>NC_089580.1:27322612-27670542 GCF_019320115.1 Miscanthus floridulus
TCCATATCCATACGACCATGACATGCAGCTGCGAGCGACCGCGCTCTTCGGCGGCAGCGGCGGCTTGCACGCGCACGCCCTGCCGCCGCCGCCGCCGGTCATCGAGCAGCCGGCGAAGGACGGTTACAGCTGGCGCAAGTACGGGCAGAAGCAGCTCAAGGACGCCGAGTCGCCGCGGAACTACTACAAGTGCACCCGCGACGGGTGCCCCGTCAAGAAGGTCGTGGAGCGCTCCTTCGACGGGTTCATCAAGGAGATCACCTACAAGGGTCGGCACAACCACCCGCGCCCACAGGAGCGCGGCCTCGCCGGTGGCGGTAACGATGCCCTCGCCGCCGCCGAGGAGGACATGGACGGTCCCAGCGACGACGACGAAGACGACGCGTTGATGCATGAGAATGACGTCGACGGGGCTCCTGGCATGTGAGTTATGCTCTGCTTCGTGCTACGTTACAACTGTCGCCTGCGGCGCCGCGCAGACAGTGTGAACCGTGACAGGCTGCCGGTTGTTTGGTCAGGGGCGCGGACGGCGTGGCCGGGCAGAGGGTGGTGAAGAAGCCCAAGATCATCCTCCAAACGACGAGCGAGGTGGATCTCCTGGACGACGGCTACCGGTGGCGCAAGTACGGGCAGAAGGTGGTCAAGGGCAACCAGCGGCCGAGGTGAAATTTTCACTTGGACTATCTGATCCTGAACATACCAACCATTGTGAGTTGTGAATTTGTGATGGTGCTCAGTGCATGCTCACTGCTCTGCTCAATGATGTGCAGGAGCTACTACAAGTGCATCGCCGACAATTGCAACGTGCGCAAGCAGATCGAGAGGGCGCCCACCGACCCCAGGTGCGTCCTGACGACGTACACAGGCCGCCACAAGCACGACCCGCCAGGACGGGCCAACAAAGCCGCCGCGGGCGGCTCTTCTGCTGATCCGGCCCCTCCATCTGCGAACACGGCTAGTGGAAGTGGGGCGTTTCAGGAGAATTGGGGGGCTCGGCAGCTGAAGGAGGAGTTCTAGCCGGGAAATGAATGATTGGACATTGGCCTATGTGGAGTGTGGCTTTCCTGGGTGTGAATAATAGAGACTGGATCATTGATTCTTTTGGGTAGGTGTTTCTGCTGGCTAATTGTTATTTGATTAGATTTCAACTGTTGTAGAGGAGCTGACATGTTGATTTCGGCTAAACATGTGCTTGTGCTGCATGGTATGTACATTTGTTTTCTCTTTATTTATTTCTTGTCCTTTCACAATTTTTTTGTTTTTGTCATGGGAAAATTTCTAGCTGGAGAATCGAAGGAACAAGGAAAGAACTCGTGTGGTGATGTAACTGAACCATTAGTAATCATGAACTGAAAACACAGACATGTATTTCGTTAATTTCAAAAATGAAAAGAAAACAGAGACATGTATATACATCTTCAGAGTTCAGAATGCAGATTGCTGCAATATCTTTTTTTTTCCTCCTCTTTTGGGGCAATGATCAACAAGTATTTACACAAATCTGTGTGCAGTGTTTCTTAGCTCACAAACTTGAGTTAGTTCCTACAACTATCTGCCGATCTATACAACAGCATCTCAACAAGAACATCTACAAACCACACTCTCTTTTGCTTTTCCTGAAAGTTAGTGCCCTACAGTAACATGACAGATTTACTCATCAGCTGCAGTTATCAGCGTCGGTATCTGCCCGTTGTCGGCGAAGTCGATCTTGTTCAGCCTCATGCAGCACAAGACATGCTCTGGCAACTCCTCAGCCTTTTGTGCCTGCAACCAGTATCAGACCATGGCTAAGTTACAGACATTCAGTCAAGGGGTCACTTTTCTTTTTTTCTTTTTCTTTCTTTTTGAAACAAATCAAGTGGTCACTTTTTAGCCAGGAGCAGAAGAAAATTAAGTACCTGAATAGTTAGACCAAGATCAAGAACGCCATGCTTGAGCCGCTCCCAGAAGGTCTCGAGCCCTTTCCGCGATATGAAGCTGAACCGATGGACATCGAGATCGATCTCAAAGTAATTTGGACCCTACATTATCAATGAAAACACACACATTTTTTATGTTTCAGTCAGAACTGAAAACACATTTTACTATTTCAGCACTCGTTTGTCTATAAACTAGTGAGCAAATGCAGTCAGTTACCTTGTAGAATTTGTGTTGTGGGCGAGATAGAACAGGCTTCTGATTGTAGGTCTGCACAAGCTTCCTCTCTGCCGTGCTCAGCTGCAGGTCTTCAGGGTTTGCCAAACCAGCCAGGATCTTCAGCCTCTCTGTGTATGGCACAATGCTGTCTACTGGGAATCCCTTCACCTTTTCGGTTTCCTCATTCATAAGCCTCTGCATAACTAGTTAGTCAGAAACTTTGCCTAGAGGTGCTTTATCTATACAAGAGAAATCTACCTTGATGCTATCCTGCAATTGAGGAGAAATCTCCTTGTCAAAGCTGTCAGATAACTTGAAATACAGAACTAGGCTTATCCCGTCACCGTCGTTATCGCCAAACACTGTAGCAGGATAGGTGGGCAAACTGCACAAACAAGTAAACTTGTCAAGCTCAGAAGCCAGAACTAACCAATTAACATTCAGTAGTTAAAAAGCAATGATTAAGAACCCTTTACGACCTACTGAATTACCTGAATGTTGACAATGAGGAGAGTCGGAAATGTCTCATGTGTCTTCAGAGACGGAAGCGAGAGGTGCTGTGCAATGTGATGAATCTTCCTTGTGTAGGCGAACATGTCTGCTCCAATAGGGGTGTAAGGGGAGCAGTCTGGAGCTGGGTACTTCCTCTTGTCTCTGCATGAATTTCACAGATTCAGTCAGGCATAATCATGTATGATACTGTCAGAATTGTGTTTACAACACTGCCACTGCTTCTTACTTGAAGAAGCTCTCCCCTCGGACTCTGAACGTCGATGGCTCAAGAACCGACCAGCAACCTTCTGACAGTTTCTCGCCGGTCGAAAACGGCACCGTGAAACCTGCCCTTGGGCGGTACAAGTAATTTGCAGAACCACCTGGGATTGCAGAATTTGTCAACTAAGTAATAATTCAGCTACTGAGCGGCCGCATGAAGATGGCATTGCAATGGCGCAGCTGAGATGTTAACGCTAAGCAACTCACTCATTTCGGTCATCTCGTCGCCCTCATATGACCTTGTCCTGAACGAGAGCCTGACCACGGCTGTTTTTTTCTTCTGCTGCTGATGGTGCGGGCTGACACCAACGATCGGCATCGGCTGGACCTTGTTGCTCGGAATCGACGCCGGGAACGGCGGCCGCGGAGACATTGCAGCCTGAAGTTCCTTCAGTGTGCTACTGCAGCAGTCCTCATCATTGCAGCTACCACTATTAGTTGCAGTGGCAGCAACATTCGAGTCATCACTCTTGTCGGGTTGTTCACTTTGATCACAAGCTTCTGCATTTGCAATGCTCCTGAGGAGCTGCATGGTGTCCAAGAAGCACGCTGCATCCTTGCACTGTGGCGGCTGCGGTGCATTTGAGCCGCCGGTGACGTCAGGGAGAGGATCTGGATTGAAAGGGAACACGTAAGTACAGGAAAGTCTGAAACTGCAGTTCACGTTTTTAGTTTGTGACTATGAACGACAAATATCTGAACTAGTACATTACCTCCGCTGACGCTAGCGAAATCGTTGTCGAGATCGTCGTCGGAGTCCGGTGACTCCAGGATGCTGACAGAATCGTACCATGCTTCTTCGCAAATCACTGCACAAAATTTGCAGAGCTGTGAGGAAATCTGCTACTACTGGTACCAATTACAGAATTCAGGAGGAGGAGGAGGTGCTATGCTGCTGCTATTTACCGCTCCCGGCGTCCATCTGGCTGTGCTGCCACTGCAGGTTGGTGAGGTGCAGGGTGACGTTGGAGTCCGGCGCCTCCACGTAGACGACCCCGTGCCGGCCGCGGATGATGGGCGCGTCGGCGATCGCCGAGGACACCTTCCGCCGGAACTTCCTCGCCGCGACCGACAGCTTCCTCGACCGCCGCCGATGCCTCGTCGACGACACGCAAGAACCCATGGCCGCCGAACTAGGCTACGCACCTGGAACTGGATCGACCACCAAGAAAAAGCAAGTTGCACCTTGCAGAATCAGCAACCTTCAAGAACTGATCAGAGAACGATCACCAAATCATCAAAAGGCATTAGTTATCCTTATCAATCGATCCAGCAACTGACCGGCCTCCAAGTGTCTCCCGCTCTCGCTCCCTCTTTATTTCTCCGCGGACAATGCTAAGAAGAAAGCCTCCTGCTTTTATCAAAGGTCACGGACTCCGACTCACGGGCGGCAATTCTGAAGCGGCCACGCCAGGACTAGGCGAGCGAGCAGACAAGCACCCAGAAGCAACCTGAATTAATCCTCAGCTGCCTCCGATCCCTCTACTTGCAATCCGCGGCAATGGCAAATGCGAAGCGGCATCCTCCACGCGAGAACGTGATGTGCATGCGATTAGAGAAATATAATGGCAGCGGGAGGACCCGTGTGTGTGTGTGCGCGCGCGCGTATGTATGGCGCTGCCGGAAGCGTGTTGATCCCTCTGCTTTTCTGCTCCGCAAAGGCACGGCATATAAATCATCAGAGAGGGGAGGGGGGATCAGTAGGATAAAAAAACGGCATGTGCCCGGGCCGGGCCGGGGGAGATGGTACAGGTCACTGTCACGCGTGTTTGAAGAACCGGTGGAGCCCCAGCCGCTGCATGGACTCACAGCCCGATCGGCTGGGGCTGGCTGGCTGAGCTGGCTGGCCAGCCCCCTCACATGGATGTTATTTATATGAAACAGTCAATAGTATTTCTTTCTCATATAAACGAATCAGCAACAATACGAACCAGCCAACCGAACAGGCTGTCACTCGATTGCTAAACAATTCAGGCCATGCCCATGGCCATGGGTGAACCGGTGAAGGTTCTAATGGTCTAGTGGAAGTCGCCTTGTTTTTTTTTTTTTTTTTGGTAGGTTTGTGCGTGCCGGGGGAAGGCAAGGGAATACAGGTTAGGTGACACAACAACTACTCTGCTGCTCCATCTCCATGTCCATGCTCAAGGTTTCGTTTTCGTGTGGCCAGGTTTGGCTGGTCATGGAGGAAACCGGGGGCCGTTCGGATGGTGAAGAATTCAGCCGGATTTTACTGTTTGAGGCTGAAAATCACTGTTTATTCTCTCATAAATTTCTCCAGATTCCTCCAAATTCTTTCCAGCGACAAACTATGATTGTGGGAGAAAAATATGCAGCTGATTGATACGAGTATATCGTTCTGGGTGACTTGCAAATTTCAGCAAAATATGTACTCCTACTCTGCCAGGGAATAATTTTAAAAAAAAACTTTGGATTATTCGTCGTGAGGCTGAGCTGAGGCATCTCCAAAGCTGATCGAGGGACTGAGACTGACGCGGACACCTGAGCAAAACATCACCATCTATAATTGGGGTGCTGCAATATACTACTCCTACTAGTGTTCCTAAAAAGAGCGCCTTTTTTGGAGGCAGACAGCTGCAAGCCAATACCATAACCGAAGAGGGAATTTTTCATTTCATTTCAGCAGATGATTTGCAGGCCAGCTGCTGAAAAGGGCCACCCAACCTGAACCAAGAACCGGAGAGCCGCCATGCATATCATGTCATGCATGCAAGATGCAACTGGTCAAGCCGAGGGCTTTCTTTTTGGAATGGGAAGGGAGAGGGGAGAGCACATCATGATAATGCGACACGTCCCTTTCGTTTTCCTGCTCGGCCTGTCTGTCTGCTGGTGGCGTGCTCACCTTGTAGGGCCACGGCACACTCGAGCTGTGTATTGTCAAATCCAACTCCAGGAAAAAGAATGGAATTTGTGGAAATGGCTGTCTGGTTACGTCTCATCTACTTTCAGCAAATGGAATGGACGTACCATCTGTGCGGCTGAAACTTCCAAAGTGGTGCAGTACAGGTCTACTACAAACTACTCCATCAGAAACAGACATGGCAAAAAGATAATCCATGAGTAGTTGAGCGCTAAATTGCTAATGGAATTTAACTAACCTGAGAGGAGAGAAGTGAGCGACAGAAGGTTCGCTCCAATGCAATGTGGCAGAGCAGTGCTGATGGGCGATGAACTTGAACCTGCTCGTGATGATGTTTACAGTGGACTTAGGAAGAAGACGACCCGATCGATCACCCGAACATTCGAAGCAGTAGTTCAGTGCACAGCCAGTAATGGGTGTCAGGTCAGTCCATCAGTACCAGATGCAGATGCTGCCCCGATGTGGGGCGCAGAGGAAGCTCGAGAGGCTTTTTCAGACGGAGACGTGCGCAGCCGCAGCCGCGAAACGCCGCGGCAAATGGTGGGCATCGTATCGTTGCGGCAATCGTCGGCATCGCGGATGGTTCATTTCCAGACTTGACCGCGGGCCGCTGCAGCAGCGCGCGGACGCGGTCGTTCGTTGGACGCGAACGCTTCAGAGTCCAAACAAACGCCACGTTGCCCTCATTTGCGTCTGTTGATAAAAGAAAAATATTTTTTCTCAAGCCTTTTTTGCGTGGAACGAACTAAGCGGTGAGTCCGCTACGTCGCCGCATCGAATCGTCAATTTAAATGGCTGTGTTTCTCTCTTTTCAGACACGGCTGTGTGACCTGAATGAAACGGAAAGAACATGGCGCGTGCTTCTCTGATAGCCGTCTGATTGGAAACGGACGTGCCACGACGGTGGCAGATTTACGCTGGTAGGAAATTGGATCTCGATACAACGACCGGAGAAATCAGCAAAAATGGTAGGTCGGCCATAATGCTTCTAGAATAACTTTACTTTAGCATTAGCACATGCGGTTTTTTTCCTTATAATAATACTATTATAATAGCAAAAAAAATAAAGCGCAAAAACTTGGTAGAGGAGGCAGAGGGAACTCATGAAAGGTCAGTACGAGGCGTCATCCTAGCCGTCCTTTGAGATGCAATTCCATATTACTTCGTTCGTAAGCTTTAAGCAATCGGGTTTCGGCGAAGATTACCATTCGTAGAACCCTGAAAAAGCTAGGTGTAGGAAATGGCATGCCAGTTGGTAACTGCGCACGAGAGGAATGACCATCCCCTGCTTCCTCCATCCTTTTTGAAAAAACCAGGGCTAAGGAACATATGCTGCGGCTGATTTCAACCACCACTAACTCTGCTCACCGTTCTTTTCGCAGTAAACAGTTCTTCCATTTTGGCAAGGAGCATGAGTATGCTACTGTGACAGGGGTACGTGTCTCCGTTTTATCTAAGAAAACAAAATCTTGAAGGAATTGGTTTTCATTCAAGACTGCGGTGCTGTCTCTTACTAATGTCTAGTTGTATTCCGTTGATTATATATAGAATTTCCATTGATGTTTTGTAATGATAACAAGGTACTGCTCCATTAATTAATTGTTTAACAAATAAAGAGAATACTGTTGCTGCTGCTTTGGGCACTTTGTCGCCCTGTCCCCTTTGTAATCATGTTGATGTGGAAAGACCGCGCAGCATGATGCCAAGACAAGTCCCTGTCTGTCAGGTCAGCACGCCGTGACCCGCCCTCTGATCTCCGAGATGCACCACGCCTAATTTATTAGGAGTTTGTATGCGTTGCCGCCTGGACCGGATGGACGATCGACGCGATGGATCAGCTGTCCAAGTCCGGATTGCAAAGAACAAAGAGTTGTTCTCCGTTGACGCCACCCATCGTTGTTAACAACAACAATGATCTAGACATGCTCGACTAATCAGTAGTACTCCTACGCTAGTAGGTTAAGATGGATTAGTTTTGTTTTCTGAATACTCGTCTGCTTCCAGACGAACTGACGAAGGCAGCAGGAGACGCGATAAGGGAGGGAAAATGCTCGTAGCCCCGAGGGGCCGAGCTGCGGTGCTGGTGAATTTGGCTTCCGCTCCAGCGGGCGCGTGCTTTTGGGTCTCGGACGGGTGGTGGCGCCGTGATGGCTCGGTCATGCGGCACATCATGGCTGTTCTCCTCGGATAATAAACAACACTATTGCGCTATACAGCGGGGGCGCAAACACGAAATTCCAAAAAAAAATATTAACGTATATAGGGTTCTAAAGGCAACACGTGGAGAAATTCGTTTTGGAAGTTTGCTTCGATGAGTTGTAAAACAAATCTTGTTAGACTTTGTCAATGCAGCGAACCATGCGATGTGTGTTATCCATGTGGACGTGATTAGTACTGGACGCTGATATTCCAATGTTTTTTTAAAGGTAAAATTCATTCAAAGCTTAAATACAGATTACAGAGATAAGACAAAAATTGTCCCATTGAAAGTTTTCCAGAGCCATCTGGATAGCATAGTTTCTAGAATGCGTACAAGCACCCCGTTCGTTTTAGCTTGTTTGGTTTATAAGCCGTACTTTTTTCAGCTAACGAACAGTATTTTTTTCTCACACCAAATCAGCCAACAATACTTTCAGCTATGACTTATCAGCCAAACAAGCTCAAGCGAACAAGGTGAAGATTGACAAGAGAACAAGCAAGAGCTAGGAATGAAAGTCTGTCTTGCTTTCTTTGCGAGATTATCAGCCACTGTATTTGTGTTTCTACCAATTCTACTAATAGAATGCATCATGTTTGCCGTGGTAACTGAAAAGTCTACTAGGATTGGGCGCAAAGACCAATGGCCCGGATTAAGAAGCAGGTCCTTTCTCTTGGACGCAGATGCCAACACTCAATTATCAGTGATAAAGACTGGCCTTTGAAGATTTTTTGCAACCACGAGTGTAGTTGCCAACAACAGTGCCAATGCTTCGGCCTCTAAGGGTCGCAGGATACGTTGAATAGCCACCTAAAAAAACATTCCACTGGAAAGACTATGTGATGGAGAAGTGAGAATGAAGATTCCAAACTCCGTTTGGGTAGTATTGGCCCCTTGTTGCACACAAACAGAGGCATCGCAGAAGATTTTTTGGACCATCAGGAACCTACAAATTTCTAGATTGCATACCTCCAGGCCTCGCATTGTCGCTTGCATTGGAAGTTGAGGAATGGCAAATGCTGCAACCTCTATTGCCAAATTGTAAGCCAATTCAATGGCCTTGCATGAAGAACTTGTATAGGTGACCAATTTAACCCTTTGAACCTATGATCATTTCTAGATTTCCAAAGGCATCACATGATTGAAAATATTTGATTCACCGTAGCTTGGTTTTGAGCATCTTGGGTCAAGGTGGCAACCTGCAAATGTACTCCTCGTCCTGAGAAGAGGAAGACCATGAGCTCTTAGGCCCATTGAGGAGGCAAACCAAACCGCCCTTGCAAAATTGGACTTAAAAAGCAAGTGAGCATCATTTTCAATTAACCCGCAACGTGAACAAGTTTCCGCTATACTTGTAATTATCCTATGAATTCCACAAGTGGTGTCTAAAGCAAGCCTCAACAAACGCCAAGCAAAAGTTTTAACTCTTGGTTGCATAGTTTTATCTGCCCAATGTTTTTTGTTTCTAGTATTAGCAGTGACAAACAAGGTCTGCTCAAAGTAAGGACATTTTTAATACACATGGCTAGTTATTAGTTGGAGCTAAAAATAGCATAAATTTGTTATTGTTTAGCTTACCTATTAGCTTTCTTGTTTGGATACACGAGCTATTTTTTAGTTAACTAGTAATTAGCCCTTGGGGCATGTTTGATACGAGAGCTAATTGCTAGCTAGCTAAAAATTAGTTCAAATTAGCTCTAGTGCATCCAAACTAGAGGAATAATAGATGCGTTAATTTTTTTTCTCAATCACACAAAATGTTTGCGCATCTTTGTATTAAGGTAGAGAATAAGTTTAATACAACACGCATTAGCAGCGCCTTAAGGGGTTAAAATAGTTGTACATGGACGCTCAAACCCATCCTAGTGTACTGAAATCTTTTGTGTTACACTGGACACTAATTGTCGGGGTTATGACCCCGGAGTGTCTCAAGGCACCGATTAGTTAGCAGGCCGCGCGGCCCGCAGCACAGCAGCTAGGAAAGGTCCGAACGACCAAGGCCCAGCAAAAGCTAAGTAGAGCGGGCTAGACGCTACGGCCGGGGGCGATCACGACCCCTTCCTCCAACATTAGCCGCGCGACGCTCAAATGTGCGACCTCTCCCCTGTCATGACCCCTGGGAGGGACAGGGGGAGGTCGAGCCCTGCTGGACATGCCCGCTCTAACAAAGGCAAGCATGCCACGCTGGCCCCGCAAGGACCGACATGACAGCGGTCGCCTCGGTCCGGTCAGATGCCATCCCTGTGCCACGCGGCACCAACGAGACAACACCACACAACGGTGGCAACGGGTATAAAACCTACCGTCCAAATACGGACCAACAGGACGCACATACGAACCCACCCACTATGGGATGGGATCCATGACAAGGGTCTCGACCTAGAGACTTTTCTGACCAGCGGAGTGCCCCGACCCCAATGATCGGGGTCGTAGCCCTCAGCCCCATGAAGCGACTAGACAAACGACGACCCAGGACGGCCACCTACTATGGGTACGACGCCCCGAGGAACCTGGAGACGACGGTGAAGACCATAACGGATACCACGTTGCACAGGACAACTGACGAACTATCACCATGGCTACAGCGCTGCCATGGCCAGCACAGTTGCAGCACATCAGACCCTGCCATGACGTGGCCACAAGACCATGATGACAGCCACGCCCGGACGAGCTCCACAAGACGGCGTAGCTTGCACGCCAAGTTAGCTAGGACCTCCCTCAGGCTCTTGACCCTTCGGTCGGGGGAACCGACTATTTGTATCAAGCCCTAGCCCTGAACTCTATATAAGGGCAGCCAGGGCACCCATCTGGGAACATCTTCACATTCTTCATCCTCTATCATTCCATCCATTCACCATAGCAGTAGGGCTCCTAGAGCTTCCCTTCAGGTTGCCCCTCATCTAGCATAGGTTCTACTACCTCTTTCACCATTCTTGCACCCCCATTATAAGAATTTTAGAGCATTCAAGTGAGGAACACGCACTCGATCATCTCTGAGACTGGACGTAGGGCCTCGGCCTGAACCAGTATAAATCCTCGTGTCTATTAGATGCTACCATCGTCTTCCTAGAGCAGCGCGGCAATCGTATAAATCTACTAGCCTGATTTATGAAACACCAATAGTTGGCGCGCCAGTTAGGGGACAGTCGCACACTCTCGATCTTTGAGAAGGAAGCGATGGTTCCTCGCACCACTGGTGGACTCGCTGGTGGAATGGCCTACGGTGGTCACATCCACCGTGAAAACTATGACTTCATCGATGTCAGAGGGCCAGTGCCCGCATCCACCTTCAGCCACAATCCAGACCTCCACCTTGGAAATTTGGGTCTCGTGGCTCATGGCGGACGCACTCCCGAAACAGCCCACGGGGACTGCATCCTAGAGTTCACCTACCTAGAGGGGCCAATACCCTCGCTCGTCACAAGCCATGGCCAAGTTTCCCGTCCGAGAAACTAAAGGACCACGGCTCACGACGAACTCACCCGAGGAATGACCTCGATTGGACACATCCTTTTAGGGAATCACGCGTCTGCCCCCAGCCACGGTTTAGACCTCTGCCTTGGAAGTCTAGATTTCGTGGCCGGCGGTAGACATACTCCCAGAACTGTCCACGGGGGCTGCATCCCCGAATTCACCTACGCAAGGGGCCTAGTGCCCTCTCTCATTACCAGCCATAGTCAAGACTTCAACCCAGGGAGCTAGACGGCCGTGGCTCATAGCGACCTCACCTAGGGAATGGCCTGCGGTGGCCATGTCCTCTCAAGGAACCACGAGATCGCCCGAACCAGTGGAGCAACGCCCATTATTGGCTCCTACCCAATCTAGACCCACCACGTGGTGGAACTGGATCCTATAGTAGAAACACAACCCGTACAACGTTTCTGCCTGTAGAACGCCATGAGCCAGGGTGCGCTTGAGCAATGAAATTGCCCGCCACCCCATGGCGTCATCGACAGTAACCAAGTCGCTAGCCGGCACCACTCCACGAAGGGTCAAGCCCAGAGTTAGGATCTGATCCTGCACAGCGGGCAGGCCACGTGACGCACCTCTACAGGCCATCACATGTTGCATGGAGGCATGTGCCTCCGAGGAGGCGGGCTCCCTGAGCGCACTACGCGCCACGACAAGCGGATCAAACTACGCCACAATCAAAGCCAACCTCCGCAGCGACAAGACACACCAGCCCTCCACGAAAAGCAGCAATCGCAACTGGAGGCAGAGACACGGCGGCAAAGGCATCGTCACACCCGAAGAACTCAGGCACCAGGACACGTAGGTCCCCCTAACCAAGAGCAACGATAGACAAGACGCGAAGAAGACATCCCAGGAAGAGCACGAGCCCACCGAAGGCGTCGAAATGGCAAAGGCAAACCCGAAGCAGCCCAAGAGGAGGACCCACGCCAGCCACAACTGCCCCAAACAGCCGAGAAGTGCCCTCGCCAGCTCACGGCTCAGGAACCATGATGGATTCTCTACAAGCAAGCGCTCAAGAGCTCTCCTCCATGTGAACAGTAACCGCGAGGCAAGCGCCTACTCCTCGAACAAGCACCGGTGATATCAATCCTATCCCTCTCTTCATTATTTGAACGCATTCATATACGCGTGTAGGCATGACAACAAACCTGACCGGTCAGAATGTAGCGCCGAATGAAGCTAGGGACGAAAAGCCCATGCATTTCATCTCGGAGACATTTCACCTCCTAAACATCTCGACACGTTCCATAAGGGCGGTAGCGATATCACTGCCTGTGGAGGGAACTTACATAGAGCCCCCACCGACACACTCTCACCACCTACACCGTGTGGCATCATAAGAGATATAGCTCGGTGCGTGACCCCTAATCGCTCTCGTGGGCAGTGAGGCGGCCAACCCGCAAGCCAAGGCCGTAGGCCCGATCACTCTAGGCCAAAGCAAAAATGATCCAAAAACAACAAAAGGGGCGTGATAGCATGAGTGAGTAGAAATAAACAACTATTAACAAACTCCACGTATGAAGAAAAATGATTTACAATTTGACCCACCGGTGAAACACATGGGCCGGCGGACTACGAACGCTTAGCGCCACTTAGGAAACCTAGCTACGCCCATGAAGGCCACCTTCATCTTCACGATCACTACAGTAGCCTCCGCAGCGGCGGCCAGATCACCTAGCAAAGCCAATTCTGTGCCGAGTTCCAAAGGTCATGACTTAGTGGCGGTTCTCCCTAGAAGGCCTCCGTAAGGGTGGACCTCCCCCACCTAGCGGTAGGACACCACAAGTTGTTTCCTCTAGCACTGCTAACCACAAAGTAACGTCAAAACCTAAGAACAAAATCCTAGTGAGCAAGAGCCAAAAATGAAAGAAGCCCCACTATACGTCTGCACCTGCACGGCGGTAGCCACCGCCCGTGCCTCAGCGACCTCCTCCTCCGCCACTTGAAGGGCCGCCTAGAGGTAGTCCACGTGGACCTTTAGCCGGGTCACCTCACGGACAAAATTTGAGTACAGCCGGCGAGCTTCGTCCCTTTCGAGCACATAGCTCCATATCCCCTATCGTTCGATGGAAAGGGATAGGGGGTAGGGGCTCACCGGTCCTGGTGCTGGAATAGGCTAGGGATGGAGGGCGCCTTGGGTTCCCCCGATCTCCGATGCCGTCGCTGGAGGAACGACCCTAAATACGCTCACGATTAGCTCAAACATGATCAAACCCGAATAACGAGCAGGGATAGGACAGAGAGAGATGGGCACCCACGGCTCTAATCGGTGGTGCGGAGCCACACGACCATCTCTCCCTGTGTTCGAGTCATCCGATTCAAAGTCTCCCGGGTTGACCCCCTCTGGGGGGAGGCATCTTGCCCTCTAGCTGCTGCGGAGGCGGTTGGGGACTGTAACACCCTAGGTGTTAAGCTTGCATTAGCACTTGCATTCCATAAGCATAAGCATCATTTATTCATTCATGATCATAAGCATATGATAATGTTTTTTATTTAGTCTACAATGGTTCTATGTGACGCATTGCTTTTAATGAGTGATTTTATTTGTTCATGTTGATAACTCAAGTGCTTGATGTTTGATCACCTAACTTAGATCAACATAGGATCACAAATGAGTTAGGGTTTGTGTTTATCATTTAGTCAAAATATGCTTCTAAGTGTTAAATCGTGTTTAAAACCTTTTTCATGATGTTGTTTTGACTAAAATAAAACTTTAAGTTTGGAGCATGTTCTGAGGTTTGACCCTAAATAAAAGTGGCAATATGGATTGTGATCTACAAACTTTGTTTGAGGATCAAGGATCAAATCCACTTCTAACATGTTCAAACAGTAACCACAAGTTTCAAACTAGTGATGTTTTGAATCTCTTAAAAAAAATCTAAGTCTGAGATTAGCAGTTAGCAAGTTCAATGTTTGGGAATTTATCTAATCAATTTTCATAAATAAAACTTGTACAACAATAGTACCATTTTATAGTATAAAGTTTGAACTTTGAAAATGTGCCTTTGATTATGCTATTGGAATATTAATTGATCCCTAATTAATTGCCCAAAGTATCAAACTAACTCAGTTTGTAGCACCGTAAACTGAATGCAATTTTTCAGTTTTCAAGTATAGGTTTTCAAAATTCTTAATCTCACTAACCATCTAGTTTTAGCTTTTGACCCTTAAAGCAATGTTGGAGATATTGCGTAGCTCAACAATGTTTGGTAATGGACTTTTAGCTATGGATAAATGGATCAATAGAAAGGGAGAGAGGAAGAAGCGTCGTCAGTTGGTGAATAGTAGAGCACCGGCAACAGCCTACTCTGCTGCTACACCACCGTCGGTGGTGTCCTCCTTGGTGCTTCGTCGTTGGGACATGCAGCCGTCGTGAACAGGGGCCGAGCTGCGCTGGCGAGCCTGGAGAAATGTCGCCCGTGCCCATTCAATGCCCAGCGTCGGCCAACTCCTTCTTTTCCTCCCCTTGCTGTGCCACCGGCCGTCTCTGCACGCCAATCATTTTCATAGCTACCACTCATTCTCCATTCAATTCCTCGCGTTCATAGCTTCGCCATGCATTGCTCTTCCATTCCCACCTAGCTGCGCAGTGCTTTGTCTATAGGTGAGGGCCCTTGGGCCAAGCCGCCACCATGGGTGCCATGGCCATCGAGCTCATGCTCGCCATGGCCAGCGCGCTCCCGTCTCCCTCTTCTGCCTTTCCTTTTTGTTTTAGCTTTGCCTTAGGTCGTAATAGCTTGCACCAGAAACCGTTGGTCGATGTGGACATCGCCTTTGCCGGAACGGCAAGCGCCGTCGCTGTGCTCTGGGCGCCGCGCCACCCTACGCATGGCTGAACCTTGCCACTGCCTTCCCGGGTCCCAAGCCATAACTCTAGGACCACGCGAGTTCCCCTGAAGCCTCTGCGCGTGTGCGTTGGGTGTCTAATTCACCGGAGCCGGTGAATTCACCGCCGCCGCCTAAGCCACCGCTGCTGAGCCGCCGGCCATGCCGCCGTTGTAGCTAGGGTTCACCGCTAACCACGCAACCTGCATGGATTGACGTGGGAGATCGAGGCGAACCCGCCGGTGCCCGTCTCGTCGCCGAAATCCTCGCCGCCGGCGAGTTAGGACCGGTCAAACATGTGCTCTACTCTGTGTAGATGACAGGTGGGGTCGGTTGACCCTGGGCCCCTACGGTCAACGCCTCTGGGTGCATGGACCGGGTGCACCTAGCTGTGGTTAGGGTGTATTTGTTTGTTTTCTATTTTTCTTTTTTAGAATTTGAATCAAACTTGTAAAATCCATAACTTGAGCTAGGAAAGTCCAAAAATGGTAAATCAAATTTTGTTAGCTTTGTCTTGATGTGCTCTACATGTTAAAGTCATAAGATTTGCTGTTTGACAACTAATTATATACTGTTTTTATTTACCTAAGTTAATACCTATTTAGCTTGTATAAATTATATCTAGAGCTATATCTATCCAAAAATTATGAAACCAAGTTTGATGACTTTGTTTTGCTATGCTCCAGCTAAGAAAAATATAAAACCTATTGTTTGGCCAACTTCCATGTGCAGTATTGTTTTCCATAGGAAATTGCAAGTTTAACTTGCATTCTTTGTATCCTAAAATATACATATCCAAATGGTATGAAATTTATGTAGTATACTAATTACAACTTGTATGTGCTACTGTATTTCTCTGAGTATCCAATTTGTACAGCAGCTGGTCTTTTTCATTTTTGTACATTGTATATTATATATATACAATGATGAGCATACTAATAATAAAAATAGAATGCAATAACAACTTGTATATGCATACTATTTGTTGTTTGCCTAATTTCCACCCTGTTATGATGAATGGCGATGTGATCATGTTGTGATGTTTTGTGAAACCTTGTCGATGTACTAAATACACCTAAAATTAATGTGCTCTAGATGAATTTAAACAATTGCCTTCTCCACCGGAGAAGAGATATGCACCTACTCAGTAAAAGATTTAAATTAAGTAGCACCTTTGAAGGGTCGAGATGGCGGACTAGAGGGGGGTGAATAGTCTTTTCTAAAATTAATCGCGTTGGCTAACCGATATAAGTGCGGAATAAAAACAATCGGTCTAGCCAAGACTACACCCCTCTATATATGTTCACTAGCACCTTGCAAAGATACTAATTATGCAACTAAGGTGCCGGGCTAGCTAGAGCTCTCCTAACCAATTCTAGGAGTAAGGTCACACAAACCTATGCCACTAGTACTTTAAGCAACAAGGGAGCTCCTACACATGCTAGTAAGCAAAAGCACAAAGCTAACGATGCTCACTAGCAATGCTCAATAACAAGGCAACTAATGCCTAATTAGAGAGCGCAAATACTTAGCTACACAAACTAAGCAATGTGACTAACAAGGTTACTAAAACCAAATTAGCCACGCAAAGGAGCTACTTCTATGCTACACAAGCTAGAAGGAAACTAGTGAGCTACACAAGCTAACTAATTACAAGAGCAACTACACAAGCTTAGTATGTATAAACGTAATTGCAAGCTTGTGTAGTGGGGATGCAAACCAACGGGAAGAACAAGGTTGACACGATGATTTTTCTCCCGAGGTTCACGTGTTTGCCAACACGCTAGTCCCCGTTGAGACAAGCTTCAAGGTTGCCGCCGGTCCTCTTGCTAGTGGTGACTCGCAAGTCACACTCTCCCACGTGGAGTGCTTACCACAAGCTCTAGCACTTGACCCGGCCAGACCACTTGTCGCCCTTCGCGTCTCGCTTTACTAGAGTTGCTCTTCGCGGCTCCCGCGGGGCGAGCACAATGCCCCTCACAAACACTTCTCCGGAGCGCCGCACAAGCTTCTTGCGCGCTTCGACGGAGACCACCACCAAGCCGTCTAGGAGGTGGCAACCTCCGAGAGTAACAAGCACCACCGGCTTGCAACTCGATCACCTAGTGCCACTCGATGCAACCTCACGATGCAATCGCACTAGAATCGCTCACTCACACAATCGAATGATCACTATCAAGTATATGTGTGATGGAGGGCTCCCAAGCACTCACAAGCATGGACACTAAGTCCCTTGAGGTGCTCAGCACCAGCCATGGCCGAAGGCCACTTCTATTTATAGCCCCAAGGGCTAAACTAGCTGTTACCCCTTCACTGGGCAACGGTCGGGCCGACCGGACGCTCCGGTCCGATCGACCGGACGCTGGACCTCAGCGTCCGGTCACGCGATACTCGCCACGTGTCCCCTACGTTCAACGGTCATCTTCCGATCCCAACGGTCATCTGCCGACCGGACGCAGCACTTCAACTGACCGGACGCTGGACCCTCAGCGTCCGGTCGTTTCCAGTAAGCTCCCGAGCATGACCGGACGCGTCCGGTCGAACGCGATCGGACGCACCCAGTGTCCGGTCACTCTCCAGCTTCTGCGTCACCGTACGTTAGCCTGACCGGACACAGCCTTCCAGCGTCCGGTCGTTTCGGACTCAGCGTCCGGTCACTGTTAAACAGTGAGACTGAATTCCTTTCTCCTCTATCTTCTTCACCCTTGGTCCAAGTGTGCTAACCACAAGAATTTGCATCCGGCGCAATAGAAAATAGGCATTCCATTTTCCCGAAAGCGCCGAATCCCGCCTCGCAAGCTCGGCGGGAGGGAGAGAGGGACCCAAACCCATCTCAACCCTGCAAACACCACCGCCTTTGTAAATGTGCCAACACTACCAAGTGTACACCACCATGTGTAAGTGTGTTAGCATTTTCACAATCATTTCCCAAAGGATGTTAGCCACTCAACTTGCCACGCCACTCGATCCTAGCGAAAATGCAAAGTTAGATCACTCGAGTGGCACTAGATGACCGATATGCAAACAAGTTTGCCCCTCTTGATAGTACGGCCATCTATCCTAAACCCGATCATAAACTTCTCTACACACCTATGACCGGTGAAATGAAATGCCCTAGGTTATACCTTTGCCTTGCGCATTCCATTCCATCTCCTCCAATGTCGATGCAACACATGCACCAACACGATCAACAATGATATGATTCACTTCATATCATCACATGATCATATTGGTTCATCGATCTTGACTCTACTTGCTCTTCACCGTTGCCATCGTCCATCGGCGCCAAGTCTTGCTCAAGCTTCACCGCCACGCGGTCCATCACTCCAAAGCCTTCGACTTGCCCTTCACGCTTGCAACCGGTCCATCAAGCCAAGTCATGTCTTGATCTTCTCCACCTTGATCACATGACTCAATGTCATGTCTCATGTGCAATAAGCTCCTTCATCATCACATGTGTGAGCTTTGCAACATCTCCAAGCCATTTTCACCTTCATGGCATATGTTGCTCACACACATGTACCTGTGGACTAATCACCTGTGTATCTCACATAAACACAATTAGTCCACCTAGGTTGTCACTCAATTACCAAAACCAAACAAGGACCTTTCAACCTTGCAACCTTGATGTTGGTCATGTTCAAATTTGTTTCCTATGCTACTAGGGCTGCATGTTTTCATTCTTCAACTCAACATCATGGCATTGCTATTTTTCATTCTTTTATGCATTCTCTTTATTTATGCACCACTTGCATACATATAGGATTGGAGGAGGAAGTTCTAGTAGAGTACGTGATCGTCGAGGAGGAGAACCCTCAGGAGTTGCCACCCGAAGACGAAGGACAAGCCTCTGAACCACTTCTGGAGTGCCCGAACCATGGACCCTCCACTTTTCTCTGAGGCAAGCCCCGGACATTTCATTTTCCCTCCTATCTCTATTTTAAATTACACTTGTGCATTAAGTTGTTAGGTGTTGATTGGTAACCGTTGCTGCATCTCATACCTTAACCAGAAAAATTTATCACCCTTTCTAACTAGATATAGACCTCTCTATGCTTAGTTATGCTTAGACCGGGAGAAGTCGGGTGATTCCTGTCACCTGCGATATATAGGTTGATGAGGACATCACTTCTTCAGAGGTACCCGCTGATCCTCCAACCGTCATGCAAGGTCCAATGACCCAGGCTCGAAAGCGACAACTCAATTTAGAGGTGAGCTCATTCTTAAGCGATACTTTTCATACTTTTGAGAATAGACTACTACCTAATGATGTTATCTTGCTTAGGAACATTGGAGAGGGTCATGAAGGACTTAGAGGAAGTGGTGGAGGTGATGATGACCAGCAAGGACATCCAACACAAGCCGGAGGCCCAGTCCAACAAGAATTCGAGTCTGCCTCGGCCTCCAGGACCAGTCTGCCTTAAACCGGTCACCCAGGACGCATCCGGACTCCGTTTTCGATGATCCACATATGGATGGAAAGCTAATTTGATAAGGAAGCCAATCCAAGTGGTTTCACGTCAAAATCTGTTCGGAATCAACGGGAACCATCGAAACAAGTCAGCATCTAGAATCTGCCAGGGTGCTGCGACACCGTCTTTTGGTCCGTTGAACCATGTATCGAGTTTGGGCCCATTAGGGGCGCGTCCAGGGGTCTTGCACGACCCTAGAGTCTTCATAAACAGCCGCCGCCTGTCGACAAAATATGGTCGGCAGTCTACCTAGGGGTATGTCCAAGGTAGTAGATTATCGGCAGACAGATGCGCAAGCTACAAACAAGATGGTGACGCAAGATAGACACAAGATTTTATCTAGGTTCGGCCGCCGTAAAGGCGTAATACCTACGTCATGCGTCTGATTGTATTGTTGTATGTCAATGAGAGATGTTTTTTAGAGGGGTCCCCTGCCCGCCTTATATAATCCGGAGGGCAGGGTTACAGATCTGGAAACTAATCCTAACCAGTTACAATTACCATAGGTGGCCAGATAAGGATTCATATTCTAACCGACCAGGATCTTGCTTGATCTCCAAATCTGCCTTGATTCCTTGCGCGGGACTCCGAACAGATTGGCTAGGCCACGTGTCGGCTTCTAACGGGCCAAGCCCTCTGGTCTGAGCCGGCCCAGGCCTAGCCATATGGGTATAGGGGTTAATACCTCCACAGCTAGTCCCCGAGTGCCATGTATTATGCTGCGACACGCTGTTCGATCTCCTTCGGCTAATGCAATCCGTCTTCATGTCGTCTCCAACTAGTTGAAACATTGACCAATCAAATGTGCCAGTACTCTGGTCAGAACAGAGAGTAGTAGACCATGATTATAGCCGAAGATTCTGGTTGTCCGAAGAATGCATGGTGCTCTAGAAAAAAAGAAAAAGATTTCTTTCCTTATCAAGTGTGCCCACTTTTATTTCTAAAAAGAAATGAAAGTGACCCTTGGACAATAGTAGTTCTAGCCAACAGTCAGAGCGTAGGGGTCGATAAAATAAACACATTCACCACAAGGTGAAGTGTGCCCACTTAGTCCCCGAGCCTGGTAGTAGGTGACGTAGGCACGTGGTGCCAGGGTCTAAAAAGAATTCCCAGTTAAATTGAGAATCCAATCGTCGTACAGGCGATACGAGATGCACTGACAGGTGCATCATACCAATGTAGTCCCCGAGCTTGCTGGAAGGCGAGGTATGAGCCTTGTAGCAAGGTCTAAATAAATGCCTCTCAACTGTACGTGAGTATAAATCACATGTAGCCGAGGAAAACGGTCTCCAAGCAATGTTCGGAGAGTGGTCGGGGTAGTCCCCGAGCACGATAGTGGTCTGGACAGTCCCTGAGCATGAGAGTAGTCAAAACAATCCCCGAGCACGATGATGGTCTGGGCAGTCCCCGAGCAAGATGTGGTCTGGGTAGTCCCCGAGCACGATGTGGTCTGGGCAGTCCCCAAGCACGAGAAGTGCGGCGAAAAACCATATGCCACTTGTGCTATTATCTTTTATATTTATGTAATTACTCGCCCTGTCAAGTCCAATATAACATGTCTGGTAAAAAAAGTAGACGGGTATAGCACGTCATACTGCCTTCTTGTCTTTTCAAGCAAACAGTTGCTTGGCACCTGTAAGTAGGTGCGTCAGCGTGGGCCCTCTCACACTGGTAACGAAGAGACGCATACACTGATAATGAAGAGGCGCATATATTAGCGTAGATCTCAAGACTATGAAAACAACTGTCTGCGGTGCGTGTGCATGTCTCCCAAAAATCTCGGGCAGACAAAACGGCAGAAATCTTGGTTAAATACAGTATAGAGTTGGTAAGTTTCTTTTTACTGAACCCCATTACCATTCGCAGCCGCAGCCTTCTTCTTCCTCTTGCCAACCCTAATACCTCCGAAATCACCACCAATCAATCTTCCATAGTTTCCTCGTTCATCAGCAAGGCCAGGTTCATGGCGAAAAGTGACGCATAGAAGAAAGCAGGAGTCATGGCGAAGGAGTGGTGGAAATCGAGAAGCAACGAGCAGACCATTGAAGACCTCGTCGCCATGGGAGTACTCCACAACAAGGAGCTCGCAGGATGGCGTGCGCTAGAGGGCGAAGGGTACCCTGATCCACAACTAGGTGAGATCGTGGTGTTCAAAGACTTCTTTAAGCGGGGTTTTGGGGTTCTAGTACATCCTTTCCTTCAGGGTCTCTGTCTGTACTACGAGATTGGGATTTGCAATCTACATCCCAACTCGATTCTCCTTGTCTCCACCTTCATTTATCTTTGCGAAGCATATGGCGGCTTCCAGCCCCATTTCAACTTCTTTCACCATCTTTTCTATCTGCGGAAGAAAGGAAGCGGTGGCTTGAAGATAGCCGGAGGTGTGTACCTCAACCTCCATGACGGGATGAAGGCCTAGTACCTGCACTGCAATTGGAACACATCGCTTGACAACTGGTACAAGAAATGATTCTACATCCGTGAGGAACCGAACACAATCACACTGTGCGATGTGGGGTTCATTCCAGAGAAGAGGACAAGCTAGTCAGAGAAGCCCAAGCACCTGGAACAGATTTCAGAAATACTTAGGATGATCCCATGGAAGAAACTGGACGGTCCAAGCATGGTCGGGAGCTTCATCAGCCGATGGATCCAGCCCTGCCAGAGGAGGGTACATCCTGGCTATGAGTACCAAGGTAGCGTAGACCCGACGAGGACAAGGCAGGAGGCGCTTGACAAGATCGAAGTCAGGGCCAGAATTGGAGAGCTATTTAACTTAGCTGATCCAAATTATGTTAGATTGAGCGACATCGAGCACACTTTCAAGCTCGCCCGACCTCCCCCAAAGGTAACTCATCTTGCCTTGTACCCATAGTCTTATATTGTAATAGGAACTTACTGTGTTATCTCTTGTTTGTTTCCCAGATTAATGGTCGGGATAGAGCAACCGTGTTTGTGTCGCCACCCCCTGGCGTAGATTGGCCGCAAGTTGCCGAGCCAACCGCCCAGACCAGCGCTAGGGTCGAAGACATCGACTGGGCCATGCTCGGAGTTGGAGAGGAGGCAGCGGCCAAAGCTGCTGGTAAGCGGCCGGTGGCCAGCAAGCGTCGTCAGGCGATCTTTACTCTATCGGACGATGACGTAGAGGAGGGAGAGGATGCAGACATCTTTTGACTCGTCCCTCGAAAGAGGAGGAGGCAACTGGAGTCAACGGAGCAAGGTGGCTCCTCTATGCCGGTGGGACCCACATCGCCGACCACTGCAGCGCGAAGGACAAGCGGTGGAGGGGTCGAGCACCAAGGCCCAGCATCGGTGCTGGATGTAGAGGGAGACCAGGTGTCACCCACACAGCACATGGAGCAAGCACGGCCGAAGAGACGTGCCTTTGCCACATCATTCCACGCTTCCAACATGTAAGTATTTGTAACTTTGATGTAAGCTTGCAATTTGTATTGATTGTGGTGACCTTCTGAACTTATCTCGGATGTACTAGTTCGGCGTCCACCGAAAATCCGAACTAGCTGGCCGGAAGTTTCATGGCTCCGCCAATAAATTCAGAACAGACTACCGAGCAGCCAGTCACTGAGGAAGCCATATCAGAGGATCCGTCGTTACCTCAGCAAGGGAGCAGTCATACAACAGTCCCCGAGCAGGTGGTCGAGGTACCGATTGAACCGGGCATGAGTGCTCTGAGCACTCGACCTGCTGAGGGCAATACTTCAACATCGAGGGTGACGGAGCAAACCGAGGAGCGACAACCGGAGGTGAGAGCACAGCCCACATTCACTGACACTGAAGACCATGGGAAGGCTTTGGTGATCGCGGAAGCTGCTAACGCCGGATCGGCACCGACACCCGAAGATGTGCCTGAAGAGGACGAAGTGCAGGAGGTCCAGGGCCGTCCATAGGACAAGCGACAACACGTGTATGTGTCGCATTGGCGGAACGACCAATGAGTCGTTCACAAGGAAATCTCGGAGGTCGAAGAGACCAAAAAAGTTGAACGAGCGACGAAACGATTGGTGACGGAGGTCCAGGTATGCTTTGCTTCGCCACTTGATCTTGCTGTCTAGTCAAACTTTCTTACTTAGCTTTTTGCACACAAGACTTAATGAAGACCGCAAGGTACCGTAAGAAGTGCTTCGACTAGATCGAGGGGATCACTGCGAGCAATAAAGAGCTAACAGCAGAAGTGGAACGCTTGCGCCACCTACTTGAAGTCGCCAACCGTGAGAGGATGGAGCAAGAGTCCTAGAAGCAGAACCTGGTCACCCAGCTCAGTAATAAAGAGCAGGAAAGAACAAGTAAGTAGTCACTTTATCACAACGAGTGCATGACAAGTGTTGTTGCGTTGTTGGTAGTAACAGCTGTAGTGCAGGCTTAGAAGCCGAAGTGGTCCGTCTCCGAGAGGAGAACAGTCGTGCGGTCATAGAGTGTGATCTCCTGAAGGAGGACAACAGAAAACTGGCGCACGACCAGTCGCAGCTTCGGGACCACACGGCCAAGATGAAAGAGGAACTGAAAAGTAAGTTTTCCAAACCCCTTTGCTCACTTTTGTTTCCCACCTTATCTTGTCGTGGTATGACGTTGTAATAGCTTGTGCGGTTTGTAGTTGTGAAAGTTAATGCCAAGAAGCATCTGGAGGCCATGATAAAAGATCGCGACGGCTGGAAGGCGCAGTGCGAAGAGATCACCAAGGATCAGGACACATGGAAGAACCGGTGCCAGGAAGTGGCAACGGGCATTTTGCCAATGCTCAACCTTATCAATCCAGTGCTTACAGAGGACGTGCCAAGGATGCCACAGCTCGGACTGGTTGATAGATGCCGAAAGGCATGGGGGTGGTTCTAGGAGTTCATGAAGGAGGCGGGTGAGTACACAGGTGCACATGTGCTAAGCATGGTGCGTGCTCACTACCCCTTGATCGATCTCAAGCGCCTGGAGGCTGGATACCCGAAGGAGGTAGATCTAGACAAGGCTGAGGAGCTTCGGATGACCCAGCTGGACTTGTCGGCAAAAATAATTGGTGACATTAACCTATGTGGAGGTAGGACAGCACCTGTACAGGGTATGCCATCAACAAATCAGCTGGAAGCGCCATCAGTTTTGAGCCAACCGGCGAAGCTTGCGGTCTCGACCAGCCAGGCATCGGCGGGGC
The DNA here is from genome assembly GCF_019320115.1 of Miscanthus floridulus. NCBI lineage: Eukaryota > Viridiplantae > Streptophyta > Magnoliopsida > Poales > Poaceae > Miscanthus > Miscanthus floridulus. Next base: position 27,347,527 of record NC_089580.1, read on the forward strand.
CATCTTCTTCAGCTCGACCAGTACAAGAGTCCTTGAGACTCAAGCATGATGCCAAGCCTAGCGAGCAGTAGGTGTCGCGTGCCCCGACTAGCCAATAGGATAGGCTATAGCTATAGAAGAAGATGTAGTTGTGTTATTGTAAACTTAGACCTTTTTAGGCAAGCTTGTAATAACGTAACTGTATAACAACATAAGCTTGTTTGTTTTGTAGAAAACGTATTTAAGCTTGGATCTTGTGTTGGTGTAACTAAGTGAGAACATGTTAGCATTCTATTTAGTTGTACTAGTTTAGTCGACACGTCACCCTGATAGGTTTGTATGGCCCTGGTTTGTCCTGTGGTTGGAGTGTGAGGTGTATAGCCTATGCACACGTAGATGCACACAAGTCAAACTAGAGGGGACCTGCCGATCACCCGTAGCGTAGAGAGCAGATCCCATGCACGCATTGGGAGGAACCGGAGACAGGGCCTGCTCCGAAAACCCGGGAAGGAATGGTGGTCGGTTTTGACTGGTTGAGTTAGAATAACAATAGACTTTGAAGTGACACATTAGAGTGGTCGGAGAAATCATAATAGCTTTATTGAATTAAATCGAAAGTACAAGAGGAGTACATATCTTAGCAGTTAAGCATAGAAACACCTAAGCTTGTCGATGTGCCATGAATTGGGTACGTCTGTACCGTCCAGGTGAGCTAACCTGTAAGACGTTGGTCGTGTAACCTCCTTGATCATGAAGGGCCCTTCCCATGGAGTTGCGAGTTTGTGGACACCAGCCTGATTCGTCTTCCACTTCAGGACCAGGTCCCCGACCACGAAGGACCGCTCCTTAATGTTCTTGTTGTAGTACCTGCGCAAAACAGCAAGGTATTTGGCTGTATGTACGCAAGAATCGAGCCGCTTCTCTTCTGCACAATTTACTTCTAGCTCTCGCACTTCATTGGCCTTGTCTTCGTTGAAGTTCTCTACCCGTGCTAATCTGAAGGCTATATCTGCTAGGAGCACTGCCTCAGCACCGTAAACCATAAAGTATGGTGATACGTCGGTATTGCGACTGGGCTGGGTTCTGAGGCCCCAGACCACGGCTAGTAACTCTTTGAGCCATCTTCCGGGAGCTTTGTTGTTTTCTCTATGCATCCTCTTCTTAAGTGCGTCTAAGACCATACCATTTGCCCACTCGACCTGTCCATTAGCTCTAGGGTGCGCCACTGAGACGTATTTTACTACTATGCTCCTTTCATCGCAGAAGTCCCAAAAAGCGTTCCCAATGAACTGAGTACCTAGATCAGTGATGATGCTGTTGGGTATGCCGAAGCGGTGGATGACCTGGTCGATGAACATGATGGCTTTTTCTGAAGATGCCTGTACCAGAGGCATGTACTCTATCCACTTAGAAAATTTGTCGATTAGCACAAAGACACATGTAAATTTCCTAGGAGCCGGCTTGAAGGGCCCGATCATATCCAGTCCCTAGCATGCGAAGGGCCAAGAGGCTGGTATTGTCTGAATCTTGTGTGCTGGTATGTGGATTCTCTTAGCAAAGAACGGACAACCCTCACAATGGTGGACTAGCTTCTCTGCATCGGCTACAGCTGACGACCAATAGAACCCTGCTCGGAAAGCCTTGCCAACCAGCATTCTCGAGGCCGCGTGGTTGCCGTAGGAGCCAGAGTGGATTTGGTCCAGGAGATGTTCGCCATCCTCCTGGGTTATACACTTCATCAAGATTTCCTCCTTTGCATTCTTGCGCCACAATTTGCCATCGACGAGCAGATACTGCTTACTATGATGCATCAGGCGTTCGTTTTCTATCCAATCGGTGTCACCGCTACCATCTGTCAGGTACTTGATGAAAGGTACTCTCCAGTCAGGCTTCTTAGTGGTTGGAGGTGGTTCGATGGTGTTTGACGCCGGAACCGTAGCCACCAAAAGCTGGTCTGGAGGCTTGTCGACCGTGGGATCTTCCTCTTCGATGGAAGGCGTGAGCAGGTCTTGAACAAATACGCCATGTGGGACTTTAGCTCGGGATGATCCTAACTTTGATAGCGCATCTGCTGCTTGATTTTTGTCCTGGACCACATGTGTGTACTCGATGCCATAGAACTTGCCTTCCAGCTTTCTGATCGATTTGCAGTATGCATCCATCTTTTCGCTAGTCATATCCTAGTCCTTGTTGAGTTGATTGATGACCAGAGCCGAGTCCTCATAGACATAGAGATGTTTGACACCGAGCTTGACCGCAATGCGTAGACCATGTTGGCATGCTTCATACTCGGCGGCGTTATTAGATGCCGAGAAATAAATCCTGAGGATGTATCGAAGCTTCTCCTTGGATGGTGACACGAAAAGGACTCCTGCTCCTGCGCCGTCAATGTTGAGAGAGCCATCGAAGTACATCTTCCAATACTCATCAGGCCCCTGAGAGCCAGGTGTGCTTAAGTCTGTCCACTCGACGATGAAATCGACAAGTGCCTGAGACTTGATTGTAGTACGACTTGCAAATTTCAAGGAGAAAGGGCATAGCTCCATTGCCCATTTGACGATGCGCCCGTTCGCATCCTTGTTGCGAATGATGTCTCCCAGAGGGTACTCGGTCATGACCACCACACGGTATCCGTTGAAGTAATGTTTCAACTTTCGGGATGTTATCAGTATGGCGTAGATCAATTTCTGAATCTGTGGGTACCTGGTCTTGGATTCATTGAGTACCTCATTGATGAAATAGATTGGTCGCTATACCTTATAGACGTGGCCGAGCTCGTCGCGCTCGACCACCATGGTAGTGAAGACCACTCGATTAGTTGCCGCAATGTAAAGCAGGAGGGTTTCGTCTTCTCTGGGAGCAGTGAGGACCGGAGGTGACGTAAGGTATTGTTTCAGCTGTATGAAGGCAGTGTCTACTTCCTCCGACCACTCACACTTCTCGGATGCTTTGAGCAGCTTAAAAAACGGTAATCCTTTTTTGCCTAATCTTGATATGAAACGACTAAGAGCGGCCATGCATCCGGTAAGCTTCTGAACATCCTTCACCTTTTTGGGCGGCTTCATGTCCAAGACAACTTTGACTTTCTCTGGGTTAGTGCATATGCCGTCGTGACTGACGACGTTGCCAAGTAGTATACCAGAAGGAACACCAAAGATGCACTTCTTTGGGTTTAATTTCCATTGTAATGTATTAAGGGCTGCAAAGGTGCGTTCGAGGTTGTCAACAAGGGTACATGCTTCCTTGGTTTTGACAACTACGTCATCAACATAAGCCTCGACAAGGTTGTCTTTTATCTCATCTTTGAGGTAGGCCTATATGGTGTGTTGGTAGGTAGCCCCGGCATTCTTGAGCCCGAACGACATGGTTGTATAGCAGTAAGCGCCGAAAGGCATGATGAATGATGTCTTGATCTGGTCGTCCTTTTTGAGAGCGATCTGGTGATAACTAGAGTAGCAATCGAGAAAGGAAAGCAGCTCACAACCGGCAGTTGAATCTATGACCTCATCTATGTGAGGTAAGCCGAAGGGGTCTTTAGGGTAGTGTTTGTTGAGATCAGTGTAATCAACGCACATTCTCCATTCATTATTCTTTTTGCGTACAAGAACCGGGTTGGCTAACCACTCCGGATGATACACTTCTTTAATAAATCCAGCTGCCAAAAGCCGCGTAACTTCTACCCTAATCGCCTCCTTTTTGTCGTGAGCGAACTGTCGTAGCTTCTGCTTGATAGGTTTGGCCTTGCCGTCGACATTTAAGGAGTGCTCGATCAAGTTCTGAGGTACACCGGGCATGTCAGCAGGTTTCCATGCGAACATGCGAACATTGCTCCTCAAGAACGTGACGAGCGCATCTTCCTATTTAGGATCCAGGTTGGCCCCGATAAGGGCTGTTTTGCTGGGATCACCGTCGACCAACTAGATCGCTTTGTGCTCTTTGGACTTGACGTTCTTGCATGGGGCCTCGAGCTCTGGGATCTCCAGGTGGTCGGCTGGGGTCTTCTTGGCGTCGAGCGTGGTCTTGGCCATGCGAATAGAGAGGTCGTGAGCCTCTGCTATTTTGAAGCTATCATCCTCGTAGGTGTAAGCTGCGTACACGTTGCCCTTGAGAGTTAGAACCCCCTTCTCAGTAGGCATCTTGAGCACCAAATACCTATAGTGAGGTATGGCCATGAACTTGGTGAGCACTGGTTGACCAAGGATAGCATGGTAGGTGCCTTCGAAGTCGGCGACCATGAAGTTGACGTAGTCGGTGTGGAAGTGGTCTGGGGTACCAAATTGCACAGGTAGCGTGATCTGCCTGAGAGGAGTAGAGCTCTGTCCGGGGAGAACACCCCAGAACTATACCTCGTATGGCTTGAGATCAGCCTAGGTTATCTTCAGAGCTGGCAAACTGTTCTTAAACAGTATATCAATGGAGTTGTCGCCATCAATCAGCACTCTGTCGAACTGGATCCTGTTGATACAAGGATCGAGGACCAGAGGAAAACGTCCTGGCTCAGGTATTACGGCCCATTGGTCCTTTCTACTGAAGGAGATCTCGTAGTGAGACCAAGGAGGGAGCCATGGATCGGCGATGAGGTTGTCGGTGTTGGCCACGTTCAAGCAGGCACGGGCGAGCAGCTTGCGTTCTCGTTTGGTCTCGATGGACACTTTGCCTCCAATGATGGTGTGGACGCGATCGGTTGGCTTGACGTACTTATGACGGGGATCTACGTCTTCATCATCGTTGTCCTCGTTGTGCTGTTCCCCTGCGTCGTTAGGCTTATCGGACGTATCCGGAGCCTGTTGATGTGTGTAGATAGACTTGAGAACGCGGCAATTCTCCATGGTATGGTTTGACTTGGGGTGGAGCTAGCAGGGTCCTTTCAATGCTTTGCCATAGTCTTCTTCGTAGTTGCGACATCCGCCACCTTTCTTAACGGTGTTGACCTCGCCGTCGTCTTCCCGAGCATGTTTGCTCCTATAATCGTCACGGTGATTATGCCGCTGATTACAGTGGTCGCGGTGGTCGCGGGGGTCGTTGCGCTAGTTGTGGCGATCAAAATTGTCGTTCCAACCATGGTTGCCGCGGTAGTCATCGCGGTGTGGGGGGTGGTCGGAGCGTGGAACCCTTGCTGCTTCTTCGATGATTATCTTTTTAGCATCATCATCATCCGCATATTTCTTGGCAATGGCCAGGAGCGCTGTGACTGATTCAGGTCTCTTATAGAGGAGCTTGTCCCATAGGACATCGTGGAAGCGGAGACCAGTGATGAAAGCCTCGATTGCCTCGTTGTCGGAGATTGACGGGACCTTGATGCGCATCTCCGAGAAACGCCAGACGTACTCGTGTAGTGGCTCATCTTTCCGGTCTCGAATCCACTGCAGATCATATTTGTTGCCGGGTTGCTCGCAAGTGGCAATGAAGTTGTTGATGAAAGCTTGCTTGAGCTCTTGCCAAGAATCAAAGTAGTTCGCCAGCAAGCTGACCAGCCATTGGTGACCTGCATGACTGACAGCAACTGGGAAGTAGTTAGACATGACGTGCTCATCAGCCATGGCTGATCTACACATGGTTTCGTAGAGCTTGACCCATAATTCAGGGTTCTCCTTGCCGTCGTACTTCTAAAGTTTTTCGAGCTTGAAGTTCTTGGGCCATATGACTTGGCGAAGGTGCGGAGTAAACTGCTTTAAACCCGGAGGGCCATGGGTAGTATCATATTCCATACGGCGATAGCTTTCGTGGGATGCACGATCGTTGGCTCTTTGGTTGATGCGATCACGCAGATCACGTTCTCCGAGGTAATGGCAGAGATCGTTATTGCCATCACGGCGATCTCGGTTGCCACCCTGATTAACCCTGTGACCGTGGTTATCACGGTGATTATCGTGGTTGTCTCAGTGGTTGTCGTCCCGGAAGTCACGACGGTTGTCATCCCGACGGCGGTTGTCGTCCCGACCACCATCATGGCCATCGTTTCTGCCTTGACGGTTGTCTGATGGGTCGTTGTTGCGCGAGCCATGTTGGTTGGGTGGCTATGAGCGACTTGAGTACTGGTGGCTGTGGCTTGATTCAACTGAGACGGATGGAGCCCAGGCTTGATTTACAATCTTTGCGGTCTGGGCCATAGCAGTCGTCAGGTAAGATTGTATATCATCATGAACTGCCTATGTTTCTAGGGTGTTGGGTAGTCGTTGCATTGTCGCCATAGTAATAGCTATGTTGGCGCTTGGAGTCCTAAAGACTTGCTTGTCCCCCACCCTATCAAAGGCATTGTTAAGGTTGCGTGGCTGGACCCTTATGCGTCGCGCCTCCTCTTCTGCCTCAGCTTCGATTTGTCGGCGATTAAACCGATCAATATTGTGTGCTTCGCGTGCTAGCCTTTCTTGTTCCATTTCATCGACTACCAATGGTTCATCATTACTGACAACATTGATCAAGTCTCCTCGCCTTGGTGGGAAGGATGGGAATCGCGGGTATCCCGGGGCGTGGTCTAGGATATCTAGATCGTATTCAACGACTTCATCGTCATGATGCTGGAGCTTGGTGTGAACGGAGGCATTAGATGCGATGTCGGACGAAGAGCTTGAGCCACCCTCTTGAACTGTGTGGACTGATCCTTCTTGATAATCCTCAATCTGGACCATGTTGACGAAGTTGCGTAGGCCATAGAGCTGGGCCTAGTGGTTCTCCATCAAGGCTTCATACTCGGAGAGCCAGAGACCCATCGCAGGGGCTGGTCGGCGACGAACAGAGCGCCCTTCAGGAGTCGATGTGACCACAAGATCCGTATCGAGTCATGCAGGATGACTGGCCTGAGCTGGTCAGGTAGATCTGTTGTGGGTAGTAGTTACCTGCTCATTAGGTTGACTTTGAATCGAACTTACCAGAGCCAGGGTTTTGGCAAGTTTGGTACCGACCCGATCGATGGAGTCGAGCAGGTCGGTGTTGTCGATCTGCCTCCCTTTGTAGTGAGGAAGCGGACGATAGGTTGTCGGCGTGGCTGAAGACAATGCTGGCATGGTCGGAGCCAGATCCTCCATGGTCAGAGCCGTAGCCGATGTAGGTGAAGCAGTGGTCGATGCAGATTGAACCTGCGCCTCCTTCGGGGTCATGGCAATGAAGTCGTCGGAGCCAGTGGTCCAGGTGATCTGGCCGATGGTGAATGTGAGGCCGCTCGATGTAGCCACAGAACCAGGGATGATGACCATCTTGTTCACCTGGAGAGCAGTATGCATACCCCCTACCTAGCGCGCCACTGTCGACGAAATATGGTCGGCAGTCTACCTAGGGGTATGCCTAAGGTAGTAGATTATCGGCAGACAGATGTGCAAGCTACAAACAAGATGGTGACGCAAGACAGACACAAGATTTTATCCAGGTTCGGCCGCCGTAAAGACATAATACCTATGTCTTGCGTCTGATTGTATTGTTGTATGTCAATGAGAGATGTTTTTTAGAGGGGTCCCCTGCCCGCCTTATATAATCCGGGGGGCAGGGTTATAGATCTGAAAACTAATCCTAACTAGTTACAATTGTCATAGGTGGCCGGATAAGGATTCCTATTCTAACCGACCAGGATCTTGCTTGATCTCCAAATCTGCCTTGATTCCTTACATGGGACTCCGAACAGATTGGCTGGGCCGCGCGTCGGCTTCTAACGGGCCGAGCCCTTTGGTCTGGGCCAGCCCAGGCCTAGCCGTAAGGGTATAGGGGTTAATACCCCCACACTGCCCCTCCATTAGGGTTCGGGTTTTGCTTAGATTATTCTGTCAAGAACAGTTTCACCGTTCATCGGTTTGTGAGACCCCAACTTCGTGAGATAATCATTCATCTGCAATTTAGTTGTGTTCTTTCTTGTTCTTGCTTGTGTTCTTCATTGCGTAGGCAAGGATTAGCCTTCTTGGCAAGGTTAACCTAGTCCGTGACTTGGTTGATAACCAGAGGAGCTATGGTGCTAAGATTGCAGGGTTCGATCTTTCGATCTGAAGCCGGATCGGTGTGTCATTCTCCGCCACAATGATAGTTACCATCACCTGACGGAAGATCGGGATCCTCGTCTCCATTAAGTGGTAATCAGAGCTAAGGTATACCATCAGGTTCACTTTTATTCCCTAGCTTTGAGTGTTTCGCATTCGTCCCATAGTCCAGTGCCATACTCGTTTTTCCTGTCCTAGAACCTTCCGCGTCATAGCCTTTGCATATTTCAGTTTCAGAGTCCGTCGTGTTGAGTTTGTGTCCTGGTCGAGATTTTGTTGCTAGTTAGGTCATGTTAGAGTCCAGTTCGTGTGTTTTCCCCCATTGTTTCTATCAAATCTTTGCTGTTGTAACCATTTTTGTGCACATTGTTCTCGTTCTGTCCTCTAATTCGGAGCTAATTCTTAAAACTGGTCTAGTTTTCGCATACGAACTCCGATTTCAACGTTCCATATATCAAAATCGATCAGAAAATTTTTTTAAATCTGTCCATCCCCGTAGTATTGGTGTTTGAAAATTTTAGATTGGTCAAAAAGTGGTCACAAGATCCTCTTTTCGTGGTCACAAGGTTTTTGTCGATTTTGAGCAAGTTTTCTGAAAATTCCACAGGCCACATCTTACACTTGTTTGCGCTCATATTTTCTATAGTTACTTCTTTTGTGCTCCTAAGTAAAGGAAAATATCAAAAAAATAAAATAAAAAAGTAGAAATTTCCTAAAAAACCAACCACAGCCCAAAAAATAGAAAAAAAGAGAGGGGCAAAAGAGGAACAATATCTAGAGGTGCACATAGAGAAGACCAAAGTGAGTTGTGTTAGCATGTGCTATCTGGTTTCTTTGTTTGTGTTGCTATTTTCATCCACCATACTTATTTTTCATACACCTATCACCTTGCTATCCACCATACTTTTGTCACACCTGGTACTTGGAACATTTTAGACCAGTAACGAGAACAAGTACTTTGGACTATAATTCACCATTACTTTCTGTTACTGACTTATGTGCCAGATATACATATTACTCTTTGTGTGCCTTCCAAGCTCCACAAACTCTTTAGATTAGTACAGACAAAGGGCCTTGCAATCTCGGTACCACTGCCTCACAGGTATCACGAACCAGCCACCGGTTGTACCGCCCACTGCTTATGTTGATAAGAACTTTATAAGAGCTTGGTAAGACGCTTCCACTTGCTATGGAAAGTGACACCACTACAACCACATAGTCATTTGGTAGGGATAACTTTCACCGTTTGTTCCTGTTTTTGTGTTTTCAATGGTAGGAGGTGAACAGACTAGAGATAACAATCCTAAGGGTTTCAACGAGTGTGTCAGTCAAGAGCAACTACAAGCTGTTGTAGAGGATGCCCAAAAAAGGATGAATGAGACCGTTAGGAAGGCCGTCACTGACGCACTCATTGAACTCAACATTGGCAATAGTATGGGGAGATTGGACAAGCGAATTTCCATGCTAACCGACAAGGTTACTGAGTTGGAAACCTTTGTGGTAGGCAACAACGACGTCTCTGACAGCAACACCGATGGTCAAGACACGGTGTATGTTGCCAACAGGAGCATAGGTCGAGAAGCTTTCCAACAAGAGAGATTACGACAATGTCTTCACCGCAACACGACAGGTATGGGTGGTGTCCACCACCATCACCATTAAGGTAATAATCACCGTGTGCCCAATGATCCTTATACTAAAATTAAGTTCACAATACCATCTTTTTTGGATCATTATGATGCTGAGGGATATCTTGATTGGGAGATGATGGTAGAACAAAAGTTTAGTGCACACCTTGTACCTGAGCAGCATAGAGTTAGACAAGCTACTAGTGAGTTTAAGGATTTTGCCATTATTTGGTGGAATGGGCTAGCTGCACATAATGCTTTACCTGGTACATGGGAAGAACTTAAGGTAGCTATGCGTGATCATTTTGTTCCTCTTTCTTATCATAGAGACTTACGTAAGAAATTGATGCGTTTAGAACAAGGAGATAAATCTGTACAGGATTACTATGGTGAGCTCCAAAAGGGATTGATGCGCTATAGTGTTGTGGAGGGAAACGAAGATGCCATTTGTCGTTTTTATTCGGGTTTGAGGTGTGAGATTCAGGACATTGTTGATTATAAAGAATTTAACACTGTCAACCAGTTGTTTTAGTTTGCTATGCTTATAGAAAAGGAATTGCAGGGGCGTGAACAGTAGGGCAAGAGCAAGGTCAGCACCAGCACATACACGCCATGCTCGGCACCATCTTCGGGGCTGACCAAGCCAACCACTTTTCGGGCGCCTCCACCAGCGAGCAAGCGACCAGCAACCTCTGGAGTTTCCGCTACACCAAAGGCACCTCCCGCACGACCTTCAGATTTAGGTAAAAATTCTTTGCAGGTGCCTACCAAGAGTTCCTCATCTGTTGCATCGATGGGACACACTTTAGGTATTCAATGCCACCACTGCCATGGCATTGGCCATGTGTAGAAGGATTGCCCAAGTCAGCGGGCATATATTGCTATAGAAGATGGTTACATCAGCACCTCTGACATTGAGGATGAAGAAGACCAAGATGCAGATGAGGAGGATGGCGAAGTCCTTGGTGATGAGGCCACGATGTCCTATAGGAGCATCATTGTACAGCGGGTGCTCAGCTCACAAGTCCAGCAACCCAAGAAGCTACAACGCCATAACTTGTTCTAGATTTTCTTCGTCATCAGCGACCGTCGAGCACGTGTCATTATTGATGGAGGTAGCTGCAACAATTTAGTGAGTTCTGATTTGGTCAAGAAGCTTGGCTTGACCACACGCCCACACCCACATCCATACCATATTCAGTGGCTAAATGATTCTGGTAAAGCAAAGGTAACACAAACTTGCAGAGTTTCATTTTCCATTGGTTCTTATGCTGATTCTGTTGATTGTGATGTGGTACCTATGCAAGCTTGTTCACTCTTATTGGGTCGTCCTTGGGAACATGATAATGATGCTACACACCATGGTAGAAGTAATAAATATACTTTTGTGCATAAAGGAAAGAAAATTACTTTGGTACCTTTGACCCCTGCTCAAATTGTACAAGCTGATAGAGAATGCGCTGCTAGTTTCAATGATGTTCAATCTGAAAATCAGCAAGTTGCTAATTCTATTTTCCCACCTAAAAAGGATAAGTCTACATCTATTTCTAAGGCTGAGGGGATTAAATTGAAGGGTGGTGTTATGCTAGCAACAAAATGTGACTTTGGTGAAAATTTTTATGATGATATTTGCTATGCTTTGGTATGCAAATGAGCTATATTTTTGCTTGATGATATTGTTAGCTCGGTAGCTCCTGCTGTCACTAACCTTTTGCAGGAGTATGAGGACATTTTTTCAGCTGAGATACCCCTGGGGCTGCCACCTATGAGAGGGATAGAGCATCAAATCGATTTGATTTCGGGAGCGACCTTGCCCAACCGAGTTGCCTATCGAACCAATCCTGAGGAGACTAAGGAAATTCAGCGGCAAGTCCAAGATCTTTTGGACCACGGGTATGTATGTGAAAGCCTTAGTCCTTGTGCTGTTCCTATACTTTTGGCTGCTAAGAAAGATGGAACTTGGCGTATGTGTGTTGATTGTAGAGCCATCAATAATATTATTATTCGGTATCATTATCCTATTCCAAGGCTAGACGACATGCTTGATGAGTTGTGTGGTTCTATAATTTTCACTAAGATTGACTTACGAAGTGGCTACCACCAAATTAGAATGAAACTTGGAGATGAATGAAAAACTGCGTTTAAAACCAAATTCGGGTTGTATGAGTAGTTAGTAATGCATTTTGGTTTGACAAATGCACCTAGCACTTTCATGCGCTTAATGAATGAGGTTTTAAAAGCTTTTATTGGTCATTTTGTAGTAGTTTACTTTGATGATATATTGATTTACAGCAAGTCTTTTGATGAACATATGGATCACTTACGTGCTGTTTTTAATGCTTTACGTGATGCACGTCTATTTGGTAACCTTGAGAAGTGCATCTTTTGCACGGATTGAGTTTCTTTTCTTGGCTATGTTGTAACTCCACAGGGAATTGAGGTGGACGAGATGAAAATTGAAGCCATAAAGAACTAGCCGGTTCCCTAAACCATCACACAGGTGAGGAGTTTTCTTGGTCTTGTAGGATTCTACCGCCGCTTCGTCAAAGATTTCAGCACCATTGCTGCCCCATTGCATGAGTTGACAAAGAAAGGAGTGGTGTTTCATTGGGGAGAGGTACAAGAGGAGTCCTTTGACACTTTGAAGGACAAGCTTACACACGCACCATTGCTGCAACTTCAAAATTTTGGTAAGACTTTTGAGCTAGAATGTGATGCTAGTGGAGTTGGCATTGGTGGTGTTTTGATGCAAGATGGTAAACTAGTTGCTTACTTTAGTGAAAAATTGCATGGTCCTGTTCTTAATTATTCCACGTATGATAAAGAATTGTATGCACTTGTTCGTTCTTTAGAGACATGACGTCATTATTTGTGGCCTAAAGAATTTGTTATTCATTCTGATCATGAATCGCTTAAGTATCTTCGCTCTTAAAATAATCTGAATCATAGGCATGCTAAATGGGTTGAATTTATTGAATCTTTTCCTTATATTATCAAACACAAGAAAGGGAAGGATAATGTGATTGTTGATGCTTTGTCTAGAAGATATACATTGTTGTCCCAACTTGATTGCTGGATTTTTGGTCTTCAATCCATTAAAGAACAATATGTGCTTGATCCTCTTTTGGACCGTGGGTATGTATGTGAAAGCCTTAGTCCTTGTGCTGTTCCTGTACTTTTGGCTCCTAAGAAATATGGAACTTGGCGTATGTGTGTTGATTGTAGAGCCATCAATAATATTACTATTCGGTATCGTCATCCTATTCCAAGGCTAGACGACATGCTTGATGAGTTGTGTGGTTCTATAATTTTCACTAAGATTGACTTGCGAAGTGGCTACCACCAAATTAGAATGAAACTTGGAGATGAATGGAAAACTGCGTTTAAAACCAAATTCGGGTTGTATGAGTAGTTAGTAATGCCTTTTGGTTTGACAAATGCACCTAGCACTTTCATGCGCTTAATGAATGATGTTTTAAGAGCTTTTATTGGTCATTTTGTAGTAGTTTACTTTGATGATATATTAATTTACAGCAAGTCTTTTGATGAACACATGGATCACTTACGTGCTGTTTTTAATGCTTCACGTGATGCACGTCTATTTGGTAACCTTGAGAAGTGCATCTTTTGCATGGATCGAGTTTCTTTTCTTGGCTATGTTGTAACTCCACAGGGAATTGAGGTGGATGAGATGAAAATTGAATCCATAAAGAACTAGCCGGTTCCCTAAACCGTCACACAGGTGAGGAGTTTTCTTGGTCTTGTAGGATTCTACCGCCGCTTCGTCAAAGATTTCAGCACCATTGCTGCCCCATTGCATGAGTTGACGAAGAAAGGAGTGGTGTTTCATTGGGGAGAGGTATAAGAGGAGTCCTTTGACACTTTGAAGGACAAGCTTACACACGCACCATTGCTGCAACTTCAAAATTTTGGTAAGACTTTTGAGCTAGAATGTGATGCTAGTGGAGTTGGCATTGGTGGTGTTTTGATGCAAGATGGTAAACTAGTTGCTTACTTTAGTGAAAAATTGCATGGTCCTGTTCTTAATTATTCCACGTATGATAAAGAATTGTATACACTTGTTCGTTCTTTAGAGACGTGGCGTCATTATTTGTGGCCTAAAGAATTTGTTATTTATTCTGATCATGAATCGCTTAAGTATCTTCGCTCTCAAAATAATCTGAATCATAGGCATGCTAAATGGGTTGAATTTATTGAATCTTTTCCTTATATTATCAAACACAAGAAAGGGAAGGATAATGTGATTGCTGATGCTTTGTCTAGAAGATATACATTGTTGTCCCAATTCGAGTCTGCCTCGGCCTCCAGGACCAGTCTGCCTTAAACTGGTCACCCAGGACGCATCCGGACTTCGTTTTCAATGATCCATATATGGATGGAAAGCTAATTTGATAAGGAAGCCAATCCAAGTGGTTTCACGTCAAAAGCTATTCGGAATCAACGGGAATCATCAAAACAAGTTAGCATCCAAAATCTGCTAGGGTGCTGCGACACCGTCTTTTGGTCTGTTGGACCATGTATCGAGTTTGGGCCCATTAGGGGCGCGTCCAGGGGTCTTGCATGACCCTAGAGTATTCATAAACAGCCACCGCCCCTCCATTAGGGTTCGGGTTTTGCTTAGATTATTCTGTCAAGAACAGTTTCGCCGTTCATCGGTTTGTGAGACCCCAACTTCATGAGATAACCATTCATCTGCAATTTGGTTGTGTTCTTTCTTGTTCTTCCTTGTGTTCTTCGTTGCGCAGGCAAGGATTAGACTTCTTGGTGAGGTCAACCTAGTCCATGACTTGGTTGATAACCAGAGGAGCTGTGGTGCTAAGATTGCAGGGTTCGATCTTTCGATCTGAAGCCAGATCGGTGTGTCATTCTCCGCCACAACGATAGTTACCATCACCTGACGGAAGATCGGGATCCCCGTCTCCATTATAGGTGGTCGCTTGTCCAATTAAGAAACCATGGAATCATACGAAGATTAATAATTGGCGACCGGGTGGGATCCTCGGTTGTTGTTGTTAATGACTCAGGCTTGGCCTGTGTTTTGATCCTGTCTGTGTCAATTAAGGACCGCTTCATTGTTGGACCTCTGTTGAGATTGAACGTACCTTCACATAACAGCTGGATAACTCGTTCCAACTGTGAAACCAAATAGCTCGTTCGAGATGAGTCATTAGACCGTTAGCATTTCTAGGAGGGGAGCCTGACGGAAGGGGATTGGTCCAAGACCATGTTTGCTACAGGCTACGAGCTGCGGGCAATTCATGTGAGGATGCAGGATCATGAGTTTTGTGAAATGGTCCAAACTCATCACCGAATGGAGTGAACAGTGACTCACACGAGTGTTGCTAGCTCATGGGGGTGTGATACGGGCTTTACCCAGTTGGTGTAATCGATTCGAATTGTCGTCTCTCCCGGTTAGTGAGAAACTTGGTCACTGTCCAGCAGTCGTAGTAAATACTTGGCATATGATGTTGACAATTATTGAATTATGATTGGTTACTATTATCTATAAATGGGCACTATTCTTTATAATTGATTACTATTCTCTATAATTCAATTATATGGTGTAAGATAGTGCTGATGTAGTTCTAAATAGCTCAATATTAAATCCTGCAGCTAAAATTTGAAAGTAAGGATTACTTTAGTAAGCTCTTTTGCAAAGTATTGCTATCCAACTCACACCACCATATATAGCCTTACATATCCTTAGAGTCTTTTTTTTGTTCTCTGTCGGGTAAGTCTTGCTGAGTATAATTAAGTACTCAGGGTTTTATTCCCTCCGTTGTAGGTGACACTGTGTACGAAGGTTATTGTATCACTTGCTTTAGTCCCGCGATGGACACCAATGAATAAAGGCCAACGGGCATGGCCGTATTCTATACTACTTTACTTTGCTTTTGTTGGAGGTGTTTGATAAACTGGCAATGTATTTAGACTTATGACAATAATGTAGTTTCAAAACTATGTTGCTCTCTTGTATCATATTTGAACTCGGTATTGTAATAAATATTGTGAACTCAGTTTGTATCATAAACTTCCGCTGTGAACACTATGTATTATGATGCATGTTCCCTTAATCATGTACGATCTTTGTTGTGAAGTTGATTTATTGAGACCCTTCGTGGTACTCAACGGACTACCGGGTTTATATGAGTGACGGTATGCGTGTGTCAACGTGTTTAATGGGGACCGTCATACTTAATCTTATATGAATTGGGCAGTTCTATCACAGGGACCAATGGAATTGATGGCCGACGATTTATGGGACGTCTCATGTGAGGCACAGCCAAACTCCACGTTGATTGGGGAGGATATCAGGTTCCATTCGAATTACCCATCGACCCTGTCGAGGCGCACCGCTCC
Organism: Miscanthus floridulus; assembly: GCF_019320115.1. Lineage (NCBI taxonomy): Eukaryota > Viridiplantae > Streptophyta > Magnoliopsida > Poales > Poaceae > Miscanthus > Miscanthus floridulus. The sequence goes on from NC_089580.1 coordinate 27,363,476, forward strand.
GACCACGTGGTTATGGTGGACGAGCCTCTCCCCACGTGGGGTGAAAACTAAACCCCGCCCGTAACAAGGAGGCATGACCCTCTGGGAACAAAAAACAGTAGTAGAAGGAAGCCAGGGCCCGGTCTGAGTGGTCCCGATAAATGGGACTGGGCCATGGCCAGCACCATCTCACGACCCAAAAGAAGCGACCTAAGGCCGGACCTAGGGCTGGCAATCTCTTGAGGGAAGTCATCACCATGGGTAGCTAAAAAAGTTATGCAACAGCATCTTCCTCGTGAAGTGACGCTCCAGCTCGCGGACACTCAGGAGGAGAGGTCCAAGGTTGCTCAACGACCTCATCGCCCTACATGGCAAAAGGCTAATGACTCACCTAAGGTCTGCATCCCCCAGCTCGTAGACACTTAGGAGGAGAGGTCCAAGGTCGCTCGATGACCTCATTGCCCTATGCGGTGAGAGACTAATGACTCACCTAAAGCCTACACCCTCCAGCTCGTAGACACTCAGGAGGAGAGGTCTAAGGTCACTTGATGACCTTGTCGCCCTACGCGGTGAGAGGCCAATGACTCACCCGAAGCCTGCAATACTCTAACTTGCGAACACCCAAGGAGAAAGACCCAAAGCCATGATCTGTGCAAAAGAAAAAGTAAAAGCCTAGTCAAATGCAACCTAGGAGCTCGAGCAAAGCTGCCCAGCAACCTCGCACAACGATAGAACAATGGCCCTCATGGGAAACCATTAGTCAATGAGCCCGAATCTAGTCAAAATGGCTTGGGGGCTCATCATAGCTTTAAGCCCCAAACAACTCTGGATGGGGGATTCCTTGAGCTTTCATTCATATCCTATATGATTACAAAGCGATGTGTAGGCAATCCACACAACAAGGAATGAAGAAACTAATGCCACCACACCCTAGTGGTGGTATCACTGAAAGGCCCATGGGGAACAACACTATAGGGGAGGCGAGACAAAGCAAAAAATGAACTCGCAAACCCTCCTGTAGTGTCACAACCTCGGGAATGAGGCACGAGGAGGAAGAGAGCGGCAGGACTGCCTAGCTCCAACAAGAATCTTGGAAACCATCCCGGCACCAAGATGGAGCAAAAGGGAGGCCAAAGTGCAGCCATGTCACAAAGGTTGCACTGTCCCCTACAAGGTAGCCACGCCCTCTTTCGTTCCTCCGCTCGCAAGATCCCTTCTAGCATCGATCACTAGAACGGCAGCCATGTCACAAAGGCTGCACTGTCCCCTACATGGTAGCCACGCCCTCCTTCATTCCTCCGCTCGCAAGATCCCTTCTAGCATCAATCACTAGAACGGACAACGGCCGCCATCGACCACCACAAACTACCCCTAGTGGGTCACATGCTCAAGAACCACACGACCCTCTCCAAAATTTTCCCCTCTTCAAAACTCAGTCTCTCGAAGAAGCCAGGGGTGGTTGAAGTGGAAAAAGAGCCTTTTATAAAGACCAAGGGAGGACTAAATAGCCTAGGACCCCTTCGCCATGCGATGAGCCAAGGGAGGCCTCGGCCCACACCAGACGCCCACGAGAGGTCGAGAAAATTGAGATCTTCCTAAAGGTAGGAACGATATAGCGTCGACGAGTATGCTTGGCTCCGCCTAGATCACGAACCCCGATACATAGCCCACTGGCGTAGCAAGGTTCGACAGCCATGTACCGTGTTGCTAGGATGTCCTAACAAAATGCAATGGCAACCCGCCGTATTAAAGGCACCAACCCGCAATGGGTCGAGCAACAAAGCTCGAGCGGGCCACAATCACGAACCGAGCACCAAATGTGCAAGCATACCAGCGCTTTCATGACCACCGACCCACGCTCTAATGCACACACATACCAGCACTTTCACGATCACTTCATGATTGCAAAAACGCTCAGGGGCTACTATCGGGTTATAACCCCTAGGTGTATCAAGGCACCGATTAGTTAGCAGGCCATATGCCCCGTAGCACAATAGCTAGCAAAGGCCTAAACGACCGAGGCCCAGCAAAAGCCGAGCAGAGTAGGCTAGACACTAATGCCAAGGGCGATCATGACCCCTTCCTCCAACATTAACCGCGTGACACTCAAATGCGTGACCTCTCCGCCGTCATGACATGCCCGCTCTGACAAAGGCAAGCATGCCGCACTGGCCCCACAAGGACCAACATGACAGCAGTCACCATGGTCCGGTCAGACACCATCCTTGTGCCACGCTGCACCAACAAAACAACACCGCGCAACGGTGGCAACGGGTACAAAAACCACTGTCTAAATACGAACCAACAGGACGCACGTACGATCCCACCCACTATGGGATAGGATCCATGACAAGGGTCTCGACCTAGAGACCTTCCTGACTGGTGGAGTGCCCTAACCCTAATGATCAGGGTAGTGGCCCTCAGCCCTAGGAAGCAACTAGGCAAACAATGACCTAGGACAGCCACCTACTACGGGTATGACGCCCTAGGGAACCTAGAGACGACGGTGAAGACCATGATGGATATCGCATTACACAGGACAGCTGACAAACTATCACCATGGCTATAGCGCTACCACGACCAGCATAGTAGCAGCACGTCAAACCCTACCACGATGTGGCCATAAGACCATGATGATAGCCACAACCAGACAAGCTCCACAAGATGGCATAGCTTACACGTCAAGTTAGTTAGGACCTCCCTCAGGCTATCGACCCTTTGGTTGGGGGAACCTACTCTTTGTATCAAGCCCTGGCCCTAAACTCTATATAAGGGCAGACATGGCACGCATCTGGGGACATCTTCACATTCCTCATCCTCTACCATTCCATTCATTTACCATAGCAGTAGGGCTCCTAGAACTTCCCTTCGGGCTGCCCCTCATCTAGCATAGGTTCTACTACCTCTTTCACCATTCTTGCACCCCCATTGTAAGAACTTTAGAGCATTCAAGTGAGGAACATGCACTCAATCATCTCTAAGACTAGACGTAGGGCCCTGGCTTGAACCAATATAAATCCTCATGTCTATTAGATGCTACCATCGTCTTCCTAGAGCAGCGCAACAATCATATAAATTTACTAGTCTAGTTTATGAAACACTGACACTAATCAACCCGAAATGTGGTGCCAATTAGGAGGTCTATGCCCAGGCAACCGAGCGGTGACAGCGCCGCTTGTGTGCACCCATGTCATCGTTCGGTGGGAACAACTCACGATGTGCCTGCATATTACCGGGGTCATCACTGTAGATTTCTTTGTATGTCTTTTATGGCCAACGTGGATGGAGATGACATCCCACTGGTTAGTCCTAGAGGCTTCAAGACAAGGTGCTCACCTTGCTTGGACACTAGGATATGTGACAGACTCTACGCCGCTATCCGCTTGCTCCTCTTGGGGAGCGCGGGCGGTGGATGTCCGACGTGGAACGTATCCTCTCTGGGCAGCTCCAAGAGAGGCGGCTACCTTACCTTTGTGACTCGCTCGGTGAAGCGCTTGAGGCACTATCGGTGGGAGGCGTCTAGGGGATGGAGTATGGTTGACGGCATCCATGGCAGCCATGACCATTGCGTCTCCTATGGTGGCAACCCCAACCACAAGGCTCGCCTTAGCATCCATGACGTCGGGATGTCCCCCTATGGTGGCATGACCTATGGTGGCGCCTGCAAATGCGACGATGGAGGCGAGTCCATCATCCATTGTATAGTCTTCGCTAGAGAACGAGTGTCCACCAGCGATGCACCCACTGCGTCCACTTCCTACGAGGCTGCCGCCGTAGTAGTTGAGCACCCAGACGTAGGTGCTCCTGCTAGGGTCTCATGGCGAGTGAGGAGGTGAGCTCCTTCAGCATTGGGTCAACCCACGTGGGAGGCCCTGAGCACTCGCCTAGCTCCAACGCCAGTGGATCTAGCGTGGTAGTAGGGAAGCAGCATGCAGCGGCAGCGTCATTGTTGTCGTAGTTGGCTGGCGCGCCTAAGCTGACGTCCCTCGCCGGCTTACTCCAGCGTCGCCACCATCATCGTTGGGTTCTGTTGGTGCCCCCATGCCACCCTACATGGCCCCATTTGATCTCGGTGGACCATCGTGGGGCGCATGCTAGGAAGCTGACGGGTTGCCGCTAGGAGCGGGGTGCCTTGGTCAGCCACCACCTTTTGCTGCAGAAGTCGTAGCATGCCTGGGTCGCTTGCAGTCCCTGGCAAGGTGGCGAAAGCCATGGCAGCATAGGCAATGTCGTGGCAACCAGCAAGTCACTACCTGGTGTGAGTAGGAAAGACAATTGAAGCATCTGTCGTGAAGCTCAACGGGTACCTTCTGGTTTGCAGAGGTTGCTTTGTGTCATGGCAAGGCTTAGCTAATGAGGCCACAAGTCATGCCTCCTGCCGAGGGGGATCTCTCGCCACCCATTGATGTTAGGGGTGGAGGCCCATCCACGGTGGCTGAGCAGGTAGGCCGTGCATCGGCTATGGTCATGTCTGGTTGCCCTTTCCCACCTTTGCCTAGGACCCTGTCGGCCTGCATCCACTTCACCATGACCTAGGAACATGATTGAATGAGTCTAGGTGCATGGCGGGGACACAGCTACCAGCTTCACCGAGCAACGAGTGGTGTCTAGGTAGCTGGGGGGTGGTCATCGTCGGATTCCTCGCCATTGGCATCCGCCCATTGGTGGTGCTTCGTGTGCCCTCCCACAGTGCTGCCTAGGTAGAATGGAGCCACATCCAAAGAGAGGGTGGGTGAGCTGGGGGCACCGGCAGCGGAGACAACCTCCTAGCCACGACGTGAAGACATGGGTGGCAGCGACGGTGGTCGTACGTCACGCTCCTCATCACCGCATGAAAGGATCTAAACAATGCCTAGAAAGGGGTGAATAGGCATATCAAAAAATTTCTACTTAATCTCAAAGTCAAATGTTAGCAACAGTCGGAAGTCCCGACAATTTGGGCCAAAACTTCCGACAGCCGGTAGTTCCGACGCAAACAGCCAGGAGTTCTGGCACCTACGTGAAAATCGCTACAAGGGCTAAAATGAACTTTGAGTGTGAGATATCTTACAACCCACTTTCTAGTGGTAAGGTGAAGCGTTGGGGTTGCTCCTTTGATGCCGAAAGCTCACCACTCCGTAGATCGAGTCCAAACCCTAAGAGAAACTTTGGGGAGAAAGAGAAACCAACAAGAACAAATATGATAGCATAAATTCCAACAACAACAAGCATGCGGGACACAAGGATTTATCCCGAGGTTCGACAACCCCACAAAGGAGCTCCTATGTCCTCATTGTTGAGGTGACAATAAAGGTTAGAGTCTCTTTCACCTCCTTACCTCTCTCAAGGAAACCATAAAAGTCACTTGAACTCTCCACTAAGAAATCAAGGGTAATACAAACTTCCTAAGGCTCTTCCACAAGATGGAAGCTCTTAGGCAATGCCTAGCCGGCTAGGAGCAAAGCTCCAAGAGTAATAGACACAAATCCAACCGGCTTGACGAAGAAATCAAGTGCTCAAGCTTGCCAAAGTGATTCTCTCACTCAATCCACTCTCCTTTCACTCAAGACCCTAGGAGAATCGAAGATTGGAGCAAAGGGGAGAGGAGGAGGGTGCCTTGAATACTTGGGAGCTATTTTGGACGAAGGTTGGTGAGCAATAAATGAGTGGGTGGTGGTTAGAAGAGAGGAGCGGGCTATTTATACTCATAGGCAAAACCAATCGTTTAGATCTGCATCGGAAGTTCCAACACAGATCGTCGGGACTTCTGGCTCTACTGTAGGACACTGTTCACGGTGTAGTCAACTGGGCTAGCTCAGTCATCATCGGAACTCCCGGTGACTACCAGGACTTCCGACAAACAAGTGAGCCAGGCGGCTAATTCCAAAGGTGTCGGGACTTCCGACTACCGGGACTTTTGGCTCGCGCTGGGACTTCCGACAGACAGCCAAGCCTGGTGGCTAAGTCCAAGAGCGTCAGGACTTCTTCGGGAGTTGGGATTTCTGACTGCCAGGACTTCCGGCTCGCGTCGAGACTTTCGGCAACCAAAAGCCCACAAACTATATCTAGGTGTTCATGAGGTGATTTTGTGTCTCTTTTTTTATTTTATTTTTATGCTTGAGCACTCTATCTTCCTCAGACCACCTAAACTTGTATCCCTCTTTATAGTACGACGAAACCTAAACTCAAAATAAGGATAAAACTTTGGAGAGCGCTTTGAGTTCGTCCGTCTTTTCAACTTTAAGAATTGAGGGATACCATTTCATCTTAGATCAGTTCTTTAAAACTTTCATGGGACTAAAGCTACAATATATCTCATTAAGATCTCATTAGTCCCTAATTTGGATGTCATCAATACACCAAAACCCATATAGGGGGCAAATGCACTTTCACTGCATCTCGCAGGGGAGGGGCGGACGAGCTCGAAGCGGAGTCGCCCATGGCAGCTAGCCGCGTCGGACTGACCTCTGGGCAGCCCGCTGCGGGCGGCAGCGGTTGCTCCCTATCACTGGCTTCTGCACATGGGTTAGGTGGCTGTGGGACCCTAGATCCAGACCCCACGCCCAACTGTAGGGTGGCCGCGGCACCAGCAACCGTCCCCTGCGGAGGAGGGGCAACCGCGGTGGAGTGGGTGGAGGGGTGCCGGCGACGTAGGGCGGCATGCGCAGCGCGAGGCATTGTTGACGAGGCGAGCACGGCTCCACAGTTGGACAAGGATGCGATGGCGTGGCCTGCCATCGGTGAGGCGGGGGGGGGGGGGGGTCTACATCCAACGACCAGCGTAGTGGACGTGAAGCAACCGCCGGATGAGGCAGGCACGGAGCCGCGGCCGGGCAACTGTTCCACACGCGGGAGAGGAGGGGAGGGGGCTGAGGGCGCAGTGGAGGGAGGAGAGGGAGAGGGAGATGGCGGAGCGGTGGCCGTCAATGCTAGGGTTTCAGTCGAGATGGGGAAAGGTTCCGCGGTCTCCCCGCCTTAATTTTTTTAATAAGAATTCAACTAGTTGTTAGCCAACTAGCTAGCTAGCTCATTTGGGCTAGTAACTAGCCATGTGTATCTAAACATGCCCTTAATACTATCCACAATCCACGCCCACCTTTTGGAAGGTTTCAAAGCTGATATGTAAAATCTCCTTAGATCAACAAGATGTTTCAAAGTTGAGAATAAAATCAGGTTAGATCAACATACACGGTTCTTCCTTCAAAATATCTATCATGACCAAGGACAATATCCTACTCCCTCCGTTCCAAATTATAAATCGCTTTGACTTTTTTGGTATATCTATTTTGCTATGCATCTAGATATAATAATATGTCTAGATACATAGTAAAATAGATGAACCAAAAAAATCAAAGCGATTTATAATTTGGAATGGAGGGAGTACATCTCTTCTAGTACTCTGTTTCAGTATTTTTTCGATACAATAACCGACGGAACAAGCTGTCCACAACTCCGAAGTTTATGGATTACACCCTCCGTCCCATAATAATAAGTGCGTTTCTGGAGTTCAATTTTTTTTTCTAAAATAAGGGCACATCTACATATGAGACAAATCAACTCTAGTTATCTTTTTTTATTTTCTCTCCTCCTAAAGCGCAATGATTACATCTTTATAGGGGTATATATGTAATTTCTCAGTAGCATTGATATTTTCACCATAATTCTAGAAGTACACTTATTTTTGGGACATATGGAGTACTTATCATGCGTGTGGACCTTGAAAACGATATGAGCAAATTTGTCTAGTAAAATAATCTTATACAACCCCGAAAAATAGTAGCGAAAATCGTACTTTCATCACCGTGTCCATGTGCAAAATGTCTTTTTATTCGTGCACCCATACATAATGTATTTTTCTCATTATCATAGGGAGAGTACACCGGAGACGTGACATAGCAAGGACGATGACCGCTATTGCCCCCCCCCCCCCCCCCCCCCCCCCTCTTTTTTTATTCGAAAGTGGCGACGGCTGCTTTAGACAGGTATATAGCACGGTTGCATTACATTTTTATTATGATTCTATTGCCACCAATTTTGTATCACAAGGTTATTATATACTAATGGTATAATCATTGGTTAAAGTTTTGTCCTAGCTCCTAACGAAATAAAACATGATTTACATTATTACACAGAGGAAGTGCTCTCTCTCTCTTGAAAGAGAGGAAACTAGAGCTTCATTTTATCATTAACATCCATGTTTACATCTATAAGTAGGAGAGAAGCCATCAAGAGCAAATACATGAGGCCATCTTCTAGAGTCCACAAGCTACTTTTTCCCAACACATGAGCGAGCCTCCTTATTTGAATCTGTACCCTTGTGCACAGAATGCTCAAATAAAAAACATGTTGGTCTGTGGATAATCATAGAAGGGCATCTCTCAAATATTATTGATATAAACATTTAAGTAGTCTGAAGCCACTTTTATGATTACGAATCCCATAATCTTCAGCAAATGCAAAAGCCGCGCCAACATTCATTTTGTGCAAACCACTCTCAAGATCAGGAGAAATCCATATATGAGCCTCTATAGCTTATCAGCCCTGCTTATCAGACATAGTACAATATTTTTTTCTCACAATAAATCAGCATCAGCCTGCTTGTCAGCCGTAGAAACTATCAACCGAACAGCTCTAGGTTTGGGCTTGGTATGGTCAGAAAGGCCCTGCTTCATTCATTTCTCAGAGGGGAACTGCTCTTCTCGATTGGGGCCAACCATTTCCCAAGCCCAGCTCGCCACTGCCCGTGTATCCCATGAGCTTTCTGGACTTCACCCGTTTACCGAGTTGACCGCCCGTGGATCCATTTCTGTTCGGAACGGAAATGGCCTAACAAAGGCCAATCAACAACGGCCCAACCGTGCGTCATCTTCCCGCCCGCCCACGCCGCGGCGCGCGCCCAAAATTTCCGCAAAGTCCCGCCCGCGGCTCGCCATTCCCTGATCCCCTCCCAAGTCCCACCCGGTCCCCGCCTCCTGCCGCCTAGGGTTCCGACGGCATCCTCGCCGACGCCGACCACCGCCGACACCTCCGCGATGTCGCAGCCCGTCACCCCGCGCCGCGCCACCCGCTCCTCCGTGGCCGATCCGGCCTCCCCGACCTCCCCGTCCGGATCCAGGCCCAAATCGACGCCCAGGCGCCAACCCGTCCCCACCGCCGCCGCGAAGGAGGAGGAAGGGGAGCACGAGCGGAGCACCATCGACGTGCTCCTCGAGGCGTTGCCCGGCCGCCGCGCTCAGGCGACGGACCTCCTCCGGCTCCTGGCGCCCGCGCCGGCGCTCCCGCTTCTGCTCCACGGGGGCGCCACCACGGGGAAGACGCGCGCGCTCCTCCTCGCTCTCCGCCACGTGCGCCCCCGCCCGCTGCGCGTCGCCTACGCCGCCCTGCGCTCCCTCCCGTCCCCTCGCGCCCTATTCGCCTCCCTCCTCACCCAGCTCAGCCCGCCTTCGTCGTCCTCCGCCTCCTCTCGCCTGCGCATCCCCGACAAGCCCTCGGACTTCGTCGCCGCGCTCCGCGACGCGCTTGCTGGCCTCTCCGCGCAGGGCGAGGCCGTGTATCTGGTGTTCGATAATTTGGAGGTTGTTAGGAGCTGGGACAAGGGCGGCCAACTTCTGGCTCTCCTTCTCCGCCTCTACGATCTCCTCTGGTTTCCGCAGGTCGTGCTCGTCTACGTGAGCAGCGCTACACCTGACGCGTACTACTCCATGACTGGCTCTATCGAGCCGAATCACATTTACTTCCCTGATTACACAGTGGACGAGGTCCGAGACATCCTGATGCGAGGCCATCCCAATCCGAAGCTGTACTCATCGTTCCTTAGGTAAGGCATTCATCAGTGATTCTGGCTTTTGTGCTAATTTGATCCTGGGTATGGGTCGAACCAAATACCAAGCAGTATATTTGACATGGGTATGCTAGTGCCTTGGGAGCATCGTTGGACTGTGATTACTCAATCGTGCTATTTCTTCTTTTTCATTCCTCTTCTTGTTTGGCAGTGTGGCGCTGAAGCCATTGTTCCGAGTAACAAGGAGGGTAGATGAACTGGTAGCTGCACTGGAGCCACTTTTCAGGAGGTACTGCGAGCCATTGGGGGATTTGAAGGCAGTTCCGGATGAGAGCATCAAAAGGAGGTTGTTTGAACATATACAGCCACATTTGGCTGTTGCCTTGAACGAGACATTCAGTGTTCCCACAAGGACTTCTGTGGATGAATGCAAGGACCGCAGTTCTGGTGGGAAGGCTAGGAGTAAAAGTCAGTTTGGCAGTGGGGATGGTTTGCCTACTGAATTGGAGTTCCACATGTCTGTGTCAGCGAAATACTTACTATTGTCAGCTTTCCTGGCTTCAAGGAACCCGGCTACTCTTGATGCAGCTTTGTTCGATTCAACTGGAGGGTCAGATAACCATAGGCGTAAGAGAAAGTATGCCACCTAATGCCATCTCTTGACTTGCCAACAGTCTAATCATTTTATTAGATGCTTACATCATTGTTCTTTGATGTAGGAGCTCTCAGGCGTCGATGAATATGAAGGACACCATGGCTGAAGAGATGCTTTTGAAAGGCCCTGGCACATTTCCTCTTGAGAGGCTCTTGGCTATATTTCAGTGCATCACGTCAGTGTCAGAAGATTATCTCGGTGATGTTGAATGTCCTGATAGTATGATGAATGGAAATGGAATGACTGGTTTGATGTCAGATGTTCTTTTGCAACTTTCAACACTTTGCAATTCTAATTTCCTCTCCAAAAGCGGGAGCTGCCCGCTAGAAGGCTCAGCTAGATATCGATCTAACATTGATGAAGATTTAGCACTCAAGGTGAGCACCTTGTAACATTCATCTGTAAGACACTGTGGCTGTATCATGATCATTTTGTGATTTCTTAATCTATTATTTACAGGTTGCCAGGAGTGTTGGTTTCCCCCTCTCGAAGTATATATACAGAAGATAGCCTTTGCAGCCTTAGCCTAGGCTGTAACAACTGTTGTTGTTGGCTTTAGACTATATTGGTATCTGATCTGTCTAGTTCCCATGATTGTAGGGCATCAAGGGATAAAGCAATTGCTATATGCTCCATCTTCTTCAGTTTTCTTGACTTCTTTCATCTTGTTTCTCAGTCAGATAATTAGTACTATCCAACCCTGGATCTAGTGGTAACTTAACATTCTGAGCTTTATTGAAATGTCTCGGAAGTAGCATTTTGTCAACAGCTCGTGCTTCAGAAAGAAAAGAACCATTAGCATCTGAATCAAGCAATGTTTAGTTAGATTACTAGATGTTCTTTTCTTCATGTAATGCCATCAGATCAACCTCTATTTTTGTGTGGCATAGCGGTACCATAATTCTGGAGGTGTTTGCTTCCCCGCCACAGCCTGCTAGCCTCAAGTGCGGCTCGCCACCAGCAGAAGGCTGCTGCTTGGTTCAGCGTTTGGACGTGGCAGCCACAGTCTTTCCCAGTTGAAAAATATGCCACAGCTGCGGCGCCGATTTCAACCACCACAGCTTAGGCGCTGCCACACTCGCCACCAAATGTGTGGCTGTGAACAAACCTGCCCTCTATCTGAAAAAGATCAGCGCCACTTTGTCCAAGTCCAATGTTGTCGTATTGATCTGTATTAAGTAATTACTCCATTCACGTTCATCATCTGCCTGATCTCACCACTTGAACTTCCAGTGGTATTGGTTAACATAGCGTTGTGCTGTTGAGGTGTTGCCTTTGGCAGCTGATTAAATCTTATGAATGCATTTTATTCTTTGGGACTAGAATGCCTTTGTCTATGCTTTACTTGAGATTATGCCACTTAAATAGGAAAATTCATATCATTATAGAAACTGGAAGTCATATGTCACAATCTTACACCAGTCTTCAATTCTTCATCAGTCAATTGAGCCACTTTTACTGCATCCTCAATTGTATGATTTTTTATATGTAATTAAGTGATAGATCAAATAATAGTACTTCAAATTACCTCTTTCTTCGCAGCTTATTGTGTTATTTGAAGGTGTAAATTTTCAGAAATGCATGTGTGTTTAAAGGAGCTCTTCCCAGTATTCAAGGCCTCCTACAGACAGTGGAAGATGAATGTGGCCTTTGGTGTTTGGCGGAGCGTCCAAGCTCTAGGACCTTCTCTCTAGGTTGTTTCCCCTTGAGTCGTAGACTCGGGATGTCATGCGGGCCTTTTTTAGTCCCCTAGCTGGGTGTCTGTTTTCTTCCTTTTTTTTTGGTTTGGTGTTTGGGGTGTGAGTTCAGGTGGGGCTCTTCTGCCTTGCCTTTGTTTTGTTTTGTGTGTTTCTCCTATTTAATGAAATGACACAGCTCTCCTGCGTAGTTCAAGAAAAAAAATTAGTGTATGTGACTTTCAATATAGCTATCAAAAGCAACACTTCCCTTATCTCCCTTAGTATCTGTTTGGAGTTGTACATTGTTATATGACTGTGCTCCTTGATGTACTGATTCACGGTGCTCATGCCATTCGAGTTAACTAGTACAGACAAGTATGATCCTTTCCGTGTAAGTCATTCTCTCTAGTGAAATATAATTTGAAATGCATATCCTACACATTTTTCATATTGTTGTGAAAATTCATTGAATCCTATATATCACAATCATTTTTCTGATCCATGATTACCTGATATTTTGGTAATAACAATTATAACTTTAAGTGAGTGATAGTATATGTGCTACAGTAGAATATATGTGATAAGAAGTGATGATTTATAATGCATAGGTTTACAACTGATGTGCCTTGTTCTATTGTCGGTTAGTTACACAGCATATTCGTATAACAGTATAACATATATACAATTCCATAGTACCTGTTTGACAATTATCCTAACAATTGTGTTTCACTATTACTTGCTATCACTTTCTAGTTTCTACACTTCAAATATTTGGAACTAGAATTAAGTTCAGTAGAGCAAGCAATTAATTTACCTCCAAGAGTCAAATAATTAAAATTAAGAATTTGACGCTACAGTTTAGTTTACAAATAGTTTGAGAATGCTCTCTAGTTCATAGAATATAGCCTCAATCATACAAAAGAATAACTAGATCTTCAAAGTAGAAACAAAATAATGTGCATCTTTATATCTGGAGCCCCTATCATTTTCCTTGACTGGACAGCAAAAATGTAATACTGTTATACTGGATTACTACAGTTGCAAATCTTGGTGATGTGGTCATATTGTTATCTTCCTTGAACAGGTGGCCCTGCACTGCTAGATTTCTCCATGTCATCATACACTGAGTCGTTGAAGTGCTTCATTGGTATCCCGTTGCTGGTTCCATCAACAACATCACCCTTTTCTTGAAGTTGCAAGGCAAATTCAAGTTTCCACAAAACATCTCCCATTGATGGACGGTCGACTCCATAGTCAGCAAGACATTTTTCAGCAGCCTCAGCAAACATCTCAAGTGAATCAGGCCTGATTTGACCTGCAATGTGAGGATCAATTATTTTGTTGAGCTCTCCCTTGCGGTACCATGTAAGGGCCCATTCTGCGAGGTTCACCTGGTCTCTTGGAAGTGCTGGATTGATGGCTGGCCTTGCACACAGTACCTCAAAGAGTACCACCCCGAATGAGTATACATCTGATTTCTCTGTTAGTTGTTGACGTCTGAAGTACTCTGGATCAAGGTAGCCAAAACTTCCTTTGACAGCAGTGCTGACATGGGTTTGCTCAAGGGATGGAGCAGCTTTTGATAGGCCAAAATCAGCAACCTTGGCCACAAAATTTTCATCAAGGAGAATGTTGGTAGTCTTGACATCGCGGTGAATTATACCCTGAGCTGCACCTGTATGAAGATAATGCAGGCCTTTTGCTGCCCCAATGCTAATTTCTAAGCGTTGCTTCCAAGATAGAGGCTTCAGATTTGTACCACCATATAGATGATCCCTGAGTGGACCGTTTGACATGAACTCATAAACCAGGATCATCTCATTATTCTCATCACAGCAACCGATGAGTGAAACCAGGTGGCGGTGACGAAGCTTTGACAACATTTGGATTTCAGTCAGGAATTCGTTCATACCTTGATCAGAAGATGGATTGCCTCTCTTGATAGCTAGCTTTGTACCATCCTCAAGAACACCAAGATAAACCTTCCCAAAGCCACCAACACCAATGACATCCTTTTCTTCAAAGTTTTTTGTGGCTTTCTGAATTTCAGCGAAGGTGAAATAGCGGCCCAGTCCATAAGCACTAGATGCAAACAGGCTAGAAAAACCACTTTTGGTCCTTGTGGAGCCAAAGCGATTTCTGGAGAGCCTGCTGCAGCTGCTCATGAAGCTGGACTGGTTGGAGTTGAGCCGAAGGAACCACGAATGGAAGCTGTCTGTCTTCTGCCACTCTGGCCTTCGGTTTCGCCTGCAGCACATCACTATGGCCAATGCAGCTGAAATCACTGCCACAGAAAGACCTATGCCAGTTAGTATCCTCTTACCAAGTTGTGAGCTTGTTTTTGGTGAAAATTGGCCATCTAAGCTTTTTGCTTGGTTGCTTATTTTCATGACTTCAAGGCCATTAAGGATGGCATCAGTATTGCTGGAATCGGTTGTGCTTGGGCCAACCTGCACTAGAAGAGTGGAGTTGATGATGCTGGATGAATCCACGGTAAAGTCCTGGTAGTAGGCTACTGCAAGGCCCATTGTCAAGCTTGAGAGGTCAAGGTTGGATACACCCATCATGCCATTTATGTAGACATTGAAGTAGAGGCTATTGAGTGCCTTGCTTATAATATCACAGAAATGTAGGCGGATGAGGTACTTGAATCCTGGCTCTGCTTCCATTTCCCAAGTTATGTTGAATCTTGCTTGCGAGGTATTTGTCGATGCTGCCTGCTGTGCCGTTGAGTATATGTTTGCTGGAGCAATGAGTGGTGTGACTGCCTTGTCATCAGGGTACTTGATGGTTCTAGGAGGAACCCAAGCCGCCTGTGCTGCTGCCTCAAGCTTCAAAAAAGGTGCATCTGGTAACCAGGTCCTGCCCAGTGTGTCGTTGAAGGCTGTCACAAGTGCACCCCCCATGTTTAGCCGGTACACTACCTGCAATGCATTGTTGGAGATGTCAAATTGTTCTTGAGGAGGCAGGCCATTGGTGGTATTTGGAATTAGGGTGGGTGGTGCTGAGACAACTTCAATAGCATTGATGAATGCTATTGAGTCCTTCTTTGGGGTGAAAATGATCTTCAAGGTGTCTCCCTGTGTTACAACAATATACTCCTTAAGGATGGGGTTAGGGGGACTGGCTATGAAGGAGAAGTCATGGAGAAGAACCATATTGTCAGTGAACACAGAGAATGTTGCTGAGGTGAGGTTGTATTTTTTGTCAGGGATAGGTAAGAAGTAGAGACGGATCCAATGGCGGCCAGGCTGCGAGACAAAGAAGCTATAAGTTGAAACATCAGAGAAAACTCTTGCAGACAGGTACAGTGGGGATAATGGTGAAGCAGCAGTTGGAGAATTGTTAGCTGTGATCTTGATGTCCATTGGGGTGGACAGAAAAGATACCGACTCTGGATCAGAGCGGAATGTCCTGCCATCATCAAGCTGCACAGAACCAGATGCCCCGCAGCTAATGAGGTAGTTGTCTTGAGGTACAAACGGGCTCTTTTGTGATGCAATTGCATTGGTGCTGGTTACACTAGTGATACCAAGGATGGAGAGGATGATAAACATTGGTACTCTCGTGCACTCAAGCATGCTTCTGGCCATCTTTGTTGATGTTGGCATCAGAAGCACCAGTATGTAGCAAAACTTATTGGTGGTTTCTCATGGGGAGGAAAGTGGTCTCAGGGTTTGAAGAGAGGGAAAGGGTGCAGGGATGGATGATGTCTGTGGTTCGCTTTTGGAGGGAATGGATTGATTACAGAGATATAAGGTATTGGTTGAGTGCACGTCCAGATGAGATCAGGTTGCAATTTAGATATCATGTCTAATTATTAACTGGCCATTATCGTCAAATATTCTTTTCCGAGCTCCTGTACTACTGACATGTGGACGTCTAATGAAGGGAGCTTGTAGGCCAATAGCTGGAGTACAATAGTCAGGCTGGAATAATTTAAGCATGGCTATCTAGGTGTTGCACTCGCTATCATTTTCATAAAAAAAAGAATAGCTGTATCATATTGGTTTATTCCAGTTGGTTGAGATTTGGAATCTGAGAGCTCTTTTCTTGCGATGGTTTGTTGTATGATATTAATGGAGGAACTTATCAATCTAATTACCAGTTGGTTCTTTGCTGTTTACCCAGCTAATGGCTTAAGTAATTGTAACCCAAACTGACAGTTTGAAAAGGAGGTTAGTTTAAAGTAATTGTAACCCAAACTGACAGTTTGAAAAGGAGGTTAGTTTATCAAACACGGTTATGAGGGATGACCATTGTTATCTTAGATTCCAGTGCCCCATTTATTGCTGTAATCAACATAACTATCTCGGTTATCATGTTTGTATATCTTTTCCCTTCCATGGATTTGGTTTGATCTCAGAACCTTCTGTAGTCTGTCTGTCCAGGAATCACGTACTTAAGCTTCCTGTCATCCTGTGCAACGCCTTGAATAATACTACCAGCTTTCATTTTCTTATCATGCAGACATGTCTTGTTCCAGCAAAACGTGCAATCCAAGTTATTGCCCATCTGCCTGTACAAGATCATATTGTTATTTTTAGTCTAACAAAGAGTATTTGGCATCCTGATTTTCCTTGTAGGTGCTGAAGTAGAGGGGGGGGCACTTGGTCCACTATGTCTGGTTTTCCTATCGGACAGCTGCACTGTAGATCACGTAAGTGGCTCTCCATTTCTCTGCTAATGTATCTTTGTTTGACCAGCTGATTAGTGGGCACCAATAACTTTAGCTGATATGGAGCATCCAATCGTTTAGTCAAAGCCTTCCTTACAAAATTTGAGACCATGTTCCGAAGAAAGAAAATGGAAGTGCGGCGTAGGATCTTAAACATGGGGTTCACGTCTGTAGTCTGAGTGTGGCTGCTTTGTACGAACCGGAATTTGGCAGGCCCATGCTAGGCCCATCGTTTGTCTATTAGGGCCTTCTAGAGATCCTGAACCACAAGCAAAGCCCAATTGGAGTTTGCCATGAGTGTTTCTCTTGTCGTTTAGGGTTCTTTCACAAAGGCAAGCGGTGGGCTTACTGTTAAGCTCTGCTTTAAGATATTGCTGCGGGATGCGTGATTCATTATCTTTTAAGCTGCATTTCTTCTCAAAATCTGTGCCTTTTCTTCTTTTGTAAACCCTTTTTCTAAGAATGGCCATGGATTTATTCTTGAATCCAATTTACAACTTAATTAACTAATTCTTCAGTTTGTCTAGCTGAAACTGAAAAGTTAGTTAATCAAGTTGAACTAGAGTGGTGGTGAAATGAGCTCAATAGTTGTGAGGCGTGATAGCCTAACCTTTAGATATTGTCCTGTTTCGGTAATAATTTCAAATTATGCAGTGAAATTTGAATCTGTGAACAGGACTGTAGAGTACATCTTTTTTTCTGTTCTGTCACTTTCAGTAAAAAAAAAGGCTTAACTTTTGCTTATGTTTTTTTTTTTTGGAGGAAAGAGACTAGCAGCAGCTGTTATTTATCCGTTTGCCCAATTCCAAGCCAAGTAGGCAAAAAACGGAACGCGGAACCCGTGATCTGTTGGGCCATACATGCACAAAAGAGACAAGTCTGCATTCAGAAATCAAATGACGGTAGGCCACCTTGTGCGACCTTTTCACAGGCAGACAATTCCATAGTCTTGTTATTTTGATTGTGATGTCAACGTTCGTGTACTTAATCCGAGCACAGCCTCGGCCTCGCTCTCATTCCACTAGCACCCCTTCACGAGCAGCTATGCTATGTAGGCGTGCCGAAACAGAAATGGACGCCTACCAACTGTCCTTTAATTTAGTTATTTGTTACCATCTGTCTGGATCGTGATGTACTTCGTGTCTTGTTCGTCGCAGCCAGCCAAAAACGTTCGTGTCCAAACAAATGATGACTAATAAGTATGAACAGATTATGATTGCAGGCTTATTCAGGACTTCATTTTTTTTCTGTTCCTGTCTGTGTCGTAAGAAACATATTAGACTCTGCACAATACATTTTTCTCTAACTGATTGGTGGGCCCTTGTTAGACTGTCATGAGGCTAACAGCTCAGCCTGCAGAAGCATCTTGCAATATGGACTGATGCGGCAAAGTAATATACTACTGGTACTACAAAATCGAAGAGTTGGACCCTGCACTGGTGTTCGTCTACCCAGCGTCACTTGAAGTGAGGCCGTAGAGTAGGCTAATCAGCATTAGGAAATGAGGCCATCATTGTCTCTGAAAGTCTGTTGGTGTTTGGATTTTGCGGCCTCTTCCAGGGTCCGTATGCATTGCATTTCCACAAGATTGAGGAACCATCGAAATTGCAGTTTGCCGCCTAGTTAGGCAATGGCAAACAAGTAGGAGCTACGGAGTACGGACCCTAAAGACCTAAGTATGCTCTGCTGAAATGGCCAGGATTTAACTATGCACTCAACTTGGTAATAAAGATGCCTTTCCCATCAAAATCAAATGCTATATAGTAACTACGATTTGCATATCCTTGCATGCTAGTACCGCGATTCCTTTTGGTTTGGTAATGGCATGCCACTGGGTAATGGCAGGCAGGTCTGGCGGAACACGGACGGCCTCTGACTTCGGTCGAGAGTCGAGGCCATCCATTTGATTCTTGCACGGGTTCTTTTCTCAATTTAGTTAAAAGCTAGCACTAGATGCCTACACAGAATAGAAGGTCCACGGCCGTTTATCCTAGACGAGAAAGCAGCGTTTAGATGCCTCCTCCTAGGTCCTGGACCTGTACCACTTGTCATGTTGAGCTCTTGGTATTACAAATTTGCAATTGAAGTTCCCAAAATTACCTATTCTTGATGAAACACGTTTTTCTTGCAGGTATACGCGATTGTACTAGTACTATACAGCATCACGTACTACGGTAGATTCTACGAAGAGATGCGCGACAGATCGAGGCATGCGTGGTTGGGAGTTGGACGTACCCAGCTTCTTCTAGGGCTTCTCGGGCTCGGCATGTCGGGGATTTGACCCCACAGTATCCGAGGCCCCAGTAAACAAACCAGCCAGAGCTCTCTAGTGTGATGACTGATGATACACGTGAAGTATAAATGTCTATGCAGCCCGAGGCACGACGGCACGGCACGAAGCCCGCTTTTTTAGCCCGACACGAGCACGGCACGGTCCGGTGACGTGCGGGCCCGGGCTAGTCCGGCCCGAGGGAGCAGGCCGTGCCTGGGCCGCTACTTAGGTCCGTGGGCTGGCATGGCACGGCCCACAAATTAGTGGAAGGCCCGGTGCCAGAAATGGCCTGCTAAAGCCCATCCCACTCCCTTCCATCCAAACCCTAACTTTTCCACTCCTTCTCCCCCACGCCTCCGCGCCCCTCCCCTCCTCTCCCACACGTCGTCGTGCCCCTCTCCTCTCCCCCACGCCGTCGCGCCCCTCTCCTCTCCCCCACGCCGTCGCGCCTATAAATGTCCATGCAGCCCGAGGCACGACGGCACGGCACGAAGCCCGCTTTTTTAGCCCGACACGAGCACGGCACAGCCTGGTGACGTGCGGGCCTGGACTGGCCCGGCCCGAGGGAGCAGGC
This sequence comes from Miscanthus floridulus, assembly GCF_019320115.1. Taxonomy (NCBI): domain Eukaryota; kingdom Viridiplantae; phylum Streptophyta; class Magnoliopsida; order Poales; family Poaceae; genus Miscanthus; species Miscanthus floridulus. The sequence goes on from NC_089580.1 coordinate 27,383,073, forward strand.
CGTGCCTGGGCCGCTGCTCAGGCCCGTGGGCTGGCACGGCACGGCCCACAAATTAGTGGAAGGCCCGGTGCGGCCCAGTGCCAGAAATGGCCTGCTAAAGCCCATCCCACTCCCTTCCATCCAAACCCTAACTTTTCCACTCCTTCTCCCCCACGCCGTCGTGCCCCTCCCCTCCTCTCCCCCACGCCGTCGCGCCCCTCTCCTCTCCCCCACGTCGTCACGCCCCTCCCCTCCTCTCCCCCACGTCGTCGTGCCCCTCCCCTCCTCTCCCCCACGTCGTCGCGCGGCCGCACCCACACCCCTCCTATCTTCTGGCGTTTCCCATCAAATCCGGTGTGGCCACCGGGGTGTGCCCGTCGGTCATCGCCGTCGTAGTCGCCTCGCTGAGACCCGCGCCCGTCCTCGTCGAGCCCCGTGACGATGGAGTCCACGGCCGGATCTCGGGCGCGCGGTGGAATCCGCGGCCAGATCTCGGGTGCGCGGTGGAATCAGCGGCCGGATCTCGGCCGCCCCACCTCTGCTTATGCACGGGTGGAGGAGAAGATGGACGGTGCTGGCAAAGAAGTGGAGGGGCACCGGCGGCCGCTGGAGGAGGTGATGGAGCGACAACGACGTGGTGGGGCGACCGGAAGAGATGACGAGAGGCGCCAGCAAGGGGTGGGGGCCGCGGGCAGAGGAGGAGCCACGGCTGACCCCGCGCCTCGACCTCGTCCTCCGTCCTCTCTCCCTTCCCCTGCTGATGTGGGCCTCGGGCCGGCCTGGCCTGTTAAAAAGGCCGTGCTTTCCGGGCTGGCCCGGCATGGAAAGTGGCCCGACGGGCCGTGTATGGGCCGTCGGCTAGGCACGGTGGACTGGGGCGGCACGGCACGGTGGTCCGTCATGCTCTACCGTGCCGTGCCGTGCCCTACAGGGCCGGGCCGGGCCGGGCGGCCCGAATGGTCATCTTTAACGTGAAGGGAAGAGAAGAGAAAGAAAAAAAAGCCCATAGAGCAAGCAGCTCGAGCCCACCTGGGGTTCGGCCCGCCCGAGGAGTGGAGAGTCGGGGCGAGAGGCAAGTCCCGTCTCCTGTACTCCCCTCCCGGAGTCCCGGTAGGTAGACGGTAGTCGTAGCCGTAGTATATATCGACAGACACAGAAGAAAGGGAAACGACAAGTCCTACGCAAACATGTCTCCGGTGTGGGCCCGCTGCGCATCGCGGTCGTTGGTCTATCGCGTAGGCGGCGATGCGGGGACAAGGCTAGGGTTAAACGACCGACCACAACCCAGACATATCTGTGGACCTAATTGCCTCGTCTACGCACAGGCAACACCACAAACTTGCGAAATGTCAAGTCACGGCGGCTAGCCGGCTAGGAGTAGCTAGAACCTAGGTCTGCCTAGAGGCTACAGGAACTGGTCGTTTTATTATGGAGTGTTTCACGGGTGTCATACCACAGTTTCGGGCTTTCGGCCTTGTTTGGGCCTGGTTTAGATGTCAAAAAATTTGGCGAAATGCTACTGTAGCGGTTTTCGTTGTTATTTGATAAATAGTGTCCAATCATAGTCTAATTAGGCTTAAAAGATTCGTCTCGTGGATTTCGTCTAAACTGTGTAATTAGTTTTATTTTTTATTTATATTTAATGCTTCATGCATGCGTCCAAAGATTCGATGTGACGGAGAATCTTGAAAAATTTTGCAAAATTTTTTACAACTAAACTGAACCTTGGTCATGGCTTCTATAAACGGACTTACGGACTAGTATTGTTCTATCCCTTTCAAAGTATCATTATATTATTCATGTTGATTTAATTAGATTTATAAAAAATATTAATAATATTTATATCTCTAATAAATTTATTATAAAAATATATTCAACGATCTAGCTAAAGATACGTGATAATTGTCTTGTCTCTACACGTCTTTACTCTATCTAAAGTCATAACCTCTAATCCTCATTTAGGGCCTGTTTGGAACAGAGGAATGTAAAACGTAGGAATTAGAGAAAACACAGGAATAGGAAAAGAATAGAGGTGTAAAACAGAGGATTAAAAAATACAGGATTTTTATAAGAATTGGTGTTTGAAACACAGGAATGCTAATAACGTAGGAATTTATTGATTTGCAGTAAGTATAGTTGTGATAAGCATTGATCTCTCTTAAATATACTATAGTTTAGACATCCACCATGACACAAACGTGATAAGCCTTCGGCTAGCCTTAGATTCATCTCGTACTTCGTGAAGGAAACACAAACAAGAGATTGCGGTGGATTTTTATTTTCCTCCAAAACGTGCGGGTGCAGGAAACTTTCCTATGGAAAGGAATGAAGCAATCCTGTGTTCCAAACGCTGCTACAGGACGCAGAAGTATAGGAAAGCTGATTCCTTTGATATTCCTTTGAAAATCCTATGATCCAAACACAGCCTTAGAGCTATCGACATCTTTTATCCGTCTCTCCCTTTTCCCCTATTCTAATCTCATGACTGTGCAGTTTTACAACCGGTTCGTTTCGACTGGATTGGCTTATAAGCTCATGGCTAAAGTACTGCTGGTTGGTTTGGTGTGAGAGAAAAATACTGTTGGCTGGCTGATCAGCCAAGCCAGATACATGTAGTTCCAGGCTGCCGAACATGCTGTTAGTAGAGACCAAATCAAGTAGCCTTAAGTCTCATCTTGATGAGCTCTATTAGCGTACAAAACACTTTCCAAATCTTTCATAAATTATATATCGGCTCTCTTGTAGATCTAAATTCAAGTTGATCTTGCATCTTCTATTACTATAACTTCTTTTTTCCAATAGTATCGATTGCAATGTTTTTCACGTCTTGGAATCATCGCTACAAATAATATACCACCACCTTATAGTTTCACGTAATCATGAATTAGCTTAATAGACAACTTAGTGTCATTTTAGTTGTCTCGTAGTAATTTACAATTCATTCATTTGTGCATGCATAGATCGAAAGGAACTGTTGGGTTTATAACCCCGGGGTCCCTCATGGACCAGTTTTTCAACAAAGGCTCGGCCTAGCAGACAACATTGCGAACAACGCGCAACTCATGGGTCGGCCCAAATACCTAAACGACAGGCCAGAAAGGCAATCCAATTTCCGATCGGAAGGCCTGGCCGAGGAGGAACAGCGCCCGCTTCCGACTCTAGCCCGCCTCTCCGACCGGAAGGCCTCTTTAAGGAGGAGCAGCGCTCGCATCCGACTTTGGCCCGCCTCCGGGATGGCCTCTCCGATCGGAAGGCCTAGCCAAACACCAATTTCGACTTCGACCCACGTCTCCGACCAGGGATGCACCGAACTCCTGCTTACAGCTCTTCTCTGACTTGCGCAATCAGAGCCAACTGGAACCAACCGACCGGGGACGCCCGCTCGGTGAGGACCAGGAAACGGACGGAGAAAGTAAAGCATGGCACTCAAGCCAAACCGCAAATACCGAGGACCATACCCTGTACACCTGCAGGACAGTACCAACAGGGCATGTTAGAAGGGTACCCTGCAACCTTCATGGCATGCCAGAACCCAAGCAGTGTTGTGGGTGCCGATATTTGCCCTACAGTATTGTGGGCGCCATCAACTCCCATACCAGATAAACGCACAAAGGCTCCCCCACGTGCCTCTGGGCATCAACAGTATGTCAGGCACCGACATCTGCCATACCGGAAGAAGACGACGCAACCTCCCAGATGCATCTGACACTAACAGTGTTATGGGCCCCTACAATCATCTCGTACCCGACAGTGAGGGCAACAAGACTTAGCATATGTACACACACACACTCTATCTCTTGTAAGGTTATCCCCTTCATCTATAAAAGGGGATGCGCTCTCTCCCAATAAAGGGATCAGTACACAACAACTCGAACAACACACACGATCCAAATGACCAAGGATCCCAACAAACAACAAACGTTTGAGCACTTAGCACATAGCGGAGCTCCCGTCACTCTCGGCCCTTCGGACCAGAGTCTGATCGGACCTCTTGTATCCCAATATTTCTCCCTTCCATTTGTAACCCCATAGCAAACTTCGAGCACCTGGGCTTAGGAATAAAGTCACCGACCGACTCAAACTAGACGTAGGGCACGTTGTCTGAACCAGTATAAACCTTATGTCATTGAGTGCTAGGCCACCTCCGATCACAACGTACATCAAAACTATAAATATTTACGTGTTGGTCACTTTCTGCACCGATAGTTGGCACCGTCCGTGGGGATGGATGCTGTATGTTCACACTTTTTGGTCATCGGATGGCCCACTTTTTCGCCACCTTCGCCATGGCGGGCTCAAGCGAGATGACTCGCTTCAGCTCGCTGGAGTTTTTCGCACTCCCACCTGTTGGGATGCGGGTTCCACCCGTCTTCGAGCCGTCCCAGGCCTTCCTCTTTGGAAGCCTGGACTTCGTCGCCGACCGGCTCAGCGTACTACACCTCCATGATGAGGCACCCACCCCGGTGCCCGTCGAAGGGGCGCCCTCCGTCGGCTCCGGGACACCCAATGACTTCAACGACGAGGCACATGCACTTCATTCTGAGCAAACGCTCTGCTCAAACCCCGTTGTGAGTAATGTACATGCTGTTATTTACTCGCTATTCACAATCTTCTGCCGATTCTCCTGAGGGACCCCGTTGTCCCTACCGCAATCGCCATTCGACCAGTCCTCCTACGGCCTCACATCCCCTGCGAACGCATACGCTTGGGGGCTCCAAACGATGCTGACACCGTCTCCTCTCACATCCGAATTCATGGGGATGGCGAGCTATGCTCCCACCTGTTTCTATGAACTCGTAGATGATGAGGTTATGAGTGACGGCTCTAGCATCGGTGATATAGCACATAGCCACCGTCTGTCCTAGGAGTGCACTATGGCGGACGTTCTGGAACAGCCGTCGGTGGTAGCAGAGTCCTTGCAAACTCACACCCCTCCGAACCCTCGTGCGGGGGCTCTCGCGCTCGCAGAGAGCATGACAAGGAGCTACGACAAAGGCGACATAACCAGCCACCACCTGTGCCATTGCGCTCATCACACCACAATGCGCCCTGTGCACATAACCCGATGAGCGGCGCCCGGGGGCACGCCCGCTAGGTCTAGCTCAACATTATGGACAGGGGGAACAATCCCCCACAATTCGCTCGGGCCGCCTAGAAAATTGCCGCTGCGGCGATGCTTCTGCGTGGCATTCCCGAACCTATCGACACCTAGGAACAGACGGTCCACCGGAACCTCTAGGCGCTGGTGGAGACCACCGATGCTCAACAGGCGAAAAGCTCCACATCGTGACACCGACTCGTGGCCTCTCTCCCCACTAGGGGAGTGGGGATGCACCAGACGGATCGTTTCATCCGCTCACCACTACAGCCGCTGAGCGCGGCACAGGAGGCCATAGCTGCGCTACGGTCCGACACCGGCCCCCTATGCGCGAGCAGCTCGGGCCGAACCAAGACGCTCATAGCGTCATCAGCAACCGGCGTCGGGCCCAGTATGATGATGACGTCCACCGAGCGGCAGTGAGGGTAGGCAACACAAACCCTAGCCAGACCATCGTGGAGAGTTGTGAAACGCACCCCAGGCATGGTTGCCGACCGGACGATTGGAGTCCCAGCCTGGACGGCCCGAGACCATGGGCCTTTGGCCGACGCATCCAGAGAGTGTCGTTCCCACAGCGCTTACGACCGCCTACCAACATCGCCAAATATACCGGGGAGACGAACACCGGCATATGGCTTAAAGACTTCTGGCTCACCTGCCGAGCTGATGGAGTGGATGATGGCCACTTCATCATTCAATACCTCCCTATTTAGTAGGATAACATGTTCGAGCTTGGCTCGAATTCCTCCCGCGCGACAGCATCCGCGATTGGGCAGACCTCAAGAGGGTCTTCGTCGGGAACTTCCAGGGGACGTATGTCCGCCCTGGGAACTCCTGGGACCTCAAGAGCTGCCAGCAGGAGCCCAACGAGTCCCTATAGGATTACATCCATAGGTTCTCAAAGTGGTGCAACTCCTTTCCTGATGTCGTCGACACAGACGTCATCGGCGCATTCTTCTCCGAGACAACCTACGAGTCCCTGATCCATAAGCTTGGCTGCCTGAAGCCTCGTACCACCCGTGACCTACTCGATGTCGCCACGAACCACGCCTCTGGCGAGGAGGCGGTCAAAGCGGTCTTCAACGGAGGCTGGGACAAAGGCAAGGCCAAGCGCGAGGATCAGGACGAGGACCCCTCCACGTAGAGGGGCAAAAAGAACAAGAAAGATCATCACCGACCGGCCAACTCCACGTTGGTTGCCACGGCTAATCACACGAACAAGCAGCCCCAGCAAGGCCTCCGGAACCACTTCAATGAGCTCATGGAGAGCCCATGCCCCAACCACACCTACCCCATCAAACACCTCTATAAGGACTGTGAGCTCCTCAAGCGCTTTCTACGATAGTCTAGCGGGCCGAAGGAAGGAAAAGGCAAGGACACAGCAACCAAGAAAGGGGCGTGGTGGGCAAGGATTCGTACGACTCAAGGTCCCTATACATCGACCAAGGTGATCCGATCGGGCGCCTACCGACTAAATGATGATAACGGCGATGTTCTCACCAACACTTGGAACAGCGAACAACTACGTCGTTTCTTCCCCTAAAATTCAGTATTATCATTTTTACTTAAACATTTGCTCCTATAAAGCGCCCCGAACCGAACACTTTTGGTCCGGGTCGCTCGGGGGCTCCACGGGGGTGCAATACCACCTCCCTTCCCCCATTCAATGCTGATAGGATACGATGGGACGCGCCTTGACCGATGGGACGCACCCTACCCGATGGAACAATGCCTGGTCTGACGGGATGTGGCCTGGGTATGGCCCACCACTACTGCATGTCGGGTGTAAGAAACAAGGCGCCACTGCGCGTAGGCAGCCCTTCGCCTTCCTAGGCGGGACTTGGAAAGGCCCCAACGACGAGATCTCTGCTAGGAGAGACCAACGGGCTTCCTGAGTCAATCGGATGGCTTAGGCGAACGCCGAGAGACAGGTAAGGAGCAAATGGACAAAGGGACGCCCCATGTGGGCTATGCCGACTCCGTCATGAATGACGAGCGTGGATCCCGGTCGAACATATCCGATAGGAGCTCCTCAAACCCCGTTACTCGAGTCATCATGGTAACATTACTAAACCTCCACTCTTTCTTTATATGAACATTCATTCATCCATACACGCATTCATTCATTCCATACATCCAAAAGCATTGTATATGTAGTTAAATGCATCACAACGCTCTGTGTTGCGTCACAAAGTGACAGTTGCCTCATTCATCATGAGCAACGACCGATCGATGTTCGAAGGCTGACCCACAAAGGGCTCGAGGCCGCCTCGTGTCAAACAGAGCTAGGGGAGAAAACGCAGATGAGCCCCGAGCGGCCCTCATCTATTCTACCCTAAAGCAGACAGAGTCATCTCAACCTTCTCGTTCGATCCTAATCCCTCGCCAAACCCACAAAATCTCCATCGAGGGGAGGCTAGTGGGCCACCCGAGTCAATCTTCGGAACGACCCAGGCATCTGTTGGGTTGCAGGTTAAGGAGCAGTGGAGTGCCACATGAGGGTTATGCTGACCCCGTCATGAATGATGGACCCAAACTTCACTCGAACATACCCGTTAGCGAGCTCATCGAGAGCGTCACTCGAGCCATCGAGGCAAGCGACGTTAGCTCAGCCCCTCTGGTTGCGAGGAACCATGGATGGGGTAACGCACAAAACTCAACTGACCCCTACGAAGCCCAACGGAGCTCAGGGGCTCAAGACACCAAATGCCTCGGCTACGCCTGGATCCACAAGTCTGTCTCGACCGATCCCCCGGCACGCCCGACGTCTAGATTCGCGAGTCCGTCTCTCCGATCCCTTGGCCCGACCAACGCCTAGATCCATGACTCCGACTGGCCTGATCCCTTGTTGCGCCCGATGCCTAGATCCACGACTCTGACTCGCCTGATCCCTCGTCGCGCCCGACGCCTGGATCCGTGACTCTGTCTCGCCCGATCCCTCGTCGCGCCCGATGTCTGGATCCGTGACTCTATCTCGCTCGATCCACGACCGCAACCAAACACCTAGGACCACACTCCCAGAAACAACAGGTCAGAAGAGACTACGCCACTACAGTGCACACACTCACGCCCGCTAACAAAAGCCCCCAGGAGATTCCGCCCGAATCACCTGGGGGCTCAGGGGCTACACCCGCGGGTGCGCTCGCGCGCACCAACTGACAAAATGAAGATTTCCTTGCTGGCAACATGAAAACCCCCTAGACAATTGTACCCAAATCGCCCGGAGGGCTCGGGGGCTACACCCGCGGCCGCGCTCGCGCACACCCGCCGTCAAGACAAAAACCCCCCAGACGATTCTACCCGAATCGTCCTGGGGCTCGGGGGCACTTGTCGGGTTCATAAACCCGGGGTCCCTCATAGACCAGCTTCCCAACAAAGGTTGCCCCAGCAGACAACGTTGTGAACAATGCGTAACTCATGGGTCGGCTCAAATACCTAAACGACAGGCCAGAAGGGCAATCCAATCTCCAACCGGAAGGCTTGGCCGAGGAGGAACAGCGCCCGCTTCCGACTCTGGCCCGCCTCTCCGACCGGAAGGCCTCTCTAAGGAGGAGAAGCGCTCGCTTCCGACTCCGGCCCGCCTCCGGGACGGCCTCTCTGATCGGAAGGCCTGACCAAACACCACTTCTGACTCTGACCCGCGTCTCCGACCGGGGATGCACCGAACTCCTGCTTATAGCTCTTCTCTGACTGGCCAATCAGAGCCGACTGGGACCAACCGACCGGGGACACCCGCTCGGTGAGGACCAGGAAACAGACGGAGAAAGTATGGCAGAACACTCAAGTCAAACTGCAAATACTGAGGACCGTACTCTGTACACCTGCAGGATAGTACCAACAGGGCATGTCAGAAGGATACCCTGCAATCTTCCTAGCATGTCAGAACCCAAGCAGTGTTGTGGGCGTCGACATTTGCCCTATAGTATTGTGAGCGCCATCAACTCCCATACTAGACAAACGCACTAAGACTCCCCCACGTGCCTCTATGCATCAACAGTATGGCAGGCACCGACATATGCCATACCGGAAGAGGACGCAACCTCCCACATGCATCTGACATTAACAGTGTTATGGGCCCCTACAATCATCTCATACCCGACAACGTGGGCAACAAGACATTAGCATACGTACACTCTCTCTCTTATAAGGCCATCCCCTTCATCTATAAAAAGAGATGCGCTCTCTCTCAACAAAGGGATCAGTACACAACAACTCGAACAACACACATGATCCGAACGACCAAGGATCCCAACGAACAACAAACGTTTGAGCAATTAGCACATAGCGGAGCTCCCGTCATTCTCGGCCCTTCGAACTAGAGTTCGACCGGACCTCTTGTATCCCCATCTTTCTCCCTTCCGTTTGTAACCCCACAGCAAACTTCGAACACCTGGGCTCAGGAATAAAGTCACCGACCGACTCAAACTGGACGTATGACACGTTGCCTGAACCAATATAAACCCTGTGTCATTGAGTGCTAGGCCACCTCCGACAAATATTTACGTGTTGGTCACTTTCTGCACCGACAGGAACACTTTGAGTTGCATGGGCGAGTCGGGCCGGGTCGGTTGGGCCTCCGGTGTCGTTTGTAGTGTAACAGCTAAAATACATATTTTGGCTGGGCTCGGGCTGAGAAAAAAACTTTTGGGCAGCATGATATCTGTCCAGGCCTTGTCCACTAAGGTTTGTGGGCAGGCTAAAACCCGCCGAACCCACGGGCTGGGCCGGTCCGGGCTCAGTTTACTAAGGTCTATTGTTGAGGCTTCTCTATCTGTTTAATTAAAAGCCCTACTAAACAAGTATACAAAGAACAACTTTTAAAGCCAAAACTAATGCAAAAAGGTGAAGATGAAATTGTTTTAGGGTTAGAAGCCAAATCTACTAAAATAGGTTTTTTATCGGCTCCTTCCTTTCTAGAAGCTCAAACCCTACCAAATATCACCTTATGACGTGTTTGGCAAGGCTTGGCACGGTTCATAGCAAAATGAACATAGAGTTAGGAGGAGTCATGATTTGTGACTCCTCCAATACTGTAGTACGAAGCCGGAGGCCGAAGAAACCTAGCCCTTAATACTTGCGAAGCTTAGTGTCATGATATCCAGGCATATCCTCCTCATCTTAGTCCATCGAATAATTGAAACCATATATATTGGTGTTTAGATCTGGAAAATAAATCTAACCTTTTGCTGTTTTTAGCCAAACAATAACCGAAGCCAGATCCAGCCCAACTTTTTGTTTCTTTCACGTCATTTTACTCGCATGTCTCACAAGAAAAATAAAAAGAACACATTACCTACTCAAAATCTGTCCGCTTGCTTGTATACGATCGTGCAGCCTGATCGGTTGGGCTTATTGCCTCGTAAACAATTGTAATTTTTTAGCCGGAACAGTGTTTTTCTCTCGCACCAAACCAGCCAACAGTGCTTCCTCGCGATCCAGTAACGAACAAGCACAGCCAAACAAACAGACCGATGGATTATAAGCTGGAACAATATTTTTCTCTTACGCCAAACTAGCTAGCAGTAAATAATCCACGATCGTTTACGGCCTGAACAGGCTGATTGTGATTGTGCTGCTCTCTTTTACACACTGCTCAATCGATTGTTGCCTATAGATAGGCGAAACGAGCAAGCACAGACGACGGAAAAATGGTCCCCTTTCACCAGACCTGAGCCGAGCTCAGCTCAGCCCGTCTCTCTCCAATCTCGTGCAACGCTCCCTAATTAAAACCCTTCAAAAGTGGAGGCGTGCTCAAGTGTGTATGAATCTGAACACAGAGACAGAGCTCAGACCTCAGAGAGAGACAGCTTCCGCAGAAGGCTACAACAAGGCGCGAAACTTCTTTGACCCAAGCAGAGAACCCCGACTGGTACCAATCTTCGTTCTCCCCTTTCTCTTCTTGCATCCAAAATCGCCCACCCATCTGACCTTGTTGCCACATCCCTCCTTGTTCGTAACTCGTCATCTCCTTCTCCTCTGCAGTGGCAGTAGTACCAGCTTCTAGTGATCATGGTGAAGGAAGAGGAGATCATGGCAGAGGCAGGAGGAGGAGGAGGACGCGGCTACATGGACCTGCTTGGTCTCGGAGAAGACGACTACCTGCTGTGCCTGTCCCCTTCCTCCTACTTCACTTCCAGTGTCGTCTCCGCCACCACCACCAGCGCCACCACTTCCACCACTGCTGCCGCGTCGTTGCCTACGACCTGCACCTCCTACCTGGACCTGGCTCCCGCCTACCACCACATGCTGAGCTTCGCTGCCCAAGAGCAGTACCACGGCGACGGCGTCCTCGGCTTCCAGTGCTACGGAGGCGATCACGCGATTCCGGCGGCTGTTCCGCAGAAGTCCAGCCCGACCACCGAGTGCTCCTCCTCCATCTCCTCCATGTCGTCCTCGCCGCCTGCGACAGCCATCTCCGCCGTCTCCTGCTCAAAGCCACAGGCTTTCAAGGTGCGTTTCCATCTTGCTCTTGAGGCCATCGTTGCTACTGGCTGCAAGCCGGATTGGTTCTTTTTCTTTATCTTCGAATCGAGGAAAAAAAGACCTATGGTTTCTTGCATTGTGAATATAAGTGATGGTTTTGGATGGTGTCTCTGTTGGGTCTTTGCGCGGTTCATGAACGGTTGTCGCTGCAATTTGTGTAATAAACTAGTACGTACACTACGTAGTTGGTAATTGTTGGTTCTTGTGCAGAAGAAGGGATCAAGGAGCAGTGAGCAAAGAAAGGCTGCGTCTGCCGCTGCTGCTGCTGGTGCTACGAACAAGAGGCCGAGGGTTAGTGCTTTCTTTCCGCTTGAGTGACAGTAATGTTTGCTAATCAGCTGTGGGCCAATCTGACACTGATTAGTACTAGACCAAATTAGTGAGCTGTTCATGTTTCGCTAATCAATCAGTTCATTCATCCAAAACCATAAAAAAAATCATCTTTTTTTAGGTGAGGAGGGAGAGGCTCGGGGAGAGGATCATAGCTCTGCAGCAGCTGGTTTCTCCGTTCGGAAAGGTAAAAAGGCAGACGCTAGGCTTTTGGCGATACGCCCTTTACTCGCTCCCTGTACCTGTACTTGCCTTTCGGCGTTTCCTTTGCTGGTGCAAACGTAGACACTGCGAGGCTTTCTCCTGCCGTGAATCCTTCAAACACCGGCGAAAGCAAACAGGCCGCTCAACTTACAGCACAGACTAGCAGCATCCCCTCCCCTGCCACATTACTACTCTGAGCCAAAGAAAGCGGTCAAAGTGACATGGAGTACTGATACGCATTAACCGACGTGCAGAGCATAGTATCCCTTGCTTGCGCTGCGATGCTGGTGCTGCATCTGCATGCTAGGAGTAGCAACAGCAGCAGTTAGGTCTTGTTTAGTTCCCTATCATATATGTTGTTTAGTTCCCTATCATATATGATGTTATGTACGAAGTATTAAATATAGACTAAAAAATAATTAATTACATAAATTTTTAAGTCTAATTAGTTCATAATTTGATAATATGGTGCTACCATAAACATGTGCTAATAATAAATTAATTAGGCTTAATAAATTCGTCTCGTGGATTTTATTTTATTAGGCCATTCTCAATGCAAGTTTTATTGAGGTTTCATTCTTATTAAATGACATGCCATGACGTGGCAAGAAATTTATGATGAGAGAGAGGAGTTGGGTTTCATGGGAATGAAACCCTGGATACACAGTTACCAAGGCTATGAAACTGGGATGAAACCTCCGCTGAGAAAATTTGTTTCATCTCCACACATTTCAACAGCTCTCATTGGTCACTTAGATGCAACATTTAAGTGATATGTTAGCCTATGAAATCGTGAAGTGAAACTTTGGCCCCGTTTACATCCAAAATTTTTTGGATTTTGGCTCACTGTAGCATTTCGTTTGTATTTGGTAATTAGTGTCTAATTATGGACTAATTAGGTTTAAAAGTTTCGTCTCGTGATTTCTCGACCAATTGTGTAATTAGTTTTTTTTTCGTCTACATTTAATACTCCATGCATGTGCCGTAAGATTCGATGTGACGGTTACTGCGCAAAATTTTTTGGATTCTAAACAGGCCCTTTGCATTGAGAGATCTCATTCATTCATCTACTCAAATCTCCTTAGATGACATGGCGCTTTTGGAAACCACGCAATGAAATCTTGCACTGAGAATGGCCTTATCATCCTAACACTCTCCTATAACACCTAATATGATATGCGTCTCTTGACTTTATTGGCTGGATTTAAACACCGCCTTAATTAGCGCAGTGGATTAACCCTGTCGCCCTCTTTTTGACCTTTGACTGACGTGTTGATATGATAACTGCATTTGCATGGACCCGGCCCTGCTTTGCCGCTGCTACTGTGATCTGTGGCGCTGATGCGGTGCTGCCAGTCTGATACGGCTTCCGTTCTGCACGAGGCGCTGGGATACATACGCTTCCTGCACGACCAAGTTCAGGTGCGCTGTTTACTAGTAGTACTCTCTCTCTATTTCTCGATACATACGGACAGGCGCAGTACACAATGCTTAGTACAGTGTGTTCCTGCCATGTAAAAATGTAAAATGTATGTATCCTGGAATCCCAGTAAAATGTCTGTATATCTTTTGCGTATACTGCTGTGGTGGCTAGGTCTGCTGGTCAATGTCTGTATATCTTTTGCGTATACTGCTGTGGTGGCTAGGTCTGCTGGTCAGGTCCGGAGCACCGTACATTCACTGTTTGGGACTTAACTGACACCGGTCGCTTTTCATGTCAGGTCCTGAGCTCGCCGTACATGCAGCGCCAGCCAGTCTCAGCGCACGTCCCGGTAAGCACCGAGCGGCAAACGCCAACCCAAACCCAAAACTTACTGGCAGTAATTAATTACTACTATAACTATTCTACTGCCAATAATTAACCAGACTTTTTTTTAACTTAATTAACACCTGTGCTCGTACTTTGGCGCAGGAGAGCGCGGCAGGGACGGTGGTGGAGCCGCCGCGGGCGAGCGACCTGAGGAGCCGGGGCCTGTGCCTCGTGCCGGTCTCCTGCACGGAGCACCTCGCCGGCAACAGCCACGGCGGCAACGGCGCCGACCTCTGGTCCGTGGCGGCGGGGATGGGGATGGCGAAGGCGGCGGCCGCGGACAGCAAGGGGCCTGCCGGCGGAATGCTGCTGCCTGGTGGTGGTGGTGGTTGTCACCCTCGCCAAGGGCACCTGGCCTAGCTGACTGCGGACACACTTGCTTTACAGATTATGTGAAGGGTTTAGGGCTTTCAGTAGGCTCTTTTGAGCTAATCAGTCCCGGTACTCCATCACCTTTTGCCTAAAGTAAACTGCTGCTGGCCTGCTGCTGCTGCTTTTGGTGGGAAAAAAAGGCGCAGGGATCCATATTTCCACAGATCACAGCTGCCACAGCAGCCAGGATGCAATGCAAATGCAAGCTTTTGGACGGGGGGTTTTGTTTTTTCTTAACTCTAGCTTAAGATAAGAGAAGGGTAGTAGAAGACAGTGATGTGGGGATGCCGAGATCTTTGGGCACGAATGTCCCTGTGCTGTCACGCCTCCCGGTAGGCATTGAATGAATGCTACCCCGTCGATGTTGCCTGCTCGGGAGTCGTGCGGCGACGGCTTCGGTATCCTATCTGCCTGTTGATCTCGGCAATCGGTTTGCCATCCTTGCTCCTTGAAGTTGGAACTGCACAAGCCACTGCAATATCATGCATTGTTTTTTCGAGACTCATGAGTCATGACGGTGCAGTGCACATCGGAGACGACTCGTTGAAGATTTTTGTACAGTGCGTTGTTCATCCGACAGTACTAGGATCCTGCTTCCATAGCTTTCGGGCAAAGCTGGTCCACAGAACGAGAGTCGCAAAGTGGTTCAAAAAGGCCCTTAGTGCTTGTTTAGTTTCTAAAAAGTTTTCTAAAAAATACTACAGTAGCCACCGTATTGGATCTTGCGATACGTGTATGGAGCATTAAATGTAGACGAAAAAAACTAATTATACAGTTTGGTTGGAAATTACGAGACGAATGTTTTGAGCCTAATTAGTTCATAATTAAACATTAATTGTCAAATAAAAACGAAAGTGCACGACGTGGGTGATGTAGGGCAAGCTTGACAGGGGGGTCGTTGGTGGGCTGGGCGACTGGGGCTTCTTCTGATCCCGGTCCTTTTCTTCCTGCCATTTGTCTTCCCCCTTCCTCAGGTTGTGGCTTCCACGGCAGAGCTGGCTGGTTCTTCTTTCGCTGGCCGGTTTTGCCGGTTCCGACGGAGAGCAGACACTTCGGCGGGTTTCTCCCGACGCTTCTCCCAGCCATCGTCTCTAGGGGCGATTGTCGGGCGGGGCTGCTGCTGATCCATCACCGCACTCTACCTCTCTGGTAGGGTTCGGTCTCTGACAGGAACAGTGTTGGAGGATGCTTGGGTTTGGGACGAAAGCTTGGACGACGACCTTTTGCAGACGTCGTTCCCTTCTTTGAGGCGTCTTTTCCTACCTCTTCTCCTACCGTACTGGATGTTGCAGGTGAAAACCTTCCCATGGCGGGCTACCTTGTCGGCGCTTTTCACGTCGTTTCCTCCTTGGAGGCAAAGCTAGGCTTTCTAGTTCCGCAGTTCTTTTTTCCGTCTGAGCTGTTTGGTGTCGCCTGGCCAGTCGTCGTGTTTTTTCTTCTATCCTTTGTTTTTTTAGTTGAGTTGTTTTAGTTGGGTCGTTTCGACTTTCGACCAAGTTGGAGTAAGTAGTGGCGTGAGTTATGATAGTTGTTCGGTCTGCTGTATCAAAGTGGTGTAGGATGAGTGGAACACTCTCCTCAGTTGTATGGTTTTTGGGCCCCGTTTTCATTCAAAAAACTGGGCGGGCACTTGCCTTTTTTTTTTCTTTCTTCGTCTAATAGAAATCGCGGCAAACCTTTTGCCATCCTTTCTAAAAAAATATTTGGATCCAATCTAAATTTGAATTTTGATGATTGGGAAAGAGTTTTTAATACAATATGTATAGTCCAAATTCAGTTATGTGTAGGAATCCAAATTCAGTTACGTGTGGATGCAAGATAGGACATGTAATCGATAAAATTTAGTGAGATTATTTGCAAATTTAATATAGATTATTTGATGTTTAAAAAATAACTTTTGATAAAAAACAAAAGAATTCATAGTAAAGAAAAAAAAACAAAAGTATCTGCCTGAACTGTGAGCCGGTGTCCTCTAGTACACGAGTCGAAAATATGGCATGTCCTCGCTGCTCGTGTGTGCCTCAGGGCACCATGGCGGCGTTGCATAGCCTCGAGCCCTCGACGCGTCGTTGTAGCCGGCAGGTGCCAGGTGGCATGCAGACGCTGGCTTCAGCTTCTGACGCGGGGAAGGTGGCCGTAGATCAATCTCGCCGAGTGAATCACAGGGGCGGACTGCGGATGAAGCAAACTGTTTCTTTTACCTCTTCGATTGAAAATATAACCATGGTCGGATTTTTCTCCCTAGACTCTAAAATAGACATGGTACCTCTTCAACTTTAAAAATCATTTAAACTACATTTCTTCCCCGGTGAAAAGTGGTTTTCAAAACGATTTCATCCTTCTCAAGTTTTAAAAGTATGGCAAATACATGATAAGGTTTTTGAACCATAAAAATACCTCTACGCTTTTTTTTTTAGAAAAATGCTAGAGATGACAAACCCAAATAAAATATTTAGATCGTGAAAAGTATCTTCTACAAGCTTCCAAATTTTAGTTTTAGCCCTAGGAATGGAAAAATCTCAAAAATTTATGGAAAGTTTCCAAAACATTCTAACCAACGTCTAAACATGTTTCGAAAACTTTCCACAATAAAACACAAGATGCAATCAGGATAAATGCATAGCATAATAATACATTCAATGTTATTGATGTTGCATTCTTGCTAGTTGGGAAATTTTTAAACACATTTGGGTATCAATTAGAACATTTTGAAAATTTCCCACATTTTTGTAGATATTTTCCTATTTTCCTGGAACTAAATCTAATCTAAAAACTTCTAGAGATGTTTTTACAAATGATCTAAATATTTTATATGGGTTTTCATGTCCTAGTCTATCTCTAGTATTTTTCTCATAATTTTTAGGAGCTTAGAGATAGTTTTTAAAGTTCTAAAGTCCTAGGGGGTGTTAGTTTTGGAGGCTGCGTCTAGGGCTTATGACCTAGTACTAGTAGCTATATGTAAAACTGCTGTAGCCGCTGTAAGCGGAAGCGAATGCAGCCTTATAAGATATTTACTGGATTTTATACTAAAAAAAGATGATCCTCCTTGAAAATCACCTCTAACTGCAGCGGTTGTGCGTTTCAAATGTTTTTAAGAGCAGAGAGGTCAAGATATATAACTTTAGATTAAAGTTCAAGGAGAGGCGCATAAATGGGCTTTGGGCGAACCGAACGAGACAAGTGCTGTCCGTATAGGCGACTTCACCCTCTTGGGCTCTCTATTGTCAATGAGCTCATCATCTATTGTGAGAAAAATCAGACGACACCTTCTCCAGGCTATCGCTTTTCAAGCCTTCTCTCTTCCATAGCTAGCTAGAGACGTGCATCTAGTCGCCTAGAGTGTTGAAAATGCTCAGTCCACGGCTTACCGGCCTGTTCGGTTTGGCTGGTTTGTATGGTTGCTGGTTTGTGAAGAAGTACTGTTGGTTGGTTTGTATGAGAGAAAAATACTGTTCTGGCTGAAAATTTACGATCATTTACGACAAGCCACAGCCAAACGAACAGGCTATACATCCTTGGACTTTACAGGACTAAATATTTATTAGGGCAGATCCAACAATCAATTTTTAAGTTATTTCTAAACTTTTTTTCTTTATATTTTAATATAAGATAGAGAAAAACTAGATCTTAATTAAGAGCTAAGCTCTTTCACATATTTTAAGGTTATTATGTGAAAGTGTCATGTGAAAGTATTGGCTTATAGAAGTTGGACATAACATTTAGCGTGCACCGGACACCGGTTATTTGTCCAGCTCATCCTTTTCTCTCCATTCACGTTTTTGATTACTATAGGATAAAATCGATTCACGAATGGATAGTCAATGAGAGAAAGGGTGAATAATTACGGAAGGTGTTCTACGGCACTAGAAAAAAAACAGCTCTAGAAGAACTAATGCACTCGAGTGAGCATATTAAAGGGTAAAGACAGCCTGCGCATACAGTTGCTAAAATAAATTAATAATCCAAGGCAACGATTGCTAACGAGGCTCCATCAAGCCTTTCTTGTACACAACGACAACAATTTTTTATTCAATAATTCAGTAAATAGTGTAAAAGACCAGAGACTAGTTCGAACTCAAGATAAAGTGTCACTCATTTCACAATGCATCCCTCTATATAGCAAGATATTCATGCTACTTGTTGCAGTCTCTCTCTTCTCTATATTAATTAGCATAGAGCTATTGCTATCTCGTACCGTTAGAGATATCTTTATACTGTGATGTATGCGTCATATATACGTGTATTTGGCTTGTATTGATACTTCTGCTTTTGTATCGATATATCTATATTGAGCCTTTTTACAATGGTTGGAAATGCTTCCTAACGCTTGCTAACGCTTTCTAATGCCTACTCAAAATAGCTATTTTTATTGATTTTATTCGTTCAAGGGCATTATGGTCATTTCGCATGCCCCTCCCCCGCCCCCACCCCCACCCCCACCCCACCCCACCCCCACACACGTGACACACGTCGAACTCACCGGTCTCTCGCACGCACCTAGCTCTCTGTCTCTCTCAGTCCTAGCCGCCGCCGCCCTGCTCTCTCCCTTGCTCTAGCCGCCGCCGCCCTCGCACGGGCGTCGCGTCGGCCAAGGGTTCACCCGATCACCCCACGCGAACAGGAACTGCCTTCGTGCCCTCGCCCTCGTCCTCTCGCTCTCTTCCTCGCACGCCGCCGCCCTGCCCTCGCCCCCGCTGGAATTATTTCACCATCGAACTCGCCAGAAACGAGGACGACGACGAGTTCCTGCCACTGGAGATCCAAGACGACGACGAGGACAATGACTTCCTCCGATCTGTCTCCCTCAACCGGCATCCTTCTCTGGCTCTGTCTACATCGACAGAGAGCTGGGCTCTGCCTCCGTCCCTTCTCCTGCGGCAAGCTCGCAACAACCCTCCGGAAGGTACCGATTAGAATTAATCTCGTTCTTCTCTTATTGCGTGCAGGACCAATTTGAGTATTGTTATGTGTATATCTAAAAGCCCACAGATCTGCTATTTTATTTTTGTGGTTCAGTACTAGAAGCTTTAGTGATTAACCTTTAGAGAAATTAGCGGATGATGCATCTAATGTAGTTCTGTAGTAAGCTGATGTCCATTGGTTCCAGTGGCCTGGTGGATTTGACCACAAATCCTGAAAACATGCCCAATGTAATTTGGTTCAGTGCTTCGCATCCCTTTTCTGAACCCATTGTCCCAATATTACAGATCTGAGTGCCATGATTGTGAAGGGCTGTACAACAATAGCTGCTCGCCATGTTGTTTGCTGCTGCAGTTCGCACCTTGCAAGACTGCAACATTGAGGGTAAGATGTAGTCTACCTTACATGTAGCTGCCACATAGTATTGTCAAAATGAAAAATTTTGAGATAAGACCTTTCATTGCATATGGTAGGTGATTATTTCATGCCACAAGTTATTGTCTAGTGCAGGTGGCCATCACCATGCTCAATATAAAATTCAGGTAATAGATTGCTCTATTTCTGTTCCTGGAACTACTGTGTTTTGCAGCAGTGTATGAAAGTAATTGGTATCTGCTGACCCGTCTATTTTTGCAATGATTAACAATCATATATTTCTTCCTGGTGCTTAATCATAGTTTTTTCTATTTCTAGATTTTTTTTGTTTGGGGGACACAGGTGATTTCTCGAATGACAGAGGGTGGTTTCTTATATTCTTATGTTTATTTGGGGATGGAAATAGTGCTCAGTCACTTTTGCAATGACAGACAGGGTGCTGAATCACATTCATGTTCCTGTCTACTTTATATACTGAACATAGCTAGTCTCATTGTTCCTGTAGTGACTTTAGTTCGGCTTAGATAAATCAATCTTTGCTTGTCCTGACTGAATGCATCCTAGTGCGTCTGCTCGAATCCAATGGGGAATTGGCTATTGTCATGGCTCATTCTCGCGTTGCTCACGTCCTCGCTTTGTCAGACACTCTCCACGGCAGATCTATGAGACCCGGATATATCCGCGCTGATTGCAAAGAAGCTACGTGAGTTTCACGATCTCGTCATGCCTTGACGCAGGAACGTGTCATTATGGTAGAGGCTCAGGTATGCTTTTCC
Organism: Miscanthus floridulus; assembly: GCF_019320115.1. NCBI lineage: Eukaryota > Viridiplantae > Streptophyta > Magnoliopsida > Poales > Poaceae > Miscanthus > Miscanthus floridulus. The sequence continues at coordinate 27,403,420 of NC_089580.1, forward strand.
TCATTGTTGCTTTTCTGATTTTGGTGAGAAATGTGTTTGAGTTCTGATTCAGTTCTAATTGCTTGGTGTTGTATGCATCAGGCGGTGGCTTGAGGAGGCAGTGCTGGAGAAGACGCTCTCAGGAGTCGAACAATCAGTAGGATTTTGCCATAATGATCTTGCTATTTAAGTTATGTTTGCTGCTTGATTTTATTGCTCTACACTATTCCAGACATTGAGGAGCAGAGAAGAACAGTGAATCTTTTTGTAGCTTTCATGTTAAGATTCCCCAGAATTATGAGACCAAATGTTTTAATTTATGCATCTTACAAGGTACATATGAATGTTGATTTGCAGCAGTTTACTGGAAGTGTGGAACCACTTCTGATGTTGTCTTTGTAACTATATTGATGGAGCTAGCAGAGTAGAAATGGACCGCAGAAGAGCCCTTCTTTTGATATGAACAGTCTAAATTTTAGTTGATGTACAACAAGGAAAATCAGTATATGATATTTTTTGGTTTTCAGGTCTCTTCATCTGGAACATTTCTTGGCTGCTTTCTGACTGGACTATGATGTCCCTAGCGCCCATCAAGGTGAGGCCTTCCTCTCCCTCACTCAGATTTGTATACAACCCAGGATGTTGCAAAATAGCATATGAAATTCCTTCCTACATGGTGCTACAGATGAGCAATAGTTTTGTTTAATAGTCTCCGTTTCATATATCCAGGCATAGTTGTGATTGGAGATACTTTGTATATTTCGCTACAAGTACAGATTTGCATGGAGCGCTCTCAATGAACTTGTCAAATTTATATAAAATGAAAAACATGCTATCCTATGTTGCTAATTAATAGTTTGATCAGTGATGGTGCCATCGGAGTATTTAGCTGCAAATAACAGCAACCTCCTGTTACTTGGAGACTCATGCTGGTAACCTGGCATGTGTTGTTTTGAAGTAATTGAGCCATTTCATTTGACCGCACCAAACCTTTTGCCTCTTAAAAGTTATTTTTTCAAACGGCTCAAACAAGGATTGTAGTCATCGATATGTTCCTCTTTTTGTTAGAAGCAATAAAAAGAAACCCAATCATGGCTATTATTATTATTACCAATGCTTTGATGATATGTTTTTTATCGCAACAATCGAAAATGGATAGACATAGATAAACTTGCTGCACTTTTTGTGCAGGTCACAGTTGGTCGAAGAAATGTGCCCAAGGGGAGGGTGTGGAACCCTATGGAGCAGAGCAAATGAACTGAGGTTAGTAGCATTGTAAACTACACTCAAATTTTTTCCACGTCGACCAGGGGTCACCCGCAAAATGTCCAGCTATGGTCGGCCAGGGATCACCCGCGGGAGGGAAACTACACTCAAATTTTGTGGGGTTAAAATTTATTATCAATTGTTTTTCTCTTTCACACATCATTTGGTGGGTTTTTTTATCTGATTGGCAATCACAGTGTTTGGAAGACATCATGGTTGCAGACCAAAATATTGCCTGTAAGAGGGAGGTGAAATGATGACAGAAGGCTATGCACAACATGAAGCTTCTCTGCTGCATATATGAAAGATTGTTTTTTATGAAGATTGTTTTATTTTTAACTTTCCCCCGTCATGCTGAAATGGAACTTCTTTACATTTCAAATGAGAGATGCAATAATTGATTAAGGCTTTTAGAAAAGTATGTGAGCACCCTTCTTCTAACTATTCTGTATGCGGTGACAACATTTTTGGGATCTGTTTTCTATCTACTCACGTGCTTTGATTGATGTTTCCCATGCCATTACTAAGAAGGCAAGGATGTATTTAGATTGGTAATATTTAGATTCTGAAACCAATATTTCATTATGGAGTCCTTATTGATATACAAGTATTTTTGGAATAGTAGTTCACTCGGACAAAATATGAGAGTGAGCGATTGACTCGTTAACACGGACAAGTGATGCTTAAATAAGTCCATAGGAAAAACAAAAAATTTAAAAAATAGCCATAGTGGTAGGGATCGAACCTAAGAGTGGGCGATTGACTATCTCACAGCGACCAGTAGTTCACTCGAACAAAATGTGAGTGAGCAATTGACTTGATAACATCAAAAAGTAATGCTTGAATAAGTCAATAGGAAAAAAACGATTTTTTTTAAAATGGACATAGTGGTAGGGATCGAACCTATTCCCTCTGCAGTCAAAAGTTGCAAGATTTACCACAAAGCTATGCTTCAGTGTGCAGCTAAGTTTAAGTTACAAGGGTTCTTTTGGAAGCAAGGGGGAGCAAAACCCAGGGATGAAAAACCTCCCACTAAAAACTAGAATAATAACTAAAATGATATCTCCATGGATTACCCACCCAAAGAAAAATCGGGATGCTGGAGGGATTGGAGTTTCCAAATTAGGCCTAAATATTTGTCCGTAAAAATAAACTCATAAAAGGTACAAATTTGTCATACTTTCCTTTTCCATTGTTTTTTTCAAATTTGTCTTCCAAAGTAGATAATGAATCCGTTTCGGGCAATTCCTATAATGTTGTTCAGCAGTACTTGAACGTCTTGTTTTTTTGAAATTCCTATAAATATATAAAAAAATCAAAATAAAATAAAATAAAAATGATATCAGAATGTATCTCAGCCTGTTAGGGCGTCATTATTCTTTTTAGTCTCTAGGCTCTAGATGCAGGAGAAAAAAACATCCAAAAATTGGCGTGCAAAATGTGGTGCACAAGGATTTGAACGTGCAAGGTGCTGCTCCTAAACCAAGTTAGCTTACCACTCGAACAATCCCTAGTTTATGTCTATAGAGTGTTGTTACTTCTTTTCTCTCCACAGTCTGTATGTAGGGGTAAAAACATAAAAAATTATGTTCGAATTTCAAATTATTTAAACAAAGTCGGGTGGAGAAATAACCAAAATAAAAGTTATAGATCTCGATGAGTTGTACAACTTTGATGTTGCTGACTTTTTCATTTGAAATCATTTACTGCCCCAAAATTCTGTTTGAAGTTCTCGAATTTTGAAATTCAATTTTTTGAATTGTTCAAACAAACTCATATGGAGAAAGGACCTAAATCAAAGTTATAGATCTCGATGGGGTCTACAATTTTGCAATTGAGTACATTTTCAATTGAAATTCTACATTTTTGCTAGGAATAATCCATCCTTCTATTCCTAAATTAACATAAAATAATTGTAATACTTCTAAATTTTGTCAAAAAAATTCTACAAATTTGCATGGTTTTGTTACATAATCGTTAGATAAAAAACTCAAATGATTTTAACAAAGTGACAACACACATCGTTCATGATTTGATACATCTTCTCATATAGTTATATGGGAAGAGTATGAAGATGTATCCAATTGTGAACATTTGTACTGCCACTTTGTTCGAAGTTCTCATATTTTAAAATTCAAAAGCTATAGATCTCGATAAGTTGTACAACTTTGTTGTTGATGACTTGTTCAATTAAAATAATTTACTATTCCAAAATTATTTTCAAAGTTTATTATACAAATTAAAAAAGAAAAAAAACTTCAGACTATATGTCTATGTTGGGCCTCAAAATGATGCTCAGATTCAGCCCAAATCAAGTCCTCTTTCTCTCAGCCATTGGATCATGAAATGGATCGCTGCAATGTACCAGACTTGGAATAAAACCTCTTGAAACCCCACCGTCTCCTCCCCCGCTCCTGCACACACCAGCGCCCCCTCCTGCGCCTCTTCCCCCCTTCTCCCCATCCTCGTTTCGAGCGCAGCAGCGGCTTCCTCGGTTACCTGTGAGATGTAGTGGTTATAAAAAAGTCTATAAAAAACAGGTTCACTTTCTATCATGTTAGACCTATTAATCCCCTCGAATGACACGTGAGAGTGACGGTTGACTAATTATTTTGTTAGGCCTTTCAGTCCACTTAGACGAGACATGATAGTGATCGGTCCAATTAAACATGAGATATATTTCTTATAAAAAAGTCTATATTAGTTAACTGTGAGATGTAATCGGCTTCTTCCCTAGAAGGTGGAGGTGACCCAAGACCGGGATGGCGAGAGGGCTCGGTGGCAGCTGCGTTCTATTGTTCTTCCCATTGATCCTGCGGCGGTGGCAGCCGAGGAGACGGTGGAGCAAGAAGAGGAAGAGGAAAGAGAGGATGGCGACATTGTTGGAACCGGCGGTGACCACCGAGTTCTCGATCTTGAAGCTGGCTTACGTTATGAGTCTGTGCTCCCACAGGTCCCAGGTGACTAGCCTGGTAGGTGGAACTGCCCTCCAACTTATATGTTGTGCTCCTCCACCATCGCTACACGATATGGGACTAAACCCCTAACAATCTCTTCTTTAGTCACACATCGGGGTGCCCCGGCCATATATGTGACGCTTGAGATTTTTTTTATCAGATTTAGCTTTTTTGACCATGGGCTCTGATACCAATTGTTAGAACTGGTGGTGACCACCGAATTCTTGATCTTAGAGCTGGCTTACAATCGCCCCGGCTCGTTAGGGGCCTGCGCTCCCATAGGTCACAGGTCCACCAGAGCTACAATAAATAAGACCACGGGCCTTACTTAACCCAAAAGACTAGTCTGATAGGTTGGACTGCCCCTACCTTATATGTTGTGCTATTCTACCAACGCTACACGACGTGGGACTAAACCCGCTCCTAGATTCCCGGTCTTGGGAGTAAACGACTAACGAGTGAGCTTTCTCAATTCTCCGAAACTTTTTTATGTGCTTGCTGTGTTGCAAAACTGATGGATGAGGCACTGCCTCACCGTACAATTTGGCATTTAGTTTTGAGTACGCAATCCCTGACGTTAGTGGAAGTTCCTCATTTAGCCACGTGTTATAGTCTTCTAGAAGCCGTAGATTTTCTATTAGAATATGTAATATATTATTGTGATAATTGCAATAACAAATATATGTAATGCTAGAACAAAAATGATCTAAGAGTATGTCAAGTTCCACTAAATTGGATACCTATTTTTTCATACCAGTCCATCAACCCATGGATTAAATATTTATGATAGTATTACACTTATGATAGTACCACAACTAATCCTATAAAGAGTTAAACACATAAGCAGTCTTATTTAGGTCCCTAAACTCTCGAAACATATCCTTAGGTCTTCGAACTTGTCCTTATGTGTAATCTAGGTCACAAGCTCTTAAAATGCTATGTTTGGATCTCACACTTATCTTAGAGTGCTATTGAGCTCTCTAAACTTATCCACACCTCATTCTTGACCGTAGTGGGAAAACACTAGTAAAGCAGGCATCGACCTATCTCTTCCACCTAGGGAAGCACTATCTTTGGCCTTGTTATCTTCACTACTAAGGACATAGGACTTATTTGGACCTGAATGACACCCTAAGAGCAACTCCAAGAGATTGTGTAAAATAAAAGCCTAAAATCCATAATTTAGCTATTATCTAAAATAGAGCATCCTCCAAAAGAATAGAGTAATGCAACAACCTTTCTAAATTTCTCATTATCTATTTTTTAAAGCTAACATGTCAAGCTGAGATTGGTTCGCTCCCCCATTTTCTGTACTTTCGCCATTTGCATGCACACCACTAGGCAGATGACGAGCCTTCATGGCATGCTATTTTTACCCAGTGAGAAGTGCGGGATTGATGACTTGTTATTTTGGAAAGCATGATAGAATAGCTGTTGGAGCCATGATTCTTCCAAAAATACCTAAAATAGCATTTCACGGCACAAATGGCTACTCTCTTGGAGTTGCTCTAAGACAAGTTGTGTGACATGAAATGGTATTTTGACATTTTAGACTTAGATGTGACACCCAAAACAAGTTTAGGAGCTACCCATATATTTTAATTAATCTAAATTACTTTTTTGTGCACGCTCTTTTTGTGCATTTTCTAATGCAAAGTAATATAATCTATATGTGTTGTGACGAATTACGATTGCTTCATATGTTTTGTCCATTCGTATCTATAGCTTTTCCGTCTCCACATGGCACTCCATGTGTGTCTTCAAGATGCATGCATTCATTTAAAACTGTTATGATGGCTTTTGTTGTAGCCTATGTCTCTTGACGATGTGAATCTAGATTGACTTTCAAACTTTAACCCTTGATAATTGGTATAATAATTTTATCCACGTGTGTTAGGTTGAATTTTTTGTTCTTATTGTATCTTTTATTAGAAAATATTCTTTTGTATTTTATTAAAAATGGTGACTTAGGTCACATATTGCACTCTTAATAACTATGGTGGCACATAAATTAAATTATGTTTTTTATTTAATTTGTTAGTGGTAGTGATGTCTATGTAGTAATTAATAAATAGACACAGGATTATTCCTGGTTACTTTTTCATAATGGCTTTGATGGGTAGTTTGTATATAGTTATATGGTCAATTTGCTTTCATTTTCCTCTTACTTAACATGGTGGCTTTAGACTTTGAGAGCGGATATGGTGGCTCATTTTTTTGTTAAAATATTGAGTGCAAACTAGGTACCTATTGCAATCCTAGAAAACTTAATTTCATCCGTTGTATGCGAAATGGATGGCAAGACGAGCTCCAAAACCCTCATCACACTTTGCGATTAACTCCCCCATGCTCGACTTCGAACATTCACTGGAACACACAAAAAAAACTCTGGGTTGCGAGGGGGCATACACCTCCCGAGATATTTAACTTAAGGTAGAGGACTCTCACCTCAGCCCAACAAAACCCCGAACCCCGGCCCATGTCCCGCCCGCACACAGGGGCAATTTACCCAGTGAGCGAGCAAACCCCTCGAACCCCATGTCCCGCCCACACACAGAGGCTCATTACCCAGTGAGTGGGCGGGTCCTTTTACCTGTGCTTTGGAAATGCAGAACAGACGAGAGGATTTTTTTTTAAACCTCCGACCCTGAGATCGCCACCGAAGGGGTTCGAACCCAGGTCGGCAAGGTGGGAGCCGGACATCCTCTCCATCTGGACTAGGAGTCATTCCCAATCATTGGAACACCATGATCGATGGAATATTAACACGAAACACTCACCTCTAACCTCTTTGACCTATCATAGTCCACTGCACTCATCTAATATGACTGCCCCTAAATCTATAATTACAATGAACTATGCTTTAGTAACTTATAGGATTTTCATTTAACAATGATGGTTGGTGGCGGCGGCAGTGAACACTTCTATTGTAGTCTAGATTGCGATCAATGTCTTGCCACAACCTTGCTTGTGGCTCATAAATTTGACTTTTCTCTATCTCTACAACTAAAAACATTTGCATACCAATTGTCCACACGCGTAAGATGCCTTGCTCGCTCGCTCTCTTCTCCTGGCGCGCGCGCGTGATCTCCTCCTCGATCGCTTCCCCCGATGCACCCGCGTGATCTCCTCCCTGCTCGCTTCCCCCTGCACGTGATCTCCTCCCCTAATCATGTGTTCTCCAATCACGTATAGAGAAAGCAGCGCCTCCAATCACATACAAAGGAAGCAGCGATCCGTGACATCCTTCTTTCTCTGAATACTCCACCTAGTGCGGAGCCAATCTTCGTAGAAACCAACGACACCTACCGCCGCCAATATTCGCGGAAACCACCAACGCCTGCCCTCCTCTTCATGCCTGACGCCGATCGAGAGATCGCCGCAATCCGCTACCGAGGGAGAGACGAGGACAATCTCATCCTCGCCCTGTGCACGCCCTCCTCTTCACGCCCGATGCCAAGAGGCCGCCGCAACAGAGAGGATCGATCGAAGATGGTGAATGGCATGTCATGGCCCCCGGCGACGAAATCGAACACCGTTGAGAGCTCCACTGCCACCAAGCTCCAATCCAAGTCCAACATCTCCTCCCTCCCTTCCCCTCTCTCACGCTCGTGGCCTATTGCTGAATCCCTTCTTACCTTTGGTTGATGTGTTTCTGAATCTTCTATCAACTAAGATTTACTGACTGTTGTAGCCAAGTTCGGGCAGCACAATGTGGCAACAAGTTTTCAATATGACATTTGAAGAAGTGTCCACTGTTTTAGGTATGTGTATCAGAGCGATTCTCATTCATCTCATAGATCAACTGATTGTACGATGGCATGCTTGTCTCAATGGTTGTCCTAATCAAGGTGTCAGCTGGTTCATTGAAACATGATAGTTGACTATGCACAGGATGGCAAAAGAATACGAAGTCACTTCGTAATCAAACTATTGACATACAAAGGAAATTCAAGACAAACTTTAATTCCTAAAGAAGTGCAAGCTTATCTTTCGTGTATCGTAGACATGAAGTGATATAGTAGGTTCTTACATTATCAACAATATAAAGTTGGTGTTTTAGTTTTGCATCAAAATTTGGAGTTATATTTTAACTATCTATCTTTCTTGAAGACTTATGTAATATCGATGTTCTAAACATCACGATTGCCGTATCCATTTTAGGTAACAGTATAACACATGCTCGTACATATGTTATCGTGGTATTATGTGTTCTCGTTGCAACGCACGGGCATTTACATAGTGACATAAAAAAATCAATGCAAGTTGAGTAACTAATTTTGTTTTGGGTGAAACAAAGCCATTGAATCTATGAATTAGACTTTGCAATCTTGTTTAATTATTATTTTCTTGCAGGATTCTAGTGGATGAGGATATTGGACTAGGGAAGGCTTTTTTGTGCAAATATTCTATCAATAGGGTGTTCCATGCGAGTGTTCCAAGTGAAGCGGCGAGGATTAACCGGAGTGTCATGAAGGTTTGGGAGCTCATCACTTCCCATTTTATTTCCGATGGATGAGATTCAGGTTTCAGGATTGCACTAGCTAGGTGCCTGCCCATTTTCCTTTGTTAGTACTCACTTCGTTCAGAAAAGTATGCGGAAATCAAAATGGAGAAAAAAATCAAAAGACCACGTGGCTGAACTACAGAGGCGTCTGCGATTGTCATTGCGAAATTATTAGAGGTCCCTTTAATTTTGCAAAGAATTTCTTTTTCTTACCTTTCTTTTTTTTACGACTGTTGAGCCTATTTTGGTACTTCCATCGTCCAAAAAAGAATATAATTCTGTATTTCAAATTTTGTTCCAAAAAAATATAACCGTAGACTTAGAGATCACTTTTTTAATGGAACCCACCTATTAAAAATATCACTGCATGTCTAAAAACTACCATACTTTATCTATCCATAGAAAAACATTCGAGAAGGCAACCATTCCTAGAATGATAGAGGTGGGATAAATGCGTAATTTTCACCTATATTAATCTTATCTAAGGTGAGATTTTATATATTTTTTTTGGGACGGATAGAGTACTTGTGAATTCCCCACTAGCTCATGTGGCTACTCCAGGACACCCTGGCAAAGGTGATTTTTTTTTTATTTTTAACACTTTTTTTAAACTATTTTCAAATTCGACACTGTTTATTTTTTTATTTTTAAAACTAACACTTTTGGCCGCGTCTATTGCCGTAGCGTGGCAAAACCACTCTGCCGCGCCATGCCGTGGCAGCGACCGGGTCGCTGACCGGTGATGTGGCACTAGGTCGCTGACCGGTGACGTGGCTTGCTCTGCCACGCCGCAGCGCACGGCACGGCAGGGCTGACTTAATGTCGCGCCGCGAGTCTCTCTCCCTCTCTCTGTCTTACTTCGCACAGAGGTGGAGAGCGCCCAAGCCGCCCCCTCCCGCCTCTCCCAAGGCCTACCGCCGCCCGACCCTCCTTGCCCGCCTCCCTCCCTCCCTTACCCCAAGCTTCTCCTCAGCCTCGGTCAAGGTAATGATGCTGTTATTTGTCGTTTGAATGGTGGATTTAAAGATTATAAATGGTAGCTAGGGTTTGGAGGAAAAGTATATTTGAGAACTATGGGCTAGGGTTTGGAGGAAAATATTAGTTCGATTTTGTTAAGGTTAATTAGTTAGTTAGAAGTATATTTACCATGTTTAGAGTAAGGTTTATTTTTGTTCCTATAAGTATTGGTTATATTATTTTAGTTGTAATGCAAATGGTTCTCCTTTACATTAATTTGTGATTTTAGTTGTAATGCAAATGGTTCCTATAAGGGGATACAACGGATGCTGCTTGGGCTAGGCCATTCAGGTTTTAATTGATAAGTAAATGATTAGAACAAACATTATGAATAATATAATATTGAAATTAACATTAAGTAGCATTGCAAAATTTAAACTACATGCTATGCAACATGGACAAATATGAAAGAACATGTAAATATTGAAACTAACATTAACAAACATATCAAACAACTTCACTAGGAAAAAAGCAAGTTCTATGTATGGACCTGCTACCCTCGTCTTCCATGCCTGCTAGCCTTATGACCAGGTTCTTTGCAAACGTTGTAAAGATTCTTGCCACGGGTCTCGTTGAAGTCTCTCCCTCCGTACATGTCTTCACCGTATCCTCTCATAGTGCCCATGTCCCCCTTAAGTCATTTCTTCTTCCTCCTACCCTTGCCTACCTTCATTAGGTCTAGATGCGGCAAGTAGTCATAACCATGATAAGAGGGCCACTATGTTGGGTGAAGGTATAGCTCGAAGCTCCTCTCCCAAATACTAAGGGTGTTCGAACGGAGATACAAGGGTGACATATATGGCAGACCCTTGAAGTCATATCCGCGGACCCTGCAGGCCGTGATCATGTGAGAGCATGGGGCATGTATGATCTGAGGGACGTTGCAATTGCACTCTACTTTATCAAGATCAACTCAGTAGTTTCGTCGACCATAATGGTCGCCACCCAAGCTTGTGCCATCCTTCCCCCGTACACTAATGACATGCTGGCGAGGTCCATACAGCTCGGCGGTATGCTGCTTGGCCAATTCCTCAGGCTCCTTCAAATGTTCTGTTTCGGCCTATCCAAATCGCCCATGCTCAGCTAGATTTCTCTACGCAAGTTCCCACCTATTGACAAAATATTTGTTGCGCTTTTGAAACGAGAAATCAATAATTCTAGACACTGACAACGATCGAACTCCGATGAATACACGATTGAAAGACTCTGACGAGTTGGTGGTCATAATGTCATACCTAAAACCGTCCTCGTCATATGCTAACACCCACTTAGCCTTCTGTTCTATCTACGCCTCTAACCAGGCCTTGCCCGCTTCGTTTAGCATATTGTCTAGTTCTCTCTTTGTCTCCTTGAACTAGTGCTTTGTACATACACAACATAGAACCTTTACCTTGTCACAAACCTCCTTCTTCTTCTGATGCCAACAGAAATTAGCGGCAAAATATCACATGCACCATCTATCCACTAGAGGCGGGAACCCATAGATATGTTCATCTGTAGCATTAAGAAGCCCTGCGTGACGGTTCGGGATCAAACATATAGTGCGAGATGGGCCAAGCACTTGTACACATAGAAGCCACATGAACCATGACCATGATTCATTGTTCTCTCCCTATGCCAAAGCAAAAGCCAACGGTATTATCTGGTCCTCTGGATCAACAACAGTAGCCATCATCAAGGTGCCCCTAAACTTTCTAGTCAGGAAAGTGCCATCAACAAGTACGATTGGCCGACAATACTGGAATGCATGTTCTGTCTACGCTAACGACCTGAACACACGATGCAGGACATGACTCAACAGGTCCTCAAAATACATCCCTCCGGTGTTTATAAACCATTTCAAGCCAGGGTTATAGTAATCCATTACACATAATATTCGGGGAACCCTGTTGTACGCTTCCTCCAAGCTACCCCAACGAATCGCTAAGGCAATTTGCTTAGCACGCTAAGTCTTTCCGTACTTCACAGCATACTTAACGAATCCAGATATGGACTGTTGTAAGGAAGACACCGAAATATCGTTATTGTCATCAACGAGCCCCAATATATGACGTGCAAGGTAACATGCAGTGAGCTGCTGATGATTTTCCTTCCCCTTATTTGATAGGCAAGTTTGGAGCTGGACCACTTTACTTATCCTCCACTTGCCATCACTCTGTCTCTTTCGTTCATTTAACCTCCGCATACAACTATTTTTGCATATCACATGGTACCTCAACTCCTAGTCTGAATGAGTGACGGTGTACGGCCTATGGTGATAGACAGCATAGTCCTAAAGGAACAGCTTTATCTCTGACATTGTATTGAATATAATCCCCTTGCTAAGAATTTCATTCTCATGGTCATACAATGATTTTCCACACATCTGTAGACTGGTGTCACAAACTGTCATATCCGTCATACTAACATCCCTATAGTTCGGAACGCCTCTTAAAGGTACATTCATCTCCCTCAGTTGCATAAGCTCTGTCACTGTTTAGGGTGGTGGTGGAATGTATTGCTGTTGTTGGGTATTGATATTAGGGATACCAAAAACAAGGAAGTTAGCGCCTATGCTGACTTCCTTGGATGGCTGGAGATGTATTAAAAGGTCTTGCACAACCCCAAGGCCATGGGCTCCGTCTCGTCCGACCTCGAGGCCATGGGCTCTGTCTCGCCCTACCCCTTGGGTGCGGGCTCTATCTCGCCTGACCCCAAGGACGTAGGTTCTATCTCACCCAAGGTCGTAGACTTCATCTCACCCAACCTTGAGGCCGCGGGCTTTGTCTTGCCCGACCTTGAGGCCGTAGGCTCCATCTTGTCAGACCTCTTAGGTGTGGGTTTTGTCTCGCTCGACCCCAAGGACGCGGTTTCCGTCTTGCCCAAGGTTGCCGGCTCCGTCTCGCCTGACCTCGAGGACGCGGGTTCCATCTCGTCCGACGGGGATCCATACCGCCACCAACCACTCCAGGTCCAAGTGTATAGGCCTAGGTCAAAACTCTGACGCCAGGAAAAGGCTGGCACGTCTCGATGTAACCTATGGCCATGATAGGCCATACCTAGGGATTCACATCAAGAACAGTGTTCGGTGTGCCGGGGCTGTTCTGCCTGATCCTCGTACGGACGCTGACATGCGCGTCAGTTCTCCACGATGTCCGTCGGGACAGAGTGAAATGCCGTAACCAGCAGATGACACCTACGCATGGCACCAGTGACGAACAGGGCCACGATATGGAGTTGTCCCTGATTGACCTCTACAGGATCGGTGGGACCCGCATGAAGGAAAAAAGGACCCGGCAACCCTGGAAGCCTTCATCTCTCTCTGGTTCTTCTCATTTTTCTCCTATGTAACCCACGCTTTCCCTTCGCCCATAAAAGAAGAAGCAGGACGCTGTAACACCCCAGGTGTTTGCCACCAGTTAAGCAATGGGTTTGAGCTCAAACATAACATATTAAGTGATGATGAAGATGTCAAGGTCAACCTATGGAAACGAGCCCCAACCTAAACTTGGATATTACACCTTTGCTTGTATATTGGCCCTTTTCATATATATATACCTAAGTAATGTTGAAGGTGCTTCTTTCATGTGTCTCACATCAAGATCCATCTATATTGATCACTGGAAAAGTTTCATGAAGTTTGGAATCAAAAAGTCACATGAAATGATAAGTTATATCCTTGTTGGAATGATTTTTACTAAGTGCTTGAATTGCACTATTAAGTGAATGAGAACATGAGATGTCAATCAAACCTTGCAACCTTGCCAAAATGACTCTAGATGAACTCTACAACAAAAGTCATGAAAGGTTCATGTTGGGCAAATGCCAAGAAAATGCTCCAATGGATCAAAAAGGATAATTTCAGCTTCATCGTGATCCTACTTTGGTCAAAATAGAACAGCAGGTTCTATACCAGTTTTGAGGTTGGACATTAAATGAAAATTGTAGTCCATATCATGTAGAATAAACTTTGTTTTTGGACTAAGAGCTAGATTAGCTTGGAAGTAAGTCAAATCAGGGTCACAAGATCGAATTTGCTGTTGTTTTCAGCACTTAGAAATATTCTAAGTCTGGAGTTTCGCTAAGCAACGACGTTGGCATTCTGCGTTCTCCGAAATTCGTTAAGCAACTTGAGTTGGTCCAAAAATAAAAGTTAAAGTTTATATTATGGAGAAGAGCATGCAAAAAGTTGCACTGAGTTTGACCGAGTTTTGACTTCCGAAAGTGAATTTCCGTGACCGTTATCAAGGCGCTCACACTAACAGTTTGTGGCTTAATTACCCGCTGTTGAAGAGCTTTAATGACCTTGGTCTCTAAATGAAAAATGTAGAGCAGGCCGAGGTGAACAAACTTCATTTTTGGCTCAAGGACTGATTCGGCCTAGAAGTGGCCCAAATTGGCTCCCCACGTCGCCCTCACCGACGCCCGCCACGTGCTCGGGGAAATGCCCGAACGGCGACGCGTGTGGTGAACGTGGCCGCCATGCGCCTCCATTGCAGCCGCGCGTCCCACCTTCGGCCACGCGCCCTGCTGCCGATGAGGAGGGGCACCAGCACGCCCTCTCCTTCCCCCTCTCCACTCCCTGCTCGCTCCCTCTCGCGCTCTCCTCGCTCCCGTGCAGCTGTCCGCCATGGCCGGCGACACTCAAGCTCGTTGCCGCCGTGTTTCCTTGCCCACGGCCTCCCTCCACCCAAATGGACCGCAGGACCACCTTCCTCTCACCACGCCACGCCTCTGGACCTCCTTTACCGGCGCCTTTGGTCGCTGATGCTCCCCGCCGTCGGAGCAGCTATCGTCGCCGCCGCGGCTACTATGGCCGCGCCACCATAGGCCGCGTCGGGCCAAGCTGAGCAGCCCAGCGTGTGCGCGCGGGACCCCTGGTCCTCCCCCGCCACTCCACCGCCGCCATCGACGCCCACAGCCGGCCGGAGCCGCGAGCCGGCCGCTCCTCTGCTCTGTTTTCCGACCAGGGGCTTCGTGCTTGAATTCGAGAAAAGAGAAGGGCCTTTCTGCAGAAACTGTGACTCATGTGAATAGTGCCGTAAGGACTGGTTTGTAATTATTTTGTAGGAACTTTGGAAATTCATAGTAAATCATAGAAAATTCGTAAAATAGTAAATGAGGACTTTTTAGAATCCTTGTGAAATTGTCTATGCAGTGGATCTATAATATGTCATGTTTTAGTTTAAATATTTTGCGGTAAAAATAGATTTGTGCAGTAAGGTTGTAATGCTAGTTGAATTTGTTATTTTTCATAACTGTAGATCTAGGGCTCCAAATGAAGTGAAATTTTTGTGGCATGCTACCCATGTGATAGTTGATGTGTGGTAAAAATTTCATGAGTATTGGATAAAGTATGAGTGAGTTATTGGTTTATCTCGCTCTCACATGATTTCTTGCTTTAGCAACTTGTCTTTTTCATAGAGGTTGCTATACATATTCAAATGGAGTGAAATTTGTACAGTAGACTATTGAGAGGATATGTGAGCCACTGTAATTTTTGTAGAATTTATTGTATACTTTTGGTATATGTTCATTAAGTCACCTTGTTATCTAAAATAAATTAAGAAATGCATTAAAAGAATTTATTTGGTCATGGACACTAGGTTTTCTGGTGTTCTTTAGTCATGTGTGAAATGTTGGTAAAGTTAGTTTTGCCCAATTATGTATTTGCAATATAAGTTAATAATTATTTTCTTGCCGATGTGGTTTATGGACAGATCTGGGAACTTAGCAAAGTTCTTCATGATAATGTGTTTTTTTGTGAAACTTGTTTATACAAAAGTCGTAGATTATTTATGTATCTAGGTGCTGTTAAAATTTGGTGTCATTTGGCCAAGTAGTTTAAGAGTTACAGTTGTTTAAAGTTGGGTTATACAATTGATTGATCTCTGTCTTGTTTAGACCAGTTTCGGTAAATGTATAATTTTGACCTACTTAACTTGTGAATCATGCTATCATGATTATAGATGAAATGTATATAATTTCATAAGCTTTCCAGAATGTCTTCTTGCAAGTCATTTGGATTTGTATAACTCCAGTTATAGCTAAATCTTGTAGCTGCTGTTTGCATGTCCAGAAATTGGCAGATTCCAATTATAGTGTTTGCTTGTATATTGTTAAGTGTGACTTATGCCTTGAATGATGACTAAGTTAGAGCACCTGAGATCTTGGAAAACTTGTGCCATGCTTGATGTGCTTGCTCTCTATAGTTAGTGGTGTGATGTTAGTTAAATAGCTATTGGTGTCTATGTCTTGCATAATCTTGTGTTTGTCTTGAATGCTTAGGTGATGCATCTTGTGTTACCATTCACCACATTCATACACATGCATCTTGCATCTCATTTAGGTACGCTAGATGAACCACGTGAAGAACATGATGTTGGAGCCGAACCCGAAGACGATGTATGGAGGATCTATCCCGAAGATGGAAGGACTAAGCGAATGCTAGGACCTGAGACGTCACCAGGACGGTGCAAGCTAACTGAACTGACTTGTGTCGGATCCCAGGCAAGCCCCGAAGCATTATAAGTCTCCTAATTTATAAAAAGCAATTCTTTCTATATATGAGTTATATATTGTTGCATTAAGTTGTAGGAGTTGATCGAAACCGTTGATGTATTTATTACTATCCTTGCCTACCTTATTACCCTTTTACCCTGTTAGGTCAGGATCGAATAATTGCTTAGCCTTGCTTAGACCGGTAGCGATCGGTGATATCCGATCACCTACATTTATAGGTGGTTACTGGAAGAATTTAGTTATGGAAAGAATGATATCTTGGAATTAACCATGTGTGATGGATAATTGGAGACCGGACAAAAAAAGTTGGAGGCAACCAGACAGGGTTCTGGGGTGCTGTTAGTTTCCATCTATGTCGATTAAGGACCGTTCGTTGTTGGGCCTCGAGTCATGTTGAACGCATGCCTTACATTTAGCTGGCCGGATAAAGTACCTTCCGACCGCGAAGCTGGGAGATTATTCGGGCCGAGTAGATTGCCCGCAGCACACTGTGCCGGAGCAGGTGTGGTAGGACACGGGGGCGAGATGATAAGACCAAAGTGCAGACGGTCGGCCCCCGGATACATGTGGTTCCTGGCAAACTCGAGATTCCTGGATAGTTGACTCGGTGATCAATATCTCACTTTAGCGGGTGAGTGAGGTTTGTGTAAGGAATAAATCACCAGCTGGTTAGGAATCGATTCGAATCGCCATCGCTTCTGGATAGTGAGCACTTGACTCGAGTTATGGCATCGTAGTAATTATTATGGAACAATGATGGTTATCTGGATGGTATGGGATATGCTGAATCTAAATTGGTAACTGGATGTTATTGGTTAATCAAGTGATTGCTATAGTACAGGTGCTTACCTAGATGGATAGGTCATAATAAAGATGATGCAAAGTACTTAAAATGGTTTCTTCATGATAGCTTATGCTTTTCGCAAACAAGTCAGCTAGCCCACAAAAGAAAGCCATGCATAATCCTTGGTGTCGCTTTATTTTGGTTTAAGACGGGTAAGTCTGGCTGAGTATATTCGAGTACTCAGGGTTTATCCCACCTTGTTGCAGGTGATGTTCTCGACCTGTTGATGATGGTGGCTAACCACCGGTGGGCTCGGTGATTCTATACTTACTTCTCATCTCTATGCTTTTGTCGGATGGTGTCACTTATGCTAGCAATATATTTGGAACTTATATTAATGTAATCATTTGAAAGCTATGTTGTTTTCACTAATCAGTTTTGAAACCCAAACTTGTACTATTATTTGTTAACCCCTTTGTAATATTATTTCCACTGCAACTCGATGTATATGATGTGTATTTGCTTAATCACGCGATCTTGGTTATGATGTTGATTTACTGAGGTCTTTCGGGACACTCGGCGGACTACCGGGTTTATATGAGTGAAAGTATGGGTGTGTCAACGTGTTAGCGGGGACAACCGTACTTGATCTTGTATAAATTAGGCGGTTCTGTCACAGACACCCCATGAAAGGAGAGATTGGAACACAAGAGCATGACACGAGCACACAGCTGAGCGGCAAGCGAGCTCTCAGCACCCGTTCACTCCTTCCACCAGAGACTTGGGATCCTTTCCCTATCTCTCCTGTTTATAATCCCTACTGCAAACCAAGTGTCGGTAACACGAGCAGCAGCGAACTAGACGTAGGGACATTTCGTCCGAACCAGTATAAACCTTTGTGTCCTCCGAGCACACCATCTGAGTCAAACGTATAAATACAAATTTACTCGTCGGTGGTTCAAAAACACCGATAACTGTGTTTTGCTAATTCTAGCCCATGAATCATTGGAGGTATCATCCTCTGGCAAATCTATGACTAGTCTACCCTGAGCCGGCATAGCATAAAGTACCTCAATTAGTACTGGTAATGGCATAGCATGAACCGGTACTGGCATGTCATCAACCAGTGTTGGCATAGCATCTCAACCTCCTTGGTCATCATCCAAATCGTCTGAATCACTGCTAACTATATCACCGATCATGTCCTCCTCCTGCTGCTCCTCCTCTTCCCGTTCAAACCTGTTCACATCAAAGTTATTGCTTATACAACCTACTAGAGTTGAATGAAGCTGCTCCTACGTCAACTGATCGTCCAAATCCATGTTACCCTAAGTTGCTTCCCCTTCGACCCCTAATTCTTGTTTATTGCCTCCAACACCATTAATAGACGGCCCGTCCTAGAGACCCTGCATCCTGTACCAATTCTCCACCACCACCTCAGCCATGGGCTCATTGGAACCTTGGATCACCCTATTGTAGCGGGACCAGTGAGCACGGTCACGCAAGGGCATCAGGACATAGTGTGTCCTAGTCTTCCCACTATCAAACCTCCCCTTCACTGTGAAATCACCGTCAAACTTTACATTCAAACGGACATAAAGATCGTTGAAGCTAGGAGGTTCATCAAACCATTCCAATTCTTCTTCTATATCCTCAAACATACCATCTTCTTTCCTAACACTTCCTCCATAAAAAACACAGACACAACAATCCATCTACAAAACCATTTGAGGAAACTTCATCAAGTCATCTAAATAGTCGTATCACGCACTACTAAGTACCAGCAATTCAAAACTAGTATATATACTAACTACCATTACTACTTGAAAATAAATAAACCCTAACTACCTGACCAAAAAGTCCTAACTAACAAAAAGCTAAACCCTAAACCCAAAATCCTAACTAACAAAAACCTAAACCCTAAATTACTAACCACACCCTAAACCCAAAATCCTAACTAACAAAAACCTAAAGGCTAACTACCTAACCATACCCTAAAACCTAACTACCTAACTATACTAAATCACTAACCCTAATCAATTAATTCAAAAATTAATCACCGAAATAAGGGACTTGGAGGGGGAATACCTTAGCAACAACGAGGAGAACTTCTGGGGTCAGCCCCGACGACGGAGAGGGCCGCCGGCGTCCTCGCCGGCGACAGCGGTGCCCGAACGAACGACCACCAAGGGAGGTGGCGCGGGCGACTAAGGGGCTGACCCCAGCCTATCTGCAGGGGAATGGGGAGAGAGGCAGGTAGGAAGGCACGGCCGGCGGTGGAGGAGCCAAGGGAGGGGCCAACGGGCGGCGGGCTGAGTGAGGAGGAAACAAATGAGGGACCGAGAGGAGGAGGCCGGGTCGCGGGCCTCTAATGGGCCTTGCTGATCCGTGCAGCGTGGCGCGGCGGCGCGTCAGCGCCTGCCACGTCAGCCGCTAAGGGCCCGAGCCGGTGCTGCATGACCCCCTCTGCCGCGCCGTCGTGGCACGACAGAGTGGTTTTGCTGCAATAGACGCGGCCAAAAGTGTTAGATTTAAAAATAAAAAACGATAATGTGTCAAATTTGAAAATAGTTTAAAAAATGTTAAAAATAAAAAAAATCGCAAGGGTGGCCCCTCCCAGCCAATACGCCCGGTGCAGTGAAAATGCTCATGTTGAACATGGAGTTACCGTCACCTCGCTGATGTTACTTGCAGAAGAATCAGCTGATCAGGAGCCGTTCTAGTACGGGTCATCAGAAGTAAAATCCCAGTGCTCAGGAAGTAATCCTCAGCGCATGGAGTTCCTTGCTTCCAAAGTCCCAGACGCACAGATCCCGCAGTACGAGTTGGCTTTTGCGACCGCATGAAGAAGATGCCGGCCGATCGAGGGGCGCCATCCTGGAAAACGCAACCAGATAAGGCGCCCGTGCTAACAGGCGTATCCAGGTGTCTCGCTTTCTCTCATACACAGCCCTTGTTTAGTTCGCGAAAATTTTTTCTAAAAAATGTTACAGTATCTATCACATTAAATCTTATGATACGTGCATGGAGCATTAAATGTAGACGAAAAAAACTAATTACACAGTTTGGTTGGAAATTGCGAGACGAACATTTTGAACCTAATTAGTCCATAATTGAACACTAATTGCTAAATAAAAACGAAATTGCTACGGTAGCCAAATTTCCAACTTTCCACCGACTAAACTAAACGCGGAGACAGTCTCCCTGACAAGATCGCCGAGATCCTGACCCTATACGAAGCATCCTCCTCCTCAAACGTCAGCCATTGCGTCTACAATATTTGTATGACAATCTTCTCCTTCCAAGTCGTCGTAGATCCACATCTTTGATCGCCTAGGTCTGGGGGGCGTGTGTATATATGTGCAGCCATGCAGGATGGTGCCAGTGCAGTTCCACATGCAAACACCAAGCAGCGATCGACCCATCCATCAATCCATCAATCAAAAGCTCGTCAGCCACTACATCTCCTGCTCCACAGCCATGGATAAGGCCTACGTAGCCGTGCTCTCCTTCGCCTTCCTCTTCGTGCTCCACTACCTCGTCGGCCGTGCTGGCGGCAGCGGCCGCAAGGGCAGTAATGGCAAGGGGAAGGCTGCGCAGCGGCTGCCTCCCAGCCCTCCCGCCGTCCCGTTCCTCGGCCACCTCCACCTCGTCAAGACGCCATTCCACGAGGCGCTGGCGGGTCTCGCCGCGCGCCACGGCCCGGTGTTCTCCATGCGGATGGGCTCCCGCGGCGCGGTGGTCGTGTCGTCGCCCGAGTGCGCCAAGGAGTGCTTCACGGAGCACGACGTGGCGTTCGCCAACCGGCCGAGGTTCGCCACGCAGGAGCTCGTGTCCTTCGGCGGCGCCGCGCTCGCCACGGCCAGCTACGGGCCCTACTGGCGCAACCTCCGCCGCGTCGCCGCCGTGCAGCTCCTCTCCGCGCACCGCGTCGCCTGCATGTCCTCCGTCATCTCCGCCGAGGTGCGCGCCATGGTGCGCCGGATGAGCCGCGCGGCCGCCGCGGCGCCCGACGGCGCCGCGCGCATCCAGCTCAAGCGGAGGCTGTTCGAGGTCTCCCTCAGCGTTCTCATGGAGACCATCGCGCAGACCAAGACCTCCCGCACCGAGGCCAACGACGACACGGACATGTCGCCCGAGGCGCACGAGTTCAAGCAGATCGTCGACGAGATCGTGCCGCACCTCGGCACGGCCAACCTGTGGGACTACCTGCCGGTGCTGCAGTGGTTCGACGTGTTCGGCATGAGGAACAAGATCATGGCCGCTGTGAGCAGGAGGGACGCGTTCCTACGGAGGCTCATCGACGCCGAGCGGCAGAGGCTGGACGACGGCGGCGACAGCGACAAGAAGAGCATGATCGCCGTTCTGCTCTCGTTGCAGAAGTCAGAGCCGGAGCTGTACACGGATACCATGATCATGGCACTTTGCGGGGTAAGTTTTTCTTCCAGTACTTTCTTCTCTGAGCAAAGCTTTGACAAACCTAGCTATGTGGGCATGTGGCGAATTGTTCACAAACTGGATGTCACGTTAGTGGAGCCCGTTTCTAACAAAAAAAAAATGACAGCGGACAATGACATCTGTTGTCGCATATTGATATGCCTCTTCTCATGTGGTGCATATCAACAGCGTCACTGTCCTGTTTTTACCAATAAACAAAAGTAGCGACTACATCACCCGCGGTTCCAATTCCATGTAAGTGAGACACTGATTGTGATTTTCTCGTTTTTTGTGTGATGTGATGAAGAACTTATTTGGAGCCGGAACGGAGACCACATCGTCCACGACAGAATGGGCCATGTCGCTTCTTCTAAACCACCCGGAGGCGCTCAAGAAGGCACAGGCAGAGATCGACGAAGTCGTCGGCAACTCCCGCCTCATCACCGCAGAAGACGTGCCCCGCCTCGGCTACCTGCACTGCATCATCAACGAGACCGTGCGCATGTACCCAGCCGCTCCGCTGCTCCTGCCGCACGAGTCGTCCGCGGACTGCAAGGTCGGCGGCTACGACGTGCCCCGCGGCACGCTGCTGATCGTGAACGCGTACGCCATCCACAGGGACCCGGCGGTGTGGGAGAACCCTGCCGAGTTCAGGCCGGAGCGGTTCGAGGACGGGAAGGCCGAGGGGCGGCTCCTGATGCCGTTTGGGATGGGACGGCGCAAGTGCCCCGGGGAGACGCTCGCGCTGCGGACCATCGGCCTGGTGCTCGGCACGCTGATCCAGTGCTTCGTCTGGGACCGAGTCGATGGCCTCGAGATTGACATGACCGCGGCCGGCGGGCTGACCATGCCCCGGGCTGTCCCGTTGGAGGCCACGTGCAAGCCTCGTGCAGCTATGCGCGATGTTCTTCTGGAGCTCTGATGGAGTAACATCTCGGCATATGATCCCTAGGCACGTAACAAGGTTCAACCAGTACTAGTGTGTAGGTGTGTAGCAGTATGCTTTGGCTGATGGTGTGTGCTGAACTAAATAAGCTTGGGTGCGTAATACCCTCGTACGTTTTATCTCTTCTGTAAAATGTATGTACAGTCGTTTGTATGGGCAATTAGTATAGTTGTTTCACAATTCACTGTATGGTTTAGCAAATTGTGATCTTGTGCAGGTTATCTTGTATAGTTATTCAGGGATATAAAATGCACGGTGTTTTTGCTCGATCGCTTGAAAGAGAGTATTTTTACATATCATTAAGTACTTGTATAAAAAGTTATATTTCCAATTCAAAGAGGTTCTTTAGTAAGGGCAATCCCAAATACAAATACTTTCCTATGATATAACATGTCATATGTAGAGGTGGGACTTGGACTGTGTAGCGCTGGCACGGCCTGGCACTCCCGTCTTCATGCCGCTCTGGATTGTGACCTCACCGCTCTGGACTGTGACCTCTAGGCACGCGTCACATATTGAGTCACGCCGGTACGACAAGACAAGTCTTTGTTCAGCACAAGCACGTTCCATGGCACACCTTGGTATGATGTTAGCCCAAGCACAGCCCTCGAAATATTTTTACTTGTTTTCTTCATCCCCTTGTGATATAGAAAAATATAGTTGCATGTATCATTTCTATGAAAAGCTTCAATGATTTACATAATCCATTCAAGAATGAGATGAAAGGTAGTATAATAATCACTAGAAAATTGCATTGTAGCATTGTAGACATGCTTACTTGCCACTTTAGTTCAATGTCATGCTTCAAGCATGTCTCAAAATACGAGCCGTGTTTGTGCCACCCAATGTGACAACATGACCCTCATGTTTGTGCCCTGCCATGCTTTGGGCCATGCCAAAAAGGCAAAAAGTCATGCCATAATCTGCTCTCAAATGCATGTCTCAAGTACTAGCTCTAGTCTTCAAGAGAAGTGAGAAACAGATGGAGGGGGTTGTGATATTGAGAGACAGTAGAAAAAAATTTCCCTCTTTAATATTAGATATAAGCTAACTAGTACTTTGTTTTAAAAATAATGCAATTTTTATTTTCTGATGAGTCAAATAATTTAAATTTCGACCACATCTATAGAAAAAATACTGACATTTTTATACAAACAAGTATCATTAGATTGATTATGAAATATATTCTCATAAAAATCTATTTAGAGACGCATAAAACTTGAAAATGTTGAACTAGTTTCAGATTTAGAATTGAAAGTATTTTTTAACGGAGGGAGTAGTAGTAATCTAAAGAAAGTTACCACGGCTTTCTCTTTGGTTTGTTGTCCTGTGTCTATTCTCTGTTTTCTTTTTATCACATTCTCTCCACCTGTTGAGCTAGATGCCCTTAATGTTAAGGGATAATTGTTTGTTCGACATCCAAAGTGATGGTCCTTTGCTGGCGGACACCTACTTTGGAGCATTTTGCCAAAAGATACTCTGGTTCGTTGAAACTAGACCACAGGACACCGGGGCCCGGTTACAGCCGGTTGAGGAGAGAGAAAACTTCAATTTGGACATCCGGTGCCCCTGAACCACACTTGGGTCCGCCTCCAACGTGGTCTGGTTGGACCCATAAGAACCGGCTCTGACCCAGTTTGCCGTGGACCTCGCTCACGCCCAGCTCGCCGCAGAATCTTGCTCGCGCGGCCGCCGGCGGGACGTCGAGACCTCACGCCGCTACGGACCTTGCACGCAGCCAGACCACGCGTCGCCGCGGAGCCTCGCGCGCAGCCATACCTCGCACCACCGACGTGACCGCCGTCGCCGGGGAGGTGGCGCGAAAGGCTGAGACGGAGGGGCATGGAGATCTTGGAGCTCGCGCTAGCGCTGGCTCGACACAGGGCGCGGAAATCCCGCGCGGCCACCCAGCGCCGCTGCCCTCGCGCTCCCACTCCGCGCCTGCCTCCAGCGCGGCCACCCAATACCGCCACCCGCCTTGCTCGCGCGCCGTCGCCTAGCACCACCGTTCGCGTCGCATCCCGCACCACCGCTCGCCGCGTGTGTCACAACCGTCGTGTGCGCCTCGCCTTGGCTCGCACCACGCGCCTCCACGTTCACGTAGGCTCGCCCCAGCGAGCGGCGCCACGGCTCCCGGGTGCCCGAGGAGCGGTGGAGGGCGCTGCGAGAGGACTGCGGCGGCCGACGTCAGTGGGCCAAGGTTACGCTGGCCCAGTTCGGCAAGCGGCGGCGCGACGACGGTCGGTAGTCTCGGCGGCGGCTGTCTGCGGTGCCGAGGTGGCGGCCCTTGGCTTCGACGTGGTCCTGGCCGGGGCGTCGTGGCTGAGTACTTGGCTTTAGATGCCGTCGGGCGGACTGCACCTTCCGTTCCTTCCCGTTGTTCGCGCGCAGCAGGCAGGCAGGACAGAAAGCAGAGCAGCGGCAGGGCAGAGACGAAGGGAGAAGCAGAGCGGAGCAATGGCAGGGCCGACTTAATGTCGCACCGCGAGTCTCTCTCCCTCTCTCTGTCTTACTTCGCATAGAGGTGGAGGGCGCCCGCGCTGCCCCTCCCGCCTCTCCCAAGGCCTGCCGTCGCCCGACCCTCCTTGCCCGCCTCCCTCCCTCCCTTACCCCAAGCTTCTCCTCAACCTCAGTCAAGGTAATGATGCTATTATTTGTCATTTGAATGGTGGATTTAAAGATTATGAATGGTAGCTAGGGTTTGGAGAAAAAGTATATTTGGAAACTATGGGCTAGGGTTTGGAGGAAAATAGTTCGATTTTGTTAAGGTTAATTAGTTAGTTAGAAGTATGTTTACCATGTTTAGTGTAAGGTTTATTTTTGTTCCTATAAGTATTGGTTATATTATTTTAGTTGTAATGCAAATGGTTTTCCTTTACATTAATTTGTGATTTTAGTTGTAATGCAAATGGTTCCTATAAGGGGATACATCGGATGCTGCTTGGGCTAGACCATTCTGGTTTTAATTGATAAACAAAGGATTAGAACAAACATTATGAATAATATAATATTGAAATTAACATTAAGTAGCATTGCAAAATTAAAACTACATGCTATGCAACATGGACAAAATATGAAAGAACATGTACATATTGAAAGTAACATTAACAAACATATCAAACAACTTCACTAGGAAAAAAGCAAGTTCTATGTATGGACCTGCTGGCCTCGTCTTCTATGCCTGCTAGCTTTATGGCCAGGTTCTTTATAAACGGAGCAAAGATTCTTGCCACGGGTCTCGTTGCATGTATCATTTCTATGAAAAGCTTCAATGATTTACATAATCCATTCAAGAATGACATGAAAGGTAGTATAATAATCACTAGAAAATTGCATTGTAGCATTGTAGACATGCTTACTTGCCACTTTTGTTCAATGTCATGCTTCAAACATTGCTCAAAATACGAGCCATGTTTGTGCCACCCAATGTGATGAGATCCTAGGCACAACATGACCCTCGTGTTTGTGCCCTGCCATGCTTTGGGCCATGCCAAAAAGGCAAAAAGTCATGCCATAATCTGCTCTCAAATGCATGTCTCAAGTACTAGCTCTAGTCTCGAAGAGAAGTGAGAAACAGATGGAGGGGGTTGTGATATTGAGAGACAATAGAAAAAATTTCGCTCTTTAATATTAGATATAAACTAACTAGTACTTTCTTTGTTCTTAAAAGAATGCAATTTTTACTTTCCGATGAGTCAAATAATTTAAATTTCGACCACATCTATAGAAAAAATACTGACATTTTTATACAAACAAGTATCATTAGATTGATTATGAAATATATTCTCATATAGATCTATTTAGAGACGCATAAAACTTGAAAACGTTGAACTAGTTTCAGATTTAGAATTAAAAGTATTTTTTAACGGAGGGAGTAGTAGTAATCTAAAGAAAGTTACCATGGCTTTCTCTTTGGTTTGTCGTCCCGTGTCTATTCTTTGTTTTCTTTTTATCGCATTCTCTCCACCTGTTGAGCTAGATGCCCTTAATATTAAGAGATAATTATCTGTTGGACATCCAAAGTGATGGTCATTTACTGACGGACATCCACTTTGGAGTATTTTGCCAGAAGACACTTTGGTTCGTTCAAACTTGGCCACAACCGGCTGCAACCGGTCCGCGGTGTCCTATAGCCTAATTTCACGGAACCAGAGTGTCTTCTGGCAAAATGCTCCAAAGTGGGTGTTCACTAGTAAAGGACTATCACTTTGGATGTCCAACAGACAATTATCCCTAATATTAAACATAGGTCCAGTTCGTTTCGCTGAAATTTGACTTATGCTGATGCTGATTTATAGGGATGAAAACGGTACGAATATTTTCTGACCGTATTCGAGACCGAATTTGTTTAGAGGGGTTTAAATCTCTCCGTATTCGAGTCCGGATATTCAACATCCGATACTGTATCTGTATCTGAATACTCAAATCATATATTTATGATGTCGATATCCAAACGTATCATATTCGGCATGGTTGACACTATCCGCATTCGAATTCAAATCCGGATTGAAATATGAAAACAAATGTAATATCGATGATATCCTTCTGTAGCATCCGTTTTCATTCCTACTGATTTGTTGTGAGAGAAAAAAATATTATTTCTTTACTGAAAAGTATTGCTAAAGAACAGGGCGCTATATTAAATAGTAATACTCCCTCTATGGTATTCCCCTCCATCTCTTAGAGCAAGTCGAATAAGCTTGGCTACGAGCCCAGCCAAGTCCGTAACAGCAGCCTGTTCGACTGGGCTTATACGATCGTGAATTATAAGTTGGAACAATATTTTTCTCTTATACCAAACTAGCTAAATCAGTCAACAGTAAATAATCCATAATCATTTACGACGAAACGAATATGCTGACAGACAAGGAGCTCGTTCGCTGGTCTGAACGGGTTCAGCCAGCCGGCTGATCCCCTCACGTGTTACTGTTCATCAAACCAGTCGAAGAGTGTTTCTCTCTCACAACAAGCCAGCCGAAACAGTGTTTTTCAGCTAAGTTTCAGACCAGCGAACGGAGCTAAGGCATACAGCAATCTCTTTCTAAATATAGAATTTTTTATTCCGCGTGGGACCCACTTACTCATCCCCGTTCCCTTCCTCATCGGAAAAACATCGGCAGCCAAGAAGCAAGATCGATCCAGCGCCTACGCCCACCGGTGGCCAGATGGCGTCCAAGATGAGCTGTTCCTCAGCTTTCAGCAGAACTGGGTAACGGAGAGACGGCCAGATGGTTCCGTGTGGACCTAGCTCTTGGGGGGAGGATCCATGGCCGCCATGGCCGCGAGGATGGAGGTGCCCGCACACGGGCGCCACAGCGTCGGCGGCCGAGCGAGCGACGGGCACGGTGCTGTGATGGCGGCATGACCAGCCCTGTGGCCCCTGTCGGGTGGGGACACGGCTGCTGTGCCGCGAAAACTACGGCTGCTCGCGGCGAGGACGACAGCGGCCGGCCGTGTGCAGACGGCGGCAAGGACGTCCGAGCGCCGGCCTCGCCCTCTCTTCTCTCTCGTCTCTAGCGCGGACCTCCGTGCTCACGTCCGCGGCGCAGCGGCAGCACAGCATGGCGGACGACGGCTGCCGGGGCCGGACGACGCGTGGACGCGGAAGGACAGCATGCGAGCTAAAAACGGTCGGAAAACTCAACTGTTTCCTGCTTCTCCGTTTCAATACGAAAACAAAAGCGAAAACGGTAAAGCCAGACACAAAAACGAACACGAACTTATAGAATATTGAGAATTTTAAAAACAAACTGATTCGAGCGGAATTATGTCGAACACGGTCGTGAAAAATCAATACGAAATATTGACTCGTAGAATCAAGTGCATAATAATTAATAAGTGAATAATAATTAAAAGTCCTATAACTTTCTTAAAAAAACATCCTCTACTCGACACCATGTAAGAAATATATAATTTTTCTAAGACAACGAGCGCTTGTACGTGATTAATATACCGCTGAAATATTGTTTAATTTTTTTGAACATCTTAAAGACCTCAAATGAAAAAACTATAAACTAAAAAGTTGTAGATCTCATCGAGGGTTACAATTTTCATGTAGAAATCATCTTCATTCGAGATAATATGAAAAAGATAAAATTTTTCTAAGGCTGGACTTCTAGCGGGTCAAATTTAGTTTAAACCGAATTTCGAATTCAGGATATTCCAAATTAAAAGTAGAAAAGTAGAAAATAGTCGAAAAATGTCAAAACCGTTTTCGTTCTGATTTTGAATTTGATGTTCCGAATTTTGAACCGAATTCGAATTTGTTCGAAAATACGAATTCGATCGAATTAAATATAGAAAATGATGCGGTTCGGTACAGGATATTTCCATACCGTTTTCATCCCTAATGCGAGCTACTCCCTCTGTCTAAAAAAGAGTCATTCTCACTTTCCAAAAAGTCAACAACTTTTAATTTTTACCAAACATATTTAATAAAATATTAATATTTATAGTATATAATTAGTATAATTAAGTAGGTCGTTAAATATACTTTCATAATAAACTTATTTAGTGATATAAATATTATACGTATTTTTTATAAACCTAGTTAAAATTGAGAAAATTTGATCAACACGATTCCTATAGCTAACTCTTTTTTAGAGGCAGAGCGAGTAAACGAGATTCACATAGCAACTCTTTTTTAAGGAAGAGGGAGTAGACGAGATGGCGCTCACGGGCCCCGCAAAAGCACGGGGAACTAGGCAAGCGCTCGGCGTCAGAAGTTGCACAAGCAGCTTGGCTCTTCCCCTTTCTTTCTCTTCCACGTAGGAATTTACCGATGTGGCTTAGCTATAAGGGCAGTCCCAATGAAAAAACTAGTAGTTTAACATAGGATATCGCACCAAAAAAGTACTGCTTTTCAACCCATGATTTCTATGAGTAATAATTATTTTCTCTTTCTCTCTCCCAACTCTATCTTTTCCTCCAATGGGAGTGCGACACGAGCTCCCTAGAAACTGGTAGTTTCTCCCCAATGACGATTTCATGGTTTCTTGATGCATTGGGTCAAGAGTAGACCTGGTTTCTTCATGAAGAAATCAGGTCTATGATTTTTGCTCTCTTTCTTCATTAATTACGTTGCCATGTCAGCATTTTGCCTATGTGGCAAATCATTTAATAAGGATAGAAATCATCATCAATGCACCATTAGGACTGCCCTAAGACAAGCTGAATTGTATTATTGTATTTCCTCTTAGAGCTAGAGACGCCTAGACCCAACAAGATTGGCCTCTGATCTATTACGTGCTGATATATCCAAACACGAAACAAGGCTAGTTGACCCTTAAATGAGAGCAACTCCAACATTCTTTATATGTTTCTTTATTATTAACAGAAATATATATTTTGGTAAAAAATGTACTTCAATAACTTCATTAAATATTATCATCCTTTATTTCTAATTTTTCGCTAACAAAAAATAGAGAGCGGAGCTGGCTTTGTAGAGAATGGAACGATATAGAGAAAATATTGAAGGGTGAAAAAAATATAGAAAACGAATTTTATTTAAATAGCTCTTCAAATAAGAATTTAGAGGGTGAGGTTATGAAAAACTCTTGGGAAAAACAAACAGCCTCTTTGTATTCCAGGAAAAATGGAGCAGAAAATCCTTAATTCTTTCTTCCAAAGAAATTCTTGTTCAGATTGTCAGACAGGGAGCTTGCTGCCCCACACAGCGAGCGCTTAGTGAAATCATACCTTTGCATTGCCTATCCACAGTCGCAGTCCATATCCTAGCTTACATTCACTTGACCTAAATTAAGAATCAGCATCTCAGGACCGTATGAATTGACAAATCCTACCAATCGAGCTCGTTTCTTGTTTCCCAAGGACGCACGGATCTCGCGGTACGGGTTGGTGGTCTTTGCCAGTCCTGGAAGTAGCCGCGATGGAGCGATGGCGACCTCCAGACGCAATAAGACAGTGATCTCGAGCTTAAAAACGCATCCACGCACCACAGATCCACAATACCGTGCACATCCTATAAACAGCACTACACAGGAACCATCCTCTCCGGACGTGCGTCGTCATCAGTTGCGTATGCAAAAGTGTATAGGGACAGCTGAACTAATCTTCTTGGTGTATGTGTGTCAGTGTGTGTATATCTGCAGCAACGATGGATGGCGCCACACACTGCCACAGCAACACCAACTTGCGACCGATCTATCAGAAACACATCGACCATCATGGATAAGGCGTATGTCGCCATCCTCTCCGTCGCCTTCCTCTTCTTGCTCCACTACCTCGTGGGCCGCGCCGCCGTCGGCGGCGAGGGCAAGCGGCTGCCACCGAGCCCTCTGGCCATTCCGTTCATCGGCCACCTCCACCTTGTCAAGACGCCGTTCCACTCGGCGCTGACCCGCCTCGCGGCGCGCCACGGTCCGGTGTTCTCCATGCGCATGGGGCACCGCCGCGCGGTGGTCGTGTCCTCGCCGGAGTGCGCCAAGGCGTGCTTCACGGAGCACGACCAGACCTTCGCCAACCGCCCGCATTTCCCGTCGATGCGGCTCGTGTCGTTCGACGGAGCCATGCTCTCCGTGTCCAGCTACGGGCCCTATTGGCGCAACCTCCGCCGCGTCGCCGCCGTGCAGCTCCTCTCCGCGCACCGCGTCGCCTGCATGTCCCCGGTCATCGCCGCCGAGGTGCGCGACATGGTGCGCCGGATGAATCGCTTAGCAACGGCGGCGCCCGGCGGCGCCGCCCGCGTCCAGCTGAGGCGACGGCTGTTCGAGCTCTCTCTCAGCGTGCTTATGGAGACCATCGCGCAGACCAAGACCTCGCGCTCCGAAGCGGACGCCGACACTGACATATCACCCGAGGCGAACGAGTTGACGCAGATTTCCGAAGAGATCATGCCGCACCTCGGCACGGCCAACCTGTGGGACTACCTGCCGTTTCTGCGGTGGTTCGACGTGTTCGGCGTGAGGAACAAGCTCATGGCTGCCGTGAGATGGAGGGACGCGTTCCTGCGGCGGCTTATCGACGCAGAGCGGCGGAGGCTGGACGATGACGGCGACAGCGAGAAGAAGAGCATGCTAGCCGTGCTACTCTCCTTGCAGAAGTCAGAGCCGGAGCTGTACACGGATACCATCATCATGGCGCTGTGCGGGGTGAGTGTTTCAAATGGTACCTTCTTTCGGGCAAACTTTGCTAAACTTATATCTCCCCCCCCCCCCCCCCCCCCCCCCGGGTAATTAAGGACTTATTTGGCGCCGGAACGGAGACCACATCATCCACGACAGAATGGGCCATGTCGCTTCTGCTGAACCACCCGGAGGGTCTCAATAAGGCACGGGCTGAGATCGACGCGGTTGTGGGCAGCTCCCGCCTGATCACCCCGGACGACGTGCCCCGCCTCGGCTACCTGCACTGCGTCATCAACGAGACCCTGCGCATGGGCAGAGAAGGGGTACTGAGAGACGTGGGTCACGACCGGCGCGAACCACGGGCGAACGCGAAATACAAAGTCATAGCGCGGACCTAACTCTAGAACAGGAACGAGTCAATCGTGACACCTATGGAGGGTGTATCTACAAGCAATACGAGCGCTACAATGCACAAACAGGATATGCATGAATGCACGTCCTATACGTCCTTCCACTGTTGCCAGCATATAGGGCAACCGTTCTCAGATTTTTGGCACATCGTTCTCTCCTTGTAGCTAGTCGATACTATCGGACTATGGTCGAGTCAGTGTACCTGCAGAAAACTTGATTAAGCCTATCTAAGTCAGCAGAGTGCCATCTATCCTGGATACATAACCATAGTAATAGGGCTACTTATATAACTTCGCATGTAAACGTCCTAACTTTTTGTAAAAACAGGTTGTCAAATTTTAGCTTAGAAAAGGTTTTGAAAGCTTTATTTCCTCATTTATGCTCTGATACCACCTGTGGCAGAACCGCCTAATCTAATGCCTCACAGGAGTGCTTGTCTTCCATTAGACACTAAGCACTCAAGGGAGAACACTAAATTACTCGGTTCCGTCGGGCACACCCTAGGGGAGAACCCGAAAATCCACATTTTACCATCAGGATCACAAATGAGAGAACAAAGCTTACATCATTCTTAACCATTTCATACATCCATTTTAGTACAACATTAGAGTATAATAGTTATTGTATAACAGCGGAATGTAATCATATTATCAGAGTTATAAATAATTTAATGTACAGCGGAATTTAAACATGTGATCAGAATTATAGCGGAAATAAACATCTATTAATGATATGATGAAGTATTGATATATAAACTACTACAACAGATTATGAAACTTTCATTTATAAAAACATTTGGTGAGAGTTCTAAATAAAAACTACGATCGCGACGTAAAGGAATCCTCGCTGAGCCCACCAGGAGGAATCCACACACAAGGGTCAGCTCTAGCATCAACCTGTCACCTGCAACAGGGGGAATAAAACCCTGAGTACTCAATTGTACTCAGCAAGACTTACCCGACAGGAGAAAAGAAAAGACTCCAAGGATATGCAAGGCTATCTGGCTTGTGGGTTGCATTTACAGGAAGCATTACTAAGCATGCGTCCTTATATTCGATTTTTATTAAAAGCCGCATTGGTTTATTAACTAACCATTCTATGTAAGCACCTGTGCTACTTTCAAGCAAGTGGTAAGCAATCAGATTTCCTTTTCCATCTTTCATCTTTCATCTTCAGTTCTTACTACGATGCTAAACCGCAGACAAGCCGTACCGGATAGCCCGGCGATTCGCGAATCAATGCCCCCAGCTGGGTACCCCGAAAACACACGCCCTGCTTATACCTCGGGCACAAGCAGGACCAACCCATCACTCTCCTGTCCTGGGTGTCCAGGTCCCCGTCCAAATTGGGACTCCAAGCCCCCGCCCCTGAGTCCCAGACTCAGTGCGGTGCAAGGACCTCCTCCACCAAAACAAACCCTAACAGTCGGTCCGGAAAGAGCCGGATCCGCGATAAGAGAGCAACAAGTCTTCCAAGCGCCCATACACAAGTATGTGCTCGGGATAATAAGTCTATGACCTGCCTAGAGTCATATGCAACGATCGGTCCTTAACCGACCAAACAGGGAAAAATAGTGTAACCAAGCTATGCCCCGTGTCCACGGCGACACAACTCCTTACACTCACCAATACCCAAACCATATCCCTGTTCGGTCACCATTTTTCCTTTCCACCATTTTATATTTCCCAAGTAATAATAATATAGTAACATATTTCCTATATCTCGCGAGTGACAGGCAATCACTCGACTTTTACCGGAGTCCTGTAGCATAGCAATCTACACGATCCTGTCATACTAGTAAGACTCATAGGATAAAGATATATATGCAAGTGGTTTCATTCAACTCCTTGAAACTTAATGCACAAATATAATTTAAACTGTAGAAAGTAGGGGTTATACACCGGGGCTTGCCTGGGTAAAATATAACCAAAAGTTAGCATTCCATCTTCATGATATGATCACCATAGCATCATCTTTCAGCTACTCCAATTGATCCCACGATCCACCATCGTTCCTATTATGATATGTATCGATGCAAATGCATAGATGTAAATAATCATTGACAGCCGAAATTCTTAGAAATCCAATCACGCTTCCAAAAGTACCATTTCTCCAGCAACTCCCGATGACTCCACAATCCATCGACGTCCCTCCGTCGACGTCGAACTCGCGGTACTCGGCAAATAGACACAATTAAATATTCACATAAATTCAACTGCGTTCCAAAAATTATGAAACTTTATGGATAGGTGGGGTTCGATTTTAGATGAATTTAGGAAGAAGAAGTGATGGAATCGGAGTTAGCATAGTGGAGATATTAATTGTGCAAGGTGGCCGCTAATCAATCATGAGGAGAGAAAATGAAACGTGATTAGTGGCCACGTGCTGCCGCTGGTTATTAGAAAGGGAAAAGGAATAAAGAAATTGGTGGCGTGGATTAATGGCTCATGACTCTTGACTTTATGTGTATAGGAGCTGAGTTGGTTCACGGCTTTGCTACTAGCACATGGCATAGGACAAGCTGCTGCTGTGGACTTAAATAAAGAGCAGAGTGGGTGTACGGCTAGGATTCTTTGAGAGAGATACAGAGAGCACTGGGCGTTTGTGCTCCTCAGCTCGTCCACCATGGACAACTGCTGGACTTTCACCTGATGGCGATTCTAGCCATGACTTCCAAATCTAAGGGCATGGGGAGGTAGAAGGGAGGTAGGGGATGTATGGGGACTATCTACCTTGGTCTATTGTAGCTTGAGGAAGGAGATCAACAGAGCGTAGCCTTCCCAGGCAAGAACAGAGAAACTCGATTTAGAGAGTAAGATGGTGAGCGGTGGAGTGGGATGGCTCAGCAGGCTTAGCGTGTCCTTTATAGGCAGGAGATGCGGGGTTGGAGGTGGAACTGGCATTTGGCTAGCTAGTCATGTGAATTGGATTTCACGTGATGAACTTGGAGTGGGTCTTTGGTCATGAGTGCATTAATTCAATTGATAGACTTTGAGTGGTCTTTGAACTTGACGAGCACGTCAGGACTAGAGTGTGCTTTGGGCTAAACGTGCTTGGTGGTGGGGTGCTGATTCATGTATGCAGGTCAAGGAATTAATGGGGAAGGAGACCACAGGTCAAGAAAACATTAGAGAATGAGAAGATCAATTGCAGATTAGCTACCTCAGCTGATTATTGCAGCTCGGGAGAAATCGATAGACGCAACATTCACAGACAAGAACAGAGAAACTTGATTTGAGAGAAGCAAGTGAGCAGTGGAGCGGAACGGCTCGGCGTAACCTTTTCAAGACAGGAGACGCAGGAATGAAGAAGCAAAGACGCGACAGCGACGCGTCATAAGGTTAGTGGCTAAACTAGCTTGCTTAAAGGTAATAAAGCACCACGGGATGGACGCGGTGCCGCGGATGAACAGTGTTTTCTGCGGAGCTACAGTGTTTTCTACGCGTGAACAGTGGTTTCCACGCATGAACGGTGATTCTGCGCGCTACAGTGTTTCTATGTTGACTCTGCGCGCCGTGTTTCTCGCGCTATAGTCTACGCGCTACAGTACCGTGCAAGATGGTGCCAGGCACAATGAACTGTGTTTTGATTTCTAGGCGCGTATGGTGCACGCCGAAAAAAAAAAAATATAAACGAAGCTGCTGCGCTTTCTTTCTCGTTAGTTCGTGCTTAACAAAATAAATCCGTGAGTTTATATATATATGTATCGTTCTATTTATTAATGGATTTTATTTTATTTATAAAAGTTGATTTTCATGCTTAATCTAACCGAACAAAACGTTCTCTAGAATCGTCGTCGGACATTCCTGAATATTTCTACGCACTGCGTAATTTATCTTGAGCGTTTATTTGAGTCCACGAAACTAAGTCACACAGGATTCACTTATCGCATCGAGTACTTTTTATATATAAAAAAACTTGAGAGACTCGTTTCGAAAATTTTTGATTAGGCCTAAATCGTGGCGCTAAACACGATCGTAACACCGGGGTGTTACAATCAACCCCCCTTAAAAAGAATCTCGTCCCGAGATTCGAAACTGGAAGCAGAAAAGGGGAAACACGATTACATTCCGTAGGTCAGGGATTACACGAAAGATTACACGACTTCGAACACTAAACCACACGGGGATCTAGGAATACCTGGTTAAGAGCAACTTGATACACCTAAGACCTACTCCCAAAGTCGGGATAGACGAGGACAATGGAGAAACAACAAGATAATGATTATCCAAAACATGGCGTAGCACCAACAAATCCAGAAACAGTCGACTGAGAAGTAAAACATCGTGAACCCTAAGGCCAAC
The DNA here is from genome assembly GCF_019320115.1 of Miscanthus floridulus. NCBI lineage: Eukaryota > Viridiplantae > Streptophyta > Magnoliopsida > Poales > Poaceae > Miscanthus > Miscanthus floridulus. The sequence continues at coordinate 27,439,615 of NC_089580.1, forward strand.
TAACCAAGGGAACTTGAACTTCTTCGACGAACCGGATCCTTCCTTCTTCTCAGATCACACTATCACCTTAGACTGCCGAACCTAGCTTCACTAGGTCGACTGAATTTCGTAGCTCTGCTCCGCATGCGAGGGAATGGGATGAAGAAAAAGAGCAAGGTCCAAGGGGACTTTATAGAGGAGAACGGAGAGGGGAAACAACGCACCAGAGGTGGAGGCGGAGTGAATGGGATACACAGATGGTTCATGCTGTGGGGATAAGCACAACCATGGTGTGCTTCCTGCGCGAGCGGCGGAGGGGGAAAATAAAAGAGAGTAGAGGGGGTCCGCTCGACGAGGCAGGCGTACGGGCGACCATGTTCACAAAAGAAGAAAAGAGGGAGGGGAAGGGGGGGTCCGGTACGGGGAACGACGGTGCGAGGCAGAGAGCCGACCGGACGCCAGGAAAGGAAAAGTGCACAGTGCACAAGGACGGCGAGCACTGCACGATGTCGCGGTCACGCGAAAACGGGACGATAATGGATCCGACATCGACGGCGTTTGCAGGGCACGCAGCGAAATAACCCGGCATGCGTAGCACGGTCAACTAAGCACAGGGCTTGGGACAAAACGTCCACTCTGACTTTTGCAACTACTCCCGACTATCCACTGCTGACCTTCCTTGACCACATCCGTCTTTTCTGTAAACCCAGATCATGTCATACTTCCTTTCTCCAAACCATCTCCTTTTTACCTTGAAAGACACTTTTGCATCCCCATTATGGATTTCCCATTTGAACACCCGAACATTTTCAAGGAGAAAACTTTAAAACAAAACAGTACGGCAGTGTAACTTGGTAAAGGTACTTGGTTAACAACCTCGATACCAGCGCGTGCCAAGCAGCGTCACATGTGGCAGCTATTCCACATGGAGCCCTCGGTTTCGTCGCGGCACCATAAGCTTTTAACCAGGCAACTATTACCAACTTACACGCCCAGAAGGCAGTGGGGTCATAGACCACAGAGTAAGAGGTATCGCAAGGGAAAAATTCAACAACAAAGGTTTCCCTCCACAACATGGGACAAGGAATTTTAAATCCAACGACGGATTTGGTTTAAAAAGATTCAAGTATTCTGTTGGGACATCCACAATTAGTCGCTACAGTATCCAATAACATCCAATCACGGCTGATCTGCTTGGCATCTGAATGCCAACTTCTCTTGTAACTCACTTATCATCGCCCTTGAAAACTTAGAGCAAGCCTAACAAGACTTTAAAGTAAATGAACGCAATAAACACAGCGAAATAATAAAAATGCATGTTCCAACGATCTTACACGGGTACAACGTATAGGCATTCAGGCTCCTGTTCCCGACACAGCATTCACCTACGATCGAACGATCTCAACAACTCCGAAGGACGAACAGCAGACAAGAGTACAATACTGGGGGATAGTGATGAAAAACACTACTACTACTACTACGGGCACAACGTCCCAAGGCAACTAGTCTACATCCTCGCGGGGCAACGGCTAAGTGAGAGGAACCAAGGGCTCTTCATCTGACACTTCCGAGGGTGGAGGTGCGGGCGGTGCTATAACACCAGTTCTTCTTCTTTCTGGCGGGTGGAGAGGGATCCCTTCCAAGATTGGGGCATCCTGCCTTCCATCAACCAGCGACCTCCGCCTGGCCCTAGTGAACAGATAGGCCTCACCCAGCTGATGGACATGCCGATCTTCAGCCTCCTTCAGAGATTCCTCCATGGTGGCCTCTCGGCTCTCAGCAGCTGCAGCGCTGGCATGCGCTTCGGCGAGCTGCACCTGGAGCATCCGGTTGAAGACCTCGGCTTCCTCGGCGCGCCGAAGGCACGCCCTCAGCTCCAAGGCTTGACGGTCGTACTGCTCATCCAGAGCGAGCAGGTACGTGGTCAAGTGCACCATAGTGGGACTGTCCTCTTGCACATCCCGCCCTTGCAAAGCCTCCATGCGAGCCCTCCATGCCCGCCGGTTCCTATCCAAAGGTGGAAAGAACCGCATGGGGGTACGGGCAATGGGCTCCTCATAGATCTGGCAGAGGTACCGTAAGGCTTTGCGAGCCACAACCTGGTAGGTGTCGGTGAAGCTAAACCCGGTTGCGGTCACACTCCAGGCTTCGGTGAGGTCGGGGAACTCTTCACTCTTCCCGATGTAGACGGTAACCTCACACCGCTCAGTGCCATGCTCCTCATACTCACGGCCCTCATACTCGGGGCGATCATTGACTCCGAGCTTGTCCAACCCAAACCAATCAGCTAATAGTATTTTTTTCTCACAACAAACTAATACCAGCCAGCCTAAATCAGTCCAAACGAACAGGCTTACTGCTACACTGGAACCATCCTCTCCGAACGTACGTCATCAATTGCGTGTGCAATATTGTATGTTATGCTTCAAATCGTACTAGATCCTTGTCAATATTTGCAGCCGTGAAGGATTGCGCCACACACTGCCACACAACCTCCAACTCGCGATCAATCGACTGGAAGAAACACACACCAGCCAAGCCATCACTAGGCCAGACATGGATAAGGCCTATATCGCCGTCCTCTCCGTCGCCTTCCTCTTCTTGCTCCACTACATCGTGGGCCGCGTCGGCGGCGGCGGCAAGAGCAAGGACTCGCAGCACCTTCCGCCGAGCCCTCCAGCCATCCCGTTCCTCGGCCACCTCCACCTTGTGAAGTCTCCGTTCCACGCGGCGCTGACCCGCATCGCGGCGCGCCATGGCCCGGTGTTCTCCATGCGCATGGGGTCCCGCCGCGCCGTGGTCGTGTCCTCGCCGGAGTGCGCCAAGGAGTGCTTCACGGAGCACGACGTGAACTTCGCCAACCGCCCGATGTTCCCGTCGATGCGGCTCGTGTCCTTCGACGGCGCCTTGCTCTCCGTGTCCAGCTACGGCCCGTACTGGCGCAACCTCCGCCGCGTCGCCACCGTCCAGCTGCTCTCCGCGCACCGCGTCGCGTGCATGACCCCCGTCATCGCCGCGGAGGTGCGCGCCATGGTGCGGAGGATGGACCACGCCGCCGCGGCCGCCCCAGGCGGCGCCGCGCGCATCCAGCTGAAGCGGAGGCTGTTCGAGCTCTCCCTCAGCGTCCTCATGGAGACCATCGCGCAGACCAAGACGTCCCGCACCGAGGCCAACGCCGACACGGACATGTCGCCCGAGGCGCACGAGTTCAAGCAGATCATCGACGAGCTCGTGCCGTACCTCGGCATGGCCAACCGGTGGGACTACCTGCCGGTGTTGCGGTGGTTCGACGTGTTCGGCGTGAGGAACAAGATCCTCGACGGTGTGAGCAGAAGAGACGCGTTCTTGAGGCGGCTCATCGACGGGGAGCGGCGGAGGCTGGACGACTGCAACGAGAGCGAAATTAAGAGCATGATTGCGGTGCTGCTCGCTATGCAGAAGTCTGAGCCAGAGGTCTACACTGACACTGTGATCATAGCTCTGTGCGCGGTGAGTGCTTCTTCAGTTCTTCTACACTGACACTATGATGCATACTTCATTGTTTTCTCCTTTTTCCTGCATCACAAGCGTTGCTGTCTCCGTTTTGCTGGATCTGGATAATTGAACCATGTGACTGACTGTAGTTTTCTCCTTTTCTCTGTGACGAAGAACTTATTTGGCGCCGGAACGGAGACCACGTCCACCACGACGGAATGGGCCATGTCGCTCCTGCTGAACCACCCGGAGGCCCTCAAGAAGGCGCAGGTTGAGATCGACGCCGCCGTGGGCACCTCCTGCCTGGTGACCGCGGACGACGTGTCTCACCTCGCCTACCTGCAGTGCATCATCAACGAGACGCTGCGCCTGCACCCTGCCGCGCCGCTGCTGCTGCCGCACCAGTCCTCCGTAGACTGCAAGGTCGGCGGCTACGACGTGCCCCGCGGCACGATGCTGCTGGTGAACGTGCACGCGGTCCACAGGGACCCCGCGGTCTGGGAGGACCCGAGCAGATTCATGCCTGAGCGGTTCGAGGACGGCAAGGCCGAGGGGCGGCTGCTGATGCCGTTCGGGATGGGGCGGCGCAAGTGCCCCGGGGAAGCGCTCGCGCTGCGGACCATTGGGCTGGTGCTCGGAACGCTGATCCAGTGTTTCGACTGGGACAGGGTTGATGGAGTTGAGGTCGACATGGCCGAGAGCGGCGGGCTGACCATATCCAGGGCCGTCCCGCTGGAGGCCATGTGCAAGCCGCGTGCAGCTATGCGTGATGTTCTTCAGGAGCTCTAATGGCGTATCCTAGGTTCTCACTCTATATGTGAAAGTTACATCTGTAGTTTTGTAGCAGTACGCACGACTGATGGTGTGCGCTGAACTAAATAAACTTGCGGGCATGCCCACGTACGCTATCCCGTACAAAATACAGTATATATAGCGGCATATATGTATGAACGATTACTCAAACTAGTCAATTAACCTGTGCTCGCATAGGTTAGAATTTAGAAAATATAAATGTATTATTTAGTACACTAGTCCATCAACCTGTGCTCCCGCACGAGCTTGAATTTTAGACGGTATAAGTAATTATTTAATACTTCTTACTCATAAAAGAATTACTTATATTAAATTGTATGTTTTCTCTGTCTTTGTTTTCTATCACCATTGACATAATAGATACTCTATAGTTTATATCTTTCACAGCGGTATGTATGAGTAGGTTGAATGCAAAGTTGGGAGGTTAATTTGCATTATCTTTCATATTGATAAAGGTCGATATTTTATAAAAATATTAGGGGGTATTTTAAATTATCTTTCATAATTGTATATCGGTGTAGTTTAGATACAAATTTAAATGATTATTTTATATCTTTCACAATGAGAAGGCTGGGTAATTTAAATGCATGGTTAGGGTGTTATTTTGAATTATGTTTCATAATGGCAGTGGTGGGTAGTTTTGATGCAATTTTAGGAGATTATTTTGAATTATTTATTCATAATGGTAGACATGGGCAATACATACATAAATGTAGGGTTATTTTGAATTATCTTTCGTTATGGCAGTGTTGAGTACTTTATGTTTTTTCATAATGAAAGAGGTGAGTAATTTTTTTTATTAATTACAGTAGATCCAATGGCTATTATCGGCGATGATGATTATAGTCTACCTAAAGGATATATATTTTTAATTACTGTGAGAATTTCTATTTTTGTCCTTTTTTTCCTAGTGTGTTCGGTGAAAATTAACATGATGCCTCCGTTCGGGTTTCTAATTAGTATAATAGTAAGAAGGAGCACTCGACTTGTGCATTTTTTGGTAAAATTAATCTACTACTTTATAGCTAGTGGAGACTTGGTTAGCATACCAAATTTTGTAAACTACAACTTTAATTAAAGCCAATTACAAATGATGATGTATATTGTGTGGTTCCCCTATATATACATGCTCAAGTGGGGAATATTTTCCCTATATCATCAGCTGCACATATAGTGCACTGTGAGTACAATACACATCTAAAGAAATATTATTAGTGATGAATTTGTCTTTGTTAGTTGTAGGTCAACCGGCCAAACACTTTGTGTACACAAATTTATATCATTCCATTCCAAATCGTAAGTGGTTCTTACTTTTCCATATACATGACTTCTATAGTGAAAATTATGTAGTAAAAACGATAGGACTTTTGCATGATGACTCAAACTCTGACCTGGATGCATGGCGTAGGATCGTGCAGTGGAGAGGCCAATATTGTCATTATTAATCTTTTAGCGCTAATGGAGAGCTCCATCGATCATTCGGCACTATCTATCTTTGGCACGGACCGACAGGGATTCAGTGACTTGCCTTCAACAAGTCACAACGTATGTAACTTACCTCCTCCATCCATTCCTCCAAATCAGATCCAGTGGCTCAAAATAGATCTAGCCCTTCAACACATGAGACTTGGCTGTTTTTCTCATACATAAATAGCAGATAGCAGCAAAAGACAGTAGTTCACAGTTTCAAAAAAAAAGACAATAATTCAGGTCCATAATTCAGATGGACATGTATATAGCAGCTCACTGTATTTTCAAAGCACAGTGAACACACAGAAGTTCAGACACATTCATACATTAGCTTATACAACAGCTAATCAATTAAGTGACAGGACTCGGTCAAGTGCTTACAAAGCTTCCATCAACTATACTTACAAGTGCTGCTGCTCCTACATTCTTTGTTGTTGGTTGCTTCTTGTCGTGTAGAATCGGTGCTCTCTCCCTCATCTGCTGAAGAGCAGACGTGGCAACAGGCCACCCTGCCTCTCCTGCACTGCGTATATCTTTTTTTTTTAAGAAATCGGCAAGAATTTTGCAAGGCACGAATAAATCCTTCACTGCGGAGTAGTATGAGAGAGAAAGAGTGTGTACCTGCAGGCTGCAGCTCAGTGGTGACTGGTGATTGGGCCACCCATCTATGCCAATAATGTAGATCGTAGATAGAGACCTCACCGTCCACCAAGTTGCGAGCTCTTCGTGTGTCGAAAAAGGATGCTAGGTTCAGCTCGTCCAGGAGACCATAATAATCTGGCTCACCATCTCTTCTCGATCTTGGCTGCTCCTAGTGGTTGATGAAACCTGTATGCCCAAGCCAAAATAGGAGATCGATTAGTAGACAAATCAAAAGAACAACCACTACTCCAAAGAACTAAAGAAGCTCACATAGGCAATTGATCACAGGCCTGCCAAGAAGCGGCAAGACGTCAGAAAGACGTGACTGGGAGGGAAGATCCGACATACTCCCTCCTTCCCAGATTAAATGAACGTCTGGAGTTTAATTTTTTTTCCCAATTTAATCGATTACAGAGGTCTCCAGTCCTAACCTGGCGGACAGAGCTGTAGTACCTTTTCATTGGCACCAGCGCATGGGAGCATTCCTGGCCATAAGTTTTTTTTTTCTCTCGATAATTCCTGGCCACAAGCTAACTGTCTCCAGATGCATGGAACGCCAGATGAGTGTCTTACTATAGGGGTAGTTCTGTCATTTTACACATGTTAAGTTGCCTCTTTGAAATCTAGATGTGCTTTTATTTCGGGACGGAGGGTCGATTTACTTTCCCTGATTGATTGAGGCTTCGGTGGTGGGCGGTGGCGGCGGGGATAGGACAAGATGACAATATAATTTGTATTTTTCTTTTCAATTAGATTTGTTTCGCTACAAAGGTATATCTTGTTTGTAGGCATTGACAGATTACCTCCATTATCAAATTTTGTACTAATAAATTGACCAACCACGCACGTGATGGTACGTCCAAGATTTTCCGGTATGATATAATTTTATTGTAACCAACTAAATCTGGGTACAGCCGATCAAAATTTCCTTCGTACGGCCAATCTAGATTTTCTTCATATAACAGATTTCTTTTCCTCCGGAACAATTAGATTTTTAGCTATATACAGTGGCATAGGTGTGTAATTTTCTAAAAAAAAACAGAAATAGATCCAATGTTTGTCGTGGCTAGAGTCTTTTGATTTAACGGCCGGATGTTTCTGATTAATGTGAGAATTTCTAACATTTATCTTTTTTTCTTAGCGCATCTGGTGAGGATTAACATTGAGTCTCTATTTAGGCCTCCAATTAGTAATAGTAAGATGTGACTAATAAAGAATTACTTATGTTAAATTATATGTTTTTCTCTTTGTTTATTTTCTAACATAATAGATATAATAGATACTCGTGGTCTATGTCTAGTTATCATAAACTTATTAATAATTTTTTATAAGGGGCTGATATATACATTTTTCATTTATATTTTCTTTTACATGTCATTTTTGTATATTTTAAATAAGCAATTAGTTTGAAACCTTACGATTAACTGTCGTGGCTCTTGTTGCATCATATATCTGACAAAGTTATGAATCTAAATTCTGATTTTTCAGATTTTATTATTATTGTATTCTACACTTTTTTATCCTTAAGTTAAGTTAACCTCTTGTGCTTATTGTATCTTTTACGAACTTTCCTCTTTGTATTTTTCAAAGTACGAATTTTAGGTCATAGAGTACGTTTTCAAATACTACAATACCATAAGTAATCATTTGAAACATGCATGCACCATGCGCTTGACATAAGTGATAGAGCTTGAAGTGAGATCTCGGATAGGGATAGGGGTAGTGGTGCTAATCTCAATAGAATCTTAATACATAAGACTTATAAAGATCGACATTTTACTCTAAAGTAATCTTAAGGACCGGAAAATATAACCACCAGTAGTCTTCCACACTACTCAAGATACTTTTGTTTTCCTATCAAGGAATTATATATGCATTTATAGTTATACTATTAGTATAGAAGTGTCAAACACTTTAGTAGAAATATATAAATATCTAAAGTAACAACCTATATAAAATATATGTTATAGTTACTAATATGGTTTTGAACAATCTGTTAGCATCATTAATGTATGAATTGTTAGGAAATCATTTTATGTGATGAAACATAATATATATATTTGCCGTTCATGCATGTTTGCACGACGCCACATGCTTATTTAATCAAATCTTAATATATTAATATTGATAGAAGTGGGCAATGTAGAAACATATATACGCTCAATGGTTATGTAAACATTTTTTGTAATAGAAAATATTGACAATTCAGATGTAGATTCGAGAGGATATTTAAATTTTGTAATGATGAGATGAAAATTGGGTTACGTAAACTATCTATCGTAATATGAGGAAATGGTTAATTAGATGCAAATTTAGGTCTATTTTTTATCTTATTTATTAATGGCATAGGTGGGCAATTTAAACTTAGTCATTGGTTACTTTATGTTATTTTACACAATAGCAGAGGTGGGTAATTATGCTAAAAATAGATTAGATCTAATAAATATTATTATCAATGGTGATTAGGTCATTCCAAATTGATGGTTAGATGTTTCTGATTTTTGTGAGATTTTCTAGGGTTTATCTAATGTTTTCCTATCGAGTTTTGTGATGATTGAACAGGAGGCTCCGTTAGAGACCTCTATTTAAAATTTATAGTATTTATCTTCTTCTTATGTGATATGTATTTAGTTGAAACCTAATCTTGAGGTATATAAACTCTTGAAAGTGCAATCAAGCCCTAATTGTGGGTTTTGGTGATAATGATCACGCAATTAGAGAACTCATGAGATTTATCAAGATGACAAGCAAGGAATTCATGTTCAAGGATGCTACACGAAATGGAGGAGCCCCTGATTACAAATGTAGATGGCTTCAAACTCAAATGATGTTTAATTTCTTTTATATTATGAATTTGAGTATAGAAAAAGCCGTATTATAAAGGGGAACACAATGCTTAAGCTAATATGTGCTACTAAGTGCTCAAACATACACATGCATCCTCAGATTCATAGCCAAGGTAGTCTACACTTCACTCTTATCCTTTGCTGTCTTACGTGGTGCGGCACTGCCACACTTGAAGAGTGGCACTGCCACATTTAAGCTACGGCACTGCCGTGACTTAAGTGACCATTGGGGCTGAGGGGGTATTTATACCCATCCTCTTCCTCCCTAATGTCTCTCCTCTTCCTCCTGCTCATTCCAGCATGCCCAAATAGAAAAGGAGCTCTCTCTCTCTCTCCTTCCATTATTGACCTTGAGCCCTCAAGCAAATCCATTGATTTCCCCATCAATCCTTGAGAGAAAAGGGTCCAAAACTCGATTAGAGAGCAGCTCCATTGATTCCCCAACTCAAAAGAGCACTTGGTTCATGTTTTGGCCGATGGTTGTGTTTGTTACTCTTGGAGCGTCGCCCGGTTAGAGCGTTGCCCGTGGAGCTTGTCAACTTGTGTGGCAGCCCCGGGAGGTTGGTAACCATCTCTTGAAGCTAGTATACTCACTCCTCATCTTAAGAGTTAAGTCTCTTGACTTGAGAACGAGAAAGGGTTGGAAAGCCCTAAGCCTTAGTGGCTAACCTCAACAACGTGGAGGTAGGCAAGCCTTGGTGGCAAGATGAACCACGGGATAAATCATTGTGTCACTTATGCTTGATTTACATTACTTGCATTTCATATTGTTAGTTGAGGTGATTTCTAGGGTTTCTAGTTGATCGACTTGTGTGTGGTGTTCATACTCATTCTAGCTCTTGATCTGTAACTATAATACCTGCAGTAAGCTGAGAAATTTCTCCGATCTAAGTTTCCGTTCACTGATTTTGAACTATGACTCAAAGTTGTCTGCAGGTGTAGTAGTGCCGCTGTTCTGGTCCGGCAGTGCTGCCCTCCAGAGCGGCAGTGCCGCAGGGTGAATTTGATAAAAGTTTGAGTATTTGTTTTAATAGGCCTATTCTTTCCCCCCTCTAGGTCAACCAAACATCCTACAAGTGGTATTAGAGCATGTTACCTCATATACGCTTCACCGCGTGAGGTATGGAGGTCAGAGGAGGAACAGTAGTGAGCTGAGCGCGTCAACAGCGAGCAACACCACACTACCACATCTTGAGGCTACCGATGCTGAAAGAGCTCTCGATGATAATGAGAGAAGAAGAAGGAAGGAGGCAAGAAAGCTAAAAAGAGAAGCAAGAGATAAGAAGAAGGAGGAGGAGCGATTAGAGGAGAAGAAGCAAAGGTAAGAAGAAAGAAGGCTTAAGAGAGAAGCAAGAAGAAAAAGAAGAGAAGCTAGAAAGAAGAAGGAAGAAGAAGAGAAGGCAACAAATGCATCATAAAGCATATCAAGTAGTTCCGAAGATGGAGATGATGATGAGTCATACCAAGTGTCGGAGGGGAACAAGAAGGAGAAGAAAGGAAAGGGCAATGCCAACAACAATAAATATGCTGCCGTATCCTTTAACTACTCTTCTATTCCTATGACTAACCATGATCAGAGGTCTTTTATCAATGTGCCCATGGGCAAGTTACCTCATTTCAATGGGACTAACTTTGCCAAGTGGAAGCACTTGATGAGAGCTTATCTTATAGGTCTTCACCCTGGATTTGGGAGATTATTTGCAATGGATTTGAGCCATCGAATGATCCCAAGAACCCAACACTAGAAGAGATGAGAATCATTCACCTCAATGGTCAAGCCACAAGTGTGTTGCTTAGTGCCTTGGATGGTGATGAGTAGAATAGAGTGATTGGAGTTGATGTTGCCAAGCAAATATGGGACACTTTGCACCTAGCACATGAAGGGGTTGACAAAGTGAGAAAGGCAAGAATGGACTTGTTGATGTCAAAGTTCAACCGGTTTGTAATCTTGGATGGAGAGGGGCCACAAGAGATGTTTGATAGGTTGATGACGATGGTGGATAAGATTAGAGGCTATGGTTATGATGAGCTAGATGATCACAAAGTTGTCAAGATTATGTTGGAAGCTTATTCACCTAGAAATGAGACTGTAGCCACTCTAATTAGAGACACGAAGAAATTTGAGTACTTCACACCAAATGATGTACTTGGGAGAATCTTGACCTTTGACATGTAAAGAGAAGAAGCAAATGAGAGGAAAAAACTTAGAGAATTGCAAGCAAAGTTAGAGGGCATCAAGATCAAAGATGTAGCTCTCAATGCCAACAAATCAAGCAAGCAAGGCTCCACAAGCAAGTCCAAGATCAACCAATAAGCTTTAACTAGCAAGCCCAAAGCAAGCAACCAAGTTCAAGAAAGAGTAGAGACCACATCATCTTCAATTGAAAGTGAAAATGATGATGATCAATATGAGAAAGTTGATGCTGTTGCTCTCTTTATGAAGAGGTATCACAAGGGGCTAAAGAAGCAAGGCTACAAGGTAGTGAAGAGAAGCTTTCCAAACAAAAAAAGAGGTCATGCTATAATTGTGGAAGCACCAATCACTTCATTGCTAAGTGTCCATATGAGATCAAGGACAACAAATACAAGAAGGACACGAAAGAGTAGAAGGCTGATCGTAAAAAGTGCAAGAAGTACATGGGAGAGGCTCACATTGGGCATAAATGGGACCCAACTAAAGAGAGCACAAGTGAAGAGGATGAGAAGGTTGCAACTATTGCTATTCACAAGTCATCCCCTACACCAATGCTCTTTAACGATATATCCGATGATGACTACTACTACTCTCACATTTGTCTCATGGCAAAGGGTGAGAAGGTAAAATCCAAATCGAAGGCCAAATCTCCTCCACCTCCTAGTGATATCTCTAGAATTGATATTAGTGATAGCTCTGGTGATAATGAATCTAGTGATGAAGAAATAAACATGATAACTAAAATTTTGGATGGAAAGACCAAATTATTCATCACTAAGCTAATGGAGGATTTAGAGAGTGTCAAAGCCAAGCTAGAATCTAGAGAAGAGACTCTTATCCAACAAGAGCATCTCTACATTGCTAGCAAGGAAGCTCTTGCATTAGAGAGAAGTGAGGTGAAATCCTTGCATAAGGCTTTGGCCAAAGAGCAAGAGGACCATGCTATTACAAAGAAAGCAAATAAAACTCTCAAAAAAGTATTGTGACTTGGATGAAAAGCACAAAAAACTTGAGATGCAATATATCATTCTTTGGGATAGCAACTCACATCTCCCTAAGGCAAAGGAAACCTCTACTTCCTCCACTAGTCAAGGTTGTGGAAAATGTTTTAATCTTGATTTGAATGCCTATTCCACTAACCTTGCAAACATGGAGGCTATTAGAAAGGAAATTGCTAGGCTCAATGAAGTCATTGGAAAAGAGTGGATAGGTAAGACCCAATTCAATGACAAGAAGAATGATGAATCAAAAGGGCCACAATTCAAGCAAGAAAGTCATCCTTCAATCAAGCATGGGCTTAGACACACAAAAGGAGCCAAGATAAATGGAAGAAGGATAGTGAATGGCTATGAGTGTGTGCAATTTGAAAGGAAGGGCAAAATTGGTACAGATCAGCCTACACAAACTGCGGTAGTGCCGCGGTGAAGGGCGGTAGTGCCGTGCCCCGCAAAAATGGGAAGGCTACCAATTCTTCTCTTGATCAAACTAAACTCAAGAAGGTGTACCAGGAGAAATAGGTTTTCTAGAAGCCTAAGGAATTAGTGTGGGCCAGCAAAAATAAGTATGCCTATCAACCAAAGACTTATGCACCTCGACAAAGCTTGACATCATGCTTTGTTTTGAGGAACAATAGCAGGGGGAAAGTGGTTGCAAAATATGTTGGAAAGGAAACCAACATATATAGGAATACTTCTATTTGGGTTTCTAAGATTCTTGTGACTAACATGCAAGGCCCCAAGTCAAATTGGGGGCCTAAATCTAGCAACTAAACTTGTTTTGTAGGCATACTTCTTCGGTGGATCAAGTTGGGTGCTTGATAGTGGATGTACAAATCATATGACCGAACAAAGGAGTATGTTCTTATCATATTCCCTGATGACGCACTCAAATGAAAATAGTCTTTGGAGACAATTCAAAAGGGGATGTGATTGGTCTCGGTAAAGTTGCTATAACCCTTGAGCATTCAATTACAAATGTATTACATATTGATTCGTTGAGTTACAATTTGTTGTCTATTTCTCAATTGTGTAAGATGGGCTACAATTGTCTCTTTTCAGATAAGGGTGTGGAAGTCTTTAGAAGGGAGGATTTCTTTATTGTCTTTACGAGTCAATTAAAGAACAAGCTTTACTTAGTTGATTTCAACAAAAGTAAAGCTAAGCTTGAGACTTGTTTAGTGGCAAAATCTAGCATGGGTTGGCTTTGGCATCACCGACTAGCCCATGTTGGGATGAGGAACTTGGCCAAACTTCTAAAAGATGAACATATTCTTGGACTAACAAATGTTCACTTTGAGAAAGATAGGATTTGTAGCGCTTGTCAAGCCAGAAAGCAAGTTGGAGCACCTCACCCACCAAAGAGCATCATGACCACCAAGCAACCATTGGAGCTTATACATATGGATCTCTTTGGACCGGTCACCTATCTAAGTATCGGGGGTAACAAATATGGTCTTGTTATTGTTGATGACTATTCTCGTTTCACTTGGGTATTTTTCTTGCATGACAAGTGCCAAGTTTAAGAGAAAGTGAAGATATTTGTTAGAAGAGCTCAAAATGAGTTCGGTCTTCCCATCAAGAAAGTGAGAAGCGACAATAGGACTGAATTCAAGAATACTGTCGGTACAGAAAGTGACCAACTAGTGAATATTTGTAGTTTTGCTGTACGTTGTGATCGAAGGTGGCCAAGCACTCAATGACATAGGATTTATACTGGTTCAGGCAACGTGCCCTACGTCTAGTTTGGGTCGGTCGGTGACTTTATTCCAGAGCCCAGGTGCTCAAAGTCTATAGTGGGGTTATAAACGAGAAGGAGAAAGGTGGGGTATATGAGAGGCCCGGTCGGGTCCGACTGGAAGGGCCGAGAGCGACCGGAACTCCACTATGAGCTAGGAGTCTAAGTGTGTGCTTGTGGGGTTGTGAGCTATCGATCTAGTGAATCTAAACTTGGGGAAGTTGACCTCCTTTGTTGGAGGAAGCGTATCCCCTTTTATAGATAAAGGGGATGGCTTTACAGGTGAGAGGGAGAGGGTACAGATGTTTCTAAGCCTTGTTGCCCACACCGACGAGGGTAGCGATGATGGTAGGCACCCACAATACTGTTGATGTCACTGTAGAATGTCAGGTGCACATGTGAGGTTGAGTTGGCTTCTTCAGGAAGGGTGGACGTTGGTACCTACAAAACACTATTGGTATGTGAGGAGCCCTACCACGTGTATGAGGTATAGCGAATCTTGGCACCCACTATCGATGCCTAGAGGTATGTGGGGGCTTTTTGCCATATGGGAGCCCAATGGCACCTACAATACTGTAGACACAAATGTCGGCGCCTACAATACTGTTTGTGTCAGGGCGGTTGAGGAGCACTGTTCCTATAGGCGTACAGGGTACGGTCCCGGTATCGTGGTTTGACTTTGTGCCCGCTCTTCTCTGTTTGCCCCTGGTCCCTTCCGAGCGGGTACCCCTAGTCAGATGGCTCTAGTCAGTCCTGGCCACGCCAGTCAGAGAAGAGCGGTAAGCAGGCTTCCTACGGGTTCCCGGTCGGAGTCACGGGGTCAGAGTTGGAAGCAGCATTTTGGGCCAGGCCTTCCGATCGGAGAGACCGCCTGGAGGCGGCTAGTGCCTGAGGCGAGCGCTCCGGTCGAAGGTGGGCCAAAGAAGTTGATGAGCGGGCGTTCGTTCTTTCGGGCAGACCTTCCGATCGGTGACCGGACTGTCCTTCTGGCCCATCGTATTTTTAGACTTTTGGGCTGACCCATGAACTATATGCTATTCTCCTGGGCTGAGCCCGGGCGTCGAAGCCAGTCCCCAAGGGACCCCGAGTTTATGAACCCAACAGGAGCCCCCGGGTGATTTGAGCAGAATCGTCCGGGGGATTTTTTGTCTTGCCGACGGGTGCGCGCAAGCACACCCACGGGTGTAGCCCTCGAGCCCCTGGGCGGTTCGGGTAGAATCGGCTAGGGGTTTTTCTGTGTTTGTCAGCGGGAGAGGTTTTCTACGTTGTGTCGGCGGGTGCGCGCGAGCGCACCCATGGGTGTAGCCCTCGGGCGGTTTCGGGCATTGTTTCAGTGGGCGTGTGTGCATGTTTTAGTTTTGAGATGATTTTTGTTTAACCCAAGCATCATTGTGTAGCCGAGGCATTTTTTAGGTGCAGGGTTGAGACAGATCTTACTGATCCTAGCGTCGGTGCGTGCTGTGGATCAGGTGTGAAGGTTAGTTTGTGACAAGAAAAACCCTAGCGTCGGTGCGCGCCATGGATGGAGATAGCCAGGTTTGGATGCGACAGAGCTCACTGATCTTTGGCATCGATGCGCGCTGTGGGATTAGGCGAGGCGGAGCCTTGAACGGACCCAGGCATCGGTGCATGTCGTGGATCAAGAGAGTTAGTTTAGTTAGTTCAGGAATCGTATGAGCCAAAGCTCGTGGATCCTAGGAGCACAGTCGAAAGTGAAGCCGTTACACGAGTTTAGGAGTCACGATCCTAGGTTTATTGGAATGCAGTGAAGCCGTCTGAAGCCATTATGTGAGTTTAGGAGTCGTGGTCCTAGGTTTTATTGGAGCGCAGTGAAGCCGTCTGAAGCCGTTACGTGAGTTTAGGAGTCGTGGTCCCAGGTTTTATTGGAGCGCAGTGAAGCCATCTAAAGCCGTTACGTAGTTAGTTGGTTAAAGACTGGACGAGGAGATGCTCGTGGATCCTAGCATCGGTGCACATCGTGGGACCGGGCGAGTCGGAGTCGTGGATCTGGCGAGTTCGAGGTCGCCGTCCTTGGCATTTTTCTTGAGCCCTCGAGCCCTATCGGGCCTTCGTGGGGGTCAATGTGAGTATTGTGTGTTCCCTCATCCTCGGTTCCTCACAACCGGAGGGGCTAAGTTTCATCTACTATCCCGATCACTCGGGCTCGAAGACTAGCTCGGTGAGTTCGCTAACGGGTGTGATTAAGTGGAATCCGGGTCCGTTATTCGTGATGGGGTTGGCATAGCCCTCTTGTGACATTCCACTACTCCTTTACCTGCAACCCGATAGATGCCTAGGTCGTTCCGAAGACCGACCCGGGTGGCCTAACGGCCTCCCCTTTGATGGAGATTCTGTGGGCCTTGCAAGAGGTTTTGGATCGAACGAGAAGGTTGAGATGATCCGGTCTACCAGACTAGGCTAGGGCCGCACGGTGCTCATCTACGGTTTTCTCCCCTAGCTCTATTGGTTGCCCTATGTTGAATGAGGCAACCACCGCTTCGTGACGCAACATGGAGCGTTCTGGTGCATTTCGCTGCACGTGCGATGCTTAGTTCCTGAGCCCCCGGGGGGTTCAGGCGTATGTAATGAATGCGCGTATGGATGTATGAATGATTTATAAGGAAATAGAGGGGGGTTTGGTAATGCTTACCTTGACACCCGACCGGGACCTATGCTCGTCGTTCATGATGGAGTCGGCATGGCCCATGTGGGGCATCCCTTCACTTCCTACCTATGTCTCTGTGTTTATCCTAAGCGATTCGATCAGCTCAGGGGATCAGTTGGTCTTCTGATAGAGATTTTGTTTTTGGTCTCCCTGCCTGCTCATGGTGACGCTTCAGTTTTTGTGCCTAGTCATGCGATAGTGGTGGGGCATACCCTGGCCATGCTTTGTTTTACCAAGGGGTGTTCCGTCTGACCCGGCATTGCTCCGTCGGTCAGTGCGCGTCCCTTTGGTCAGGGCATGTCCCATCATTTCCTATTCGCATTGAATGGGGGTAGGTGGAGAGTTTTGTGCTCTAAATCATTTACTTTCTTTAAATAGGGGGGAGGGAGAGGGCTCTCCATCGCAGTCCTTTGCCTGTTCTCCAACTATTGTCTCTCTTCCTTCTTTCTTCTCACCAAGAGTGCCTATATGCCATGGTGGTTCTTGAGAGAGAGAGTGAGTGAGGGGGAGGACTTATAGATCCTTTTGTGAACCCAGAGCGTGATGTCAGACTGAAGGTGATGCTGATCTATGAGGCCTTCTTCGAGATGGAGCCATGTGTGGACTCTCTCTGGTGGATCTTTACTGGGCGAGCCTTGTTGGAGGGGAGGTTACTCACGATTGTGCCAGTGGAGGGTTCCATGCCTACAGCTGCTCAAGTCGACCAGTTTATAAAGTTTGACGAGATTCCTTCCAACCATGGTGATCATACCTTGGTAGCAGTGCCCCTACCTAGGAGCTACCTCGACTGCATGAGAAGGTCAGGAGCTGCATATTCTTCTGCTGAGCATCTATAGGTGCGACGCCCCTGAGGTACCCATTATGTTTTGCTGAATCTTTGAAGGAGCAGAACCGAGCAATTTCTAGCGTTCAGGCGAAGTTGAGTGGTCGTAGTAGTATTTGTAATAGTAGAAAATGTAATAGTTAAGTTTTGTGGGTAAGTCCTCGTATAAATAGTTTCTTTGTATCAATGAATACAACCGCGCTGCCCTTGTGATGAAACCATCATATCTGTTTCCTTGTTTTTGTCCTAGCGTAACCTTTGTTTTTATCCTTTCTTTCTCGTACCTACCCATTTGTCCCGTAGGGTATGATCTTGGGAGCTCGGGGCATGGCCCACGAGGCTCGGTTGCTCGTATCTGTGGGGAAAGGCAGGGTGCGTTCGGTTTGGGAGTAAGAACAGGGTTACATAGGGTAATCAGAGGAATGGAATGTGTTTCCGTTTGGGGAGAAAGTTGTATACCATGTGATAGTAAAGAGAAAGAGAGGTAATATTGAATATTTGTACACTTATGGAGCCCCCCGAGTGACCCGAGTCGAAAGTGTTTGGGCGGGGGCGCTCTTATAGGAGCATATGTTCTAAGCGAAAGTGTTTAGACCAAATTTAAGAGAAAAAATGACGTAGTTGTTCGATGTTCCAAGTGTGGTTGAGAATATTGTTGTTGTTGTCCTCTAGTCGGTAGGTGCCTGGTCGGATTACTTCAGTTACCATATAGGGTCCTTCCCAGGGTTGAGAGAGCTTGTGTTTTTCCTTTGTCGATTGTGTCCTTTGGAGCACGAGATCGCCGACTTCGAGCATCCTTCCTCTGATCTTCCTTTCATGGTACCTACAGAGGGTTTGTTGATAGCGAGTGGAGTGGATGACGGTTGTCTTGTGGGCCTCTTTGAGCAGGTCGACTGCGTCCTGTTGAGCCTCCGTGGCTCGGTAGTGGTCAAAATCTTTTACTCTTGGTGCGCCGTGGTTGAGGTCGGAGGGCAACACGGCTTCTGCTCCGTAAGCCTAGAAGAAAGGTGTGAATCCCATAAATCGGTTTGGGGTCATTCTCAGGCTCTAGAGGGTCACTAGGACCTCTACATCCCATCGCCCGGTGTGTTTGTTGAGTCGGTCGAAGATGCGCGACTTGAGCCCATGGAAGACCATGACATTGGCACGTTCGACCTGACCGTTAGTTCGTGGATGTCCAACCAAAGCCCAGTCGATCCTAATGCCGTATCCATTGCTAAAGTCTAGGAACTTCTTTCTGGTGAAGTTAGTCCCGTGGTCAGTGATAATACAGTTAGGAACGCCAAATCGGTAGATGATGTCGAGGAAGAATTTGACCGCCTCTTTCGAGCGGAGATTGGTGATGGGCTTGGCCTCTATCCACTTGGTAAACTTATCGACTACTACAAGTAGGTGAGTGAAGTTGCCCGGGCCCTTCTTGAGGGGTCCTACCATGTCGAGACCCCAGACCATGAATGGCCAGGTGATTGGGATGGTTTGGAGCTCTTGCGCCAGTAAATGGGTTTGTCAAGCGTAGAACTGGCACCCTTCGCACCTGCGGATGACCTTCTCTGCATCTCATAGTGCGGTGGGCCAGTAAAAACCTTAGCGAAAGGTTTTTTCGACCAGGGACCTTGGGGCCGCATGATGCCCGCAGATCCCGGCATGGACCTCAAGGAGGATCTACTTCCCCCAGCTGGCGGGGATGCACTTCATGAGCACTCCTGATGGACTCTGTTTGTAGAGTTTGTTACCGAGCACGACGAAGGTCTTGGCGTGTCGAGCAATTCATTGGGCTTCAGTTCTTTCAGGTGGGAGAACCTCCTCGAGGAGGTAGGTGAGTAGTGGTATTCGCCAGTCAGTTTGATCGAGTGCCAATACAGCGACGTCTGTGGGTGACGTCGTTATAGAGGTACTAGGATCAGAGCCCCCGAGTGCCAGATTGGCGTTGGGGTCGGGGCCCCCGAGCGCCAGCTGGCCATTGGGGTGTGTCTGGGTTGGACCTTCCAGGACGCGGGCGGATGGCTCATGGACGTCGTTGACGAAGACCCCGCTCGGGGATGGATCCCGCCTAGCGGCTAGTTTTGCAAGGAAATTGGGGGCAGCGTTGTCCCTTCGAGGGATGTGATGCAGTTCGATCCCTTGGAATTTGTCCTCGAGCTTACGCACCTCTTGGCAGTATGCTATCATGAGGGGGCTTTTGTAGGAGGACTCCTTCATGACCTGATCAACGACTAGTTCTAAGTTGCCGTGGACGTAGAGTCGCGTAGCACCGAGCTCGATGGCGATGCGTAGTCCGTTGATAAGGGCCTTGTATTCCGCAGCGTTGTTTGAAGCCAAAAAGTGGAGGTGGATGGCATAGCAGAGCCTACTCCCATCCGAGGAGATAAGAACCACTCTAGCCCCTGAGCCGGGCGCCATTACGGACCCGTCGAAGTACATTGTCCAGTACTCATGGGAGATGTCCGAGGTCGATAGCGGAACCTCTGTCCATTCGGCGATGAAATCCACGAGAGCCTGAGACTTAATTGCGGTGCGGGGGGTGTACCTGATGTCATGGCCCATGAGTTCAAGGGCCCACTTAGAGATTCGTCCTGCGGTGTCGTGGTTGCGGATGATGTCTCCGAGTGGGTATAAAGTGACGACTGTGACTTCATGGTCGGTGAAGTAGTGTAGGAGCTTCCTAGTGGCCATTAGCATGGCATATAGGAGTTTCTACACCTAGGGGTACCGGATCTTGGGGTCGGTAAGTACTTCTCCGACGAAGTATACGGGTTGCTGTACCTTGAGCTGGTGTCCCAGTTCCTCCCTTTCGACAACTAGGGCGGCACTCACCACATGGTTACTTGCCGTGACATAAAGGAGGAGGGGTTCTCCCTGTTCGGGAGCGACGAGGATCGGGGTAGACATTAGGGATGTTTTGAGGCTTTCGAGAGCCTGCTGGGCTTCCTCAGTCCAGACAAAGGCATCCGTCTTGTTGAGGAGCTTATAGAGTGGCATCCCCCATTCGCTAAGCCAGGAGATGAAGCAACTGAGGGTCGCTAGGCAGCCGATGAGCCTTTGTACACTCTTTACATTGCGTATGGGGCCCAAGTTGGAGATGGCTACAATCTTTTTGAGGTTGGCCTTGATGCCACGCTCGGATATGATGTATCAAAGCAGCTTCCCCTTTGGAACCCCGAAAACACATTTTTTCGGGATTTAGCTTGATGTTGAACCTTCGGAGGTTCACGAATGTTGCGGCCAAATTTGCGATAAGGTCACAAGCTCGAGCCATTTTGACCACTATGTCATCAACATAGACGGCGATTGTTGGTTTCGGCCATTCAACCTGATCAGGCTAATCAGGCGGGTCGATTTGGTCGGTGAAGCATTGCTGCATGCACCTTTGGTAGGCGGCGCTAGCGTTCTTTAGACTGAAAGGCATGGTCACGTAGCAGTACGAACCATACGGGGTGATAAATGAGGTTGCGAGTTGGTCAGAATCTTTCATCGCGATCTGGTGATAGCCTAAGTAGGCATCCAGAAAGGAGAGGATCTCGCAACCCGAGGTGGAGTCGATTATCTGGTCTATGCATGGTAAAGGAAAGTGATCCTTCGAACATGCCTTATTAAGTCCGATGTAATCGATGCACATTCTCCACTTCCCGGTCTTTTTTCTGACAAGGACGGGATTGGTGAGCCAGTCGGAGTGGAAAACCTCCCTGATGAATCCAACTGCCAGGAGATTGGCGATCTCTTCGCCTATGGCCCTACGCCTCTTGTCATCGAAACGACGCAGGCATTGCTTGGCGGGATTCGAGCCTAGGATAAGGCATAGTGTGTGCTCGGTGACCCCCCGTGGTATCCCCAGCATGTCAGAAAGCTACCATGCAAAGACATCGTGATTGTCAAGAAGGAAGTCGATGAGCTCGCATTCCTATTTGTCCGGGAGCTAGGTCCTAATTCGCACCATTTTGGCTAGGTCGGTGGGGTCGACACCCACCACCCTGGTTTCCTCGAGCGGATGGAAGGCCATTGAGGAGGCTAGTTTGTTACAGTCTGGAACTACTAGGGTTGACGACTCCCCAATCTACAGGAGCTTAGAGGAGTTGATGACCATGGTGGCGAGCTCGTAGTGCTCGCGGTCGCACGTGGGCGTGCGAGAAGGCGCTACTCATGGTGATGACATCATTTGGACCTAACATCTTTAGCTTGAGGTAGGTGTAGTTGGGGATTGCCATGAATCTTGCATAGCAAGGCCATCCTAAGATGGCGTGGTAGGACCCTAGAAAGTCCACCACTTCAAAGGTGAGGACCTCCGAGCGGAAGTTGGCCTAGCTACTGAACGTGATGGGTAGATCGATCTGTCCGAGCGGGTATGCCTACACTCCCGAGATTACCCCATGGAAGGGGGAGCCCGCTGGGTGGAGCTCTGATCGAGGGATGCGCATGGCATCGAGGGTGTCAATGTACAGGATGTTGAGGCCACTCCCCCCGTCCATTAGCACTTTGGTGAGGCGCTTTTTGCGGACAATGGGGTCAACGACAAGTGGGTAGCATCCCGGTCTTGCTACGTAGGAGGGATGGTCCCTCTGATCAAAGGTGATTGGGGACTCTGACCAACTGAGAAAGGAGGGGGCGGCCGTCTCGGTGGCGCACGCCTCCCTGTAGCGTACCTTATGCTAGTGTTTAGTCCAGATGGCGTCGGACCCGCCGAAGATCATGATGCACTCCTCAGGTTTGGGGAAAACGTCTCTGTCCTTGCCTCCTGCGCCTCCCCTCTTAGCTACCGGCTCCTTGTCATCTCCCTCCTTTGATCCGCCGGTCTATCGGAGGAAATGTTTGAGGAGCTCACACTTCGTGTAGAGGTGTTTGACAGGGTAGGTGTGGTTGGGGCACGGACCATCCATGTGTTTGTTAAAGTGGTCAGACAGTCCCTGTTGGGGCTGCCTAGGCGTGCGATCAGCCGCGGCGACCAACACGGTGTTGTCCGACCGGCGCCGATCTTTTTTTGTTCTTCTTGCCCCTCTGAGTGGAGGGGCCTTCGTCTAGATCCACACGCTTGGGTTTGCCTTAGTCCCGGCCTCCACTGAAGACCGCTCTGACCGCCTCTTCGCCAGAGGCGTGGTTGGTGGCAACGTCAAGCAGATCACGGGTGGTGCGGGGTTTTAGGCAGCCAAGCTTGTGGATCAAGGACTCACAGTTTGTCCTAGAAAGGAATGCACTGATGATGTCTACATCGACAACATCAGGGAGAGAGTTGCATCATTGAGAGAACCTACAGATGTAATCCCGTAGGGACTCGCTGGGCTCCTGCTGACAGCTCTTGAGGTCTCAGGAGTTCCCCGGGCAGACGTATGTCCCTTGGAAATTCCCGACGAAGACCCTCTTGAGGTTTGCCCAGTCACGGATGCTGTCATGTGGAAGGAATTCAAGCCATGCCCAAACATTTTCCCCCACGCAAATGGGAAGATATTGGATGATGAAATAGTCATCATCCACTCCTCCGGCTCGACAGACGAGCCAGAAGTCTTCGAGCCAAATGCCTGGGTTTGTCTCCCTAGTGTATTTGGTGATGTTGGAGGGAGGCCGGAAACGTTGTGGGAACGGTGCTCTCCAGAAGCGCCGGCTTAAGGCCTATAGCTTCGAACCCTCAGGGCTAGGGCTCTAGTCGCCTGGTCGGTGACTACGCCTCGGGCGTGTTTCACCGCTTCCCTCAATGGTTTGGTCGGGATCCATGTCGCCTGTTGCCGCACGGCGGTCGTCGTTGCCATGTCGGGCCCGATGCCGGTCGCTGATGACGCTACAAACGTCCTGGTGCAGATCGAGCTGCTCGTGTCCTGGTGGTCGGTGTGGAGCAGGCGCCTGGTCAGACCATGGCACGGCTATCGCACCCCGAGCCGAGCCTGACAGCTGCAGTGGCGAGCGAACGGAGCGATCCGGCTGGCGCGTCCCCATCCCCCCGGTAGGGAGAGAGGGCATGGGTCGGAGTCATGATGCGGAGCTTTCTGCCTGTTGGACGGCGGCGGCCTCTACTAGAAGCCAGAGGTTCTGATACTATGCCTGCTCCTAAGGGTCGACGGGCACAGGAACACCAAGCAAAAGCATTGCTGCGGCAACGATATTCTGGCCGGCCCAGGTGAATTATGGGACATCGTTTCCCTCGTTCACAATGTCGTGCTGGACCTGACGAGCGCGACCCTAGGTGCCACCCATCAGGCCAAGCGCATGGGGCGTGACATGCCGTATCGACCGCACTGGTGCAGGCGGTGGCTGGCTTTGCTGTCGTTGTCGTAATTCCTCACCGTGCGCTTGCGCAGATGCGACGGCCCCCGCACGTGTGTCTAGAGGGGTGTGAGTTTACGTAGACTCCACAACCACCGGCGGCTGCCCTAGACCATCCGCCATAGCGCACTCCTAGGACGGATGGTGGCGGGCCACCACATCGCCGATGCCAGAACCGTCGCTCTCGCCCTCGTTATCCGGGAGTTCATGGGAAACGACAGGAGCGAAGCCTGCCATTCCTACAAACTCGGATGTCAGTGGGGATGGTGCCAGCGCCCTTTAGAGCCCCTGACCATAAGCATCCACGGAGGATGTAAGGTCATAAGGGAACCGACCGTACGATGTTATTGGTGTAGTCCCTCCGAGTGATCGGCGGGAGACAGTAAATAAAGGGCGAATAAAAGTACACGTATTACTTACAGTGGGGTTTGAACAGAGAGTTTGCTCGAACTGAAGCACAGATGCCATGCTGTAGAGGTCACGCGTCCCAGAGTCGATGGAGAATGTGTCTCTGACGGGTGCCGGGTCGTGAGCCTCCTCATGGAGGTGGAGTACGCTGAGCCGATTGGCGATGAAGTCTAGGCTTCTGAAGAGGAGGGCCCTGGACGGCTCGAGAATGGGTGGAACCCACATCCCAGTGGGTGAGAGTGCGGGAAAGTCCAGCGAGCCAAAGCGAATCATATCGCTCGAAAAAATGGGCCATCCAATGACTAAAAAGTGTTGAACGTACAACGTCTTCCCCACGGACGGCGCCAACTGTCGGTATAGAAAGTGACCAACTAGTGAATATTTGTAGTTTTGTTGTACGTTGTGATCAGAGGTGTCCTAGCACTCAATGACATAGGATTTATACTGGTTTAGGCAACATGCCCTACGTCCAATTTGGGTTGGTCGGTGACTTTATTCCTGAGCCTAGGTGCTCGAAGTCTGTAGTGGGGTTACAAACGAGAAGGAGAAAGGTGGGGTGTACGAGAGGCCCGATCGGGTCTGACTGGAAGGGCTGAGGGCGACCGGAACTCCGCTATGAGCTAGGAGTCTAAGCGTGTGCTTGTGGGGTTGTGAGCTATCGATCTAGTGAATCTGAACTTGGGGAAGTCGACCTCCTTCGTTGGAGGGAGCGTATCCCCTTTTATAGATAAAGGGGATGGCTTTATAGGTGAGAGGGAGAGGGTACAGATGTTTCTAAGCCTTGTTGCCCACGCCAACGAGGGTAGTGATGGTGGTAGGCACCCACAATACTATTGATGTCACTGTAGAATGTCAGGTGCACATGAGAGGTTGCGTTGCTTCTTCAGGAAGGGTGGACATCGGTACCTACAAAACACTATTGGTATGTGAGGAGCCCTACCACGTGTACCAGGTATAGCGAATCCTGGTGCCCACTATCGATGCCCAGAGGTATGTGGGGGCTTTTTGCCGTATGGGAGCCCAATGGCACCTACAATATTGTAGACATAAATGTCGGTGCCTACAATACTGTCTGTGTCAGGGCGGTTGAGGAGCATTGTTCCCACAGGCGTACAGGGTATGGTCCCGATATCTTGGTTTGACTTTGTGCCCGCTCTTCTCTGTTTGCCCCTGGTCCCTTCCGAGCGGGCGCCCTCGGTCGGATGGCTCTAGTTGGTCCTAACCGCGCCAGTCAGAGAAGAGCGGTAAGCAGGCTTCCTATGGGTCCCCAATCGGAGTCGCGGGGTTAGAGTTGGAAGTAGTGTTTTGGGCTAGGCCTTTCGATCGGAGAGACTGCTCGGAGGCGGCTGGTTCTCGAGGCGAGCGCTTCGGTCGGAGGTGGGCCGAAGAAGTTGATGAGTGGGCATTCGTTCTTTCGGGCAGACCATCTGGTCGGCGACCGGACTATCCTTCTGGCCCATCGTATTTTTAGACTTTTGGGCCAGCCCATGAACTACATGCTGTTCTCCTGGGCCAAGCCCGGGCGTCGAAGCCAGTCCCTGAGGGACCCCGGGTTTATGAACTCGACAAATACTCTAGTTGAGGAGTTTCTTGATGAAGAGGGCATCAAGCATGAGTTTTTAACTCCATACACCCCTCAACAAAATGGTGTAGTAAAGAGGAAGAATCATACACTCATTGACATGGCAAGGACAATGCTAGATGAGTATAAGATGCCGAATATCTTTTGGTGTGACATTGTCAACACCGCTTGCCATGCCATCAACCGCCTCTACCTACACAAGAAGTTGAAGAAAACTTCATATGAGCTTCTAACCGGTAACAAGCCTAAGGTGTCTTACTTTAGAGTGTTTGGGTGCAAGTGTTTCATACTTAACAAGAAACCTAAAATCTCTAAGTTTGCACCTAAAGTTGATGAATGTTTTTTTCTTGGTTATGGATCAAATGAGCACGCCTATCGTGTCTTCAACAAAACCTTCGGAAGATGTGACATTTGATGAATCTAATGGCTCTCAAGTGGAGCAGGTTGATTCAAGTGTTGTAGGAAAGGAGGATCAAGCATGTGAAGCAATCAAGTAATTGGCTATTGGTGATATTAGACCACAAGAAGAAGAAGTCACTGAAGTGGAGGTTCCTCAAGTTGCTACTGCACCTATTTCCGCTGACGTACCTGATGCTACACTACAGCAAGCATTTGCTGCAACTCTAGAGCATGGTAGTGCCGCACCTACATAGTCAGCAATAGCTGATTTGACTCCAACTTGAGGACAAAACCTACAACCCATATTTGAGCAAGATGATGATGAAGATCCAGAAGATGAACAAGAGGCCATTGAGCATCCAAGGCTAAGGCAAACAATTCAACGGGATCATCCCATTGACAACATCCTTGGGAGTTTTTGAAAGGGGGTAATAACTCATTCACATTTAGCAAACTTTTGCCAATTTTACTCGTTTGTTTCCTCTTTGGAGCCTCTTAAGCTAGAACAAGCACTTAGAGACCCGAATTGGGTGATAGCCATGCAAGAAGAGCTAAACAACTTCAAAATAAACCAAGTGTGGACTTTGGTGGAACGACTGAATACCAATGTCATTTGCACCAAGTGGGTCTTCCACAACAAGCAAGATGAGAATGGAGTTGTGACAAGGAACAAGGCAAGGTTGGTTGCTCAAGGTTTCACTCAAGTAGAGGGCTTGGACTTTGAAGAAACATATGCACCGGTGGCAAGACTTGAAGCAATTCAAATGCTTCTAGCCTATGCCGCTCATCACAACTTCAAGCTATATCAAATGGATATGAAGATTGCATTTCTCAACGGCCATATTCAAGAACTTATCTATGTTGAGCAACCACCGGGCTTTGAAGATCACAAGTTTCCCAACCATGTCTACAAACTCCAAAATGCGCTCTATGGGCTTAAGCAAGTACCAAGAGCATGGTATGAATGCCTTAAGGAATTCTTGCTTAAACAAGGCTTTGAAATAGGCAAAGCCGATCCTACCCTTTTCACTCACAAAGTTGGCAAAGATATATTTGTATGCCAAATATATGTCGATGACATAATATTTGGTAGTACTAATCATTCTTTTTGTGAGGAATTTAGTAGAATCATGAACAAGAGATTTGAGATGTCCATGATGGGTGAATTGAAGTTCTTCCTTGGATTTCAAATCAAGTAAGTGAAGGATGAAACTTTTATTAGCCAAACGAAGTACACCCATAATATGCTCAAGAAGTTTGACATGGTGAATGCCAAGCCTATCAAAACTCTCATGCCAACCAATGGGCATCTAGATCTCAATGATGAAGGGAGAGCCATGGATACTAAGGTATATCGCTCCATGATCGGCTCTCTACTTTATTTGTGCGCATCTAGGCCCGATATTATGCTTAGTGTGTGCATGTGTGCTAGATTTTAAGCTAACCCAAAAGAGTGTCACTTAGTGGCCGTTAAGAGAATCTTGAGATAGCTTTTTGTTGATACTTTCCTTAATTTTAGCTTGTCCCAAAACAAAATCTTTCAATGATGGTTGATTATTAATGAAATTATTGAAGTTACTATCTTAATTACCTCCATTCTTGGTTCAATAGTTGAGGACGATACCTGCTGGTGTTGTTGATGAAGTTTGTGTCCATATGGGTTTTAGGGCAATTATTTCCATAAATGTCCCATGTTTTCACACACCTCACATGTTATGTCAGCTTCCAAAGCTTGTGTGGTGGCATATTGCTCGATGGCAGCACAATCCTTCTTCCAGTTGGCATGATCCTCCAATCTCTTCATAAGAAGGTCTATCTTTGCAAAGAACATGTCAACTTCCTTCATAGTTTGCATACATCCCTTGTGAGGTTGGATTCATTCATCACGCCACCCTTGGTTTAAGACCATCTTCTCAATTAAGGTGGTTGCCTCGGTGACAATGAGTGAGAAGAAGGCCCCTCCAGCAACCACGTTAGTATGTTCACGAGCATTCATGCTGAGCATGTGCTAGAGGTTCTGAATTTGTATCCAATCCCCCATCTTGTAGTGGTGGCCTACCCTTGCCAATATAGGTGAGGAAGTTTGGGATGGTGAAAGCTCTAGTTTGGTTTTGGTGAATTGATGAAACCCTAAGTGCTAACCTAGTTTATCAAGTGATCATAAGATAGGTAGCACATTCCAAGTGGTGAAGCAAATGAAGATCATGACATGATGATGGTGATGCCATGGTGATGATCAAGTGCTTAGACATGAAAAGAAGAAAGAGAAAAACAAAAGGCTCAAGGCAAAGATATAAATTGTAGGAGCCATTTTGTTTTGGTGATCGAGACACTTAGTGAGTGTGATCACATTTAGGATCGATAGCCGTACTATTAAGAGGGGTGAAACTCATATCGAAATGCGGTTATCAAAGTGCCACTAGATGCTCTAACTCATTGCATATGCATTTAGGATCTAGTGGAGTGCTAACATGTAACACCTCGGGTGTTTTAAATACTAAAACCTGCCATGTTATCATATGAATTGCAAAGCATTTAGCCTTGGTGAAAACTTTTATATGCATTCACTAAAACATGTTTACATTTATGTTATAAGTGTTGCCTTGTATGGTTTGGATCAAGTTCAAAGTTTTGTTTGGATTTGGATTTCCGAAAACCCTGATTTCCAGTGAAGTGTTTTACCCCGAAAAAAACCTAATTCAAAATCAAAGTACATTTTGGGGTTGAGCCTTAAATCAAAAGTGTAGATCTTGTTGAGTGGTACAAAGTTTATTTTTGGAGTTTTCAAAGTTATTTAGAAAAATTTGAAGTAATTTAAAAAGGTGTAATTCTTTAAAAGACACCCTTTTTAATTCAAATTTGCATTTCAAAATGTAGACCAAATTAGGAGGTGGTTATAAAAGCAAAGTTGTAGAACTTTAGATTTTGAGCAACCTTTATTTTTAGAGATTTTTCAGTTGTTACATAAATTTGGGAGTAATTTAGAAATTTAGACGAATGGCAATTCTATGAATACGTTGAACAGTGCTCGCCGCTTAAGCTACATCGCCGGCGACCATCTCCTGGCTTCCAGTCGTGCCTGTGGCCGCCCTTGGCTTTGCGCTGGCACAAAAAAGACCCTGCATGGCTTCTCTTTGCTTCCTGGCCATCCTTTATAGCCAGAGCATCGCCGCCGTTCTTCTTCTCTCTTCCTCTATTTTTCCCGACGCCACCGCCGTTGCTCCGTCGTGCGTTTGCCATCGCCGTCGTGCCTCCACCATTGCAGCCAAGCATGTCCCAGCTCCATCTCATCCTTACGCAATCGATGCAAGTAATCGATGCAAGTAAGGACATCAGTAGGTGCGCCTAGTCATGGGGAGTGTGTTGGTACTCTCGCCGTCGCCGTTGGTCTCACCGGCGACGAGAAACCGTCGGTCAGCACCGTCGTCGCCGTAGTCAAAGCGGGAGGAAGGGGATGACAGGTGGGGTCGGGGTGTCAGTGACCGTGAGTTCAAAATGGAATTTTTCTATTTTTAGAAATGGATGAATAATATGAGTTTTTGTTATTTTTGTGTAGATTTATTTAGAGCTCCAAAAATTATGAAAATTTTTGTGTGACTTATCTATGATGTATATTATTTAGGAAAAATATGAAATGTTGATTTTAAGTAAACTTTTAATGGGATAAAAATTACTCAATTAATTAATAAATGAGTTTCCATGATTTTTCTAGGCTTATTTCTTTATCCAAAAATTATGAAACTTGTTTTTCCACTTAGTTATAATGAGATGAACATTTATAAAAATTTTGAGGTCAATTGGAACAAGTTGATTTATTTCATAATTTGTAATTAAATAATTAATTCATAAAAGCAAATAGTAACCTTTAATGATTTAGGTTTTGATTGAATTTTTGGATTGAGTGATGACCTTGGGTCATTAGTTGATAATGATTCTTGGCAATGGAATTATGTGTTACGAAAAAGGTTTAGTTAGTTTGACTTGTAACTGTACCGCGAAGGAAAGTTGTATTCAAGTTGTTAATTTTTGCATCCATCATCGAGCATCATGTTTTGTATCTTGCATCATGTTAAACATGGCATTGTTACTATGTGTAGTGAATGAAGGTGAGCACATGGTAGTTAATCAAGTGGTTGAGGAAGTTAATCCACCTGTTGAGGTCGAGTTTGATAATTGTGGGACGACCACGGATCCTAACTTTTCCGTCAACGAAGGCAAGCCCCGAATGCATTTAAACCTACCTTGTGATTTACAAATTGATTTTGCTTTTGCTTTTCTTTACTGCATTAAGTGATTAGGAGTTAAGTAAAAACCTAATTGGTGCATTACCAACCTTGTTTTTTTATATCTACCTTGTTACCAGTTTTAATTCGTATATGCCTAGTTATGCTTAGCTATGCTTAGAACGATGAAAGTCAGGTGATTACCTGTCACCTGCAAGTTTTAAATGGATCTTTGGTTACTTGTGTTATCATGTGATATGGGAATGTGGAGTAATAAATCTAGACCAGGTGGACTCGGTGTGTGAGAGCCACAAGACGTGGAGGTCTTGTGAGCGGGTTCTTTCTGCCTATGTTGATTAAGGTTCATCCGTTGTTGAACTACATGAGATGAGACTTTGTAGTACTAACCACATACTCCGGTAAGCCTTAACTTAGTGATTCTATTATGAGAATGGCTACTCGCGCACTAGGAGTGGAGAGATAGCGGGAATAGCGTGTACCCATGTGGCAATGGGCTGGATTGGTGGAGTACTATATTCTCAGGTGGCGTGGACCCGTTCTTGTTTTAGAGGATCCAAGGGTAGGTTGGTATATGTAGGTCGGGGACCTACATATGTCATGTGGTCTGGAATTTCCAGCTGGGTTATAATCGGTTTGAATCGTCCTTGCTCCTCGGTTATGGAGACTCAACTCTCTGTTCATCATCGTAGTTTAATAACTAGAATTCGAGTAAGGTTTGAGAAAGAGTTTGATATGAGGTTCATGGTCTCATTACGGATCATGGCAGATTCATATATGGTTCTTATGAAGTTTTTAATGTCGATATAAAGAATTTTGTTAAAGAGCTTTTACGCAAAAGAACTTTGGTTATTGTTAAAGCCATACCTTGAATCCCTGAGCCTACATTCCTGACTTTATCAGTTTCTATTTCGGTTAAGTGTTGTTGAGTACTTTTGTACTCAGGGTTCGTTGACCCTTGTTGTAGGTGAGCCTCATGAGCAGGTCAATTTTGGGCTATGTTGCATGATGGTTGTTTGATCCGATGATAAGATGTAAATGTGTGGCCCTTGGGCAGGGCAGTTTAATTATGTGTTTTGTATTACGTTATAATGCCACTCCACTACTACTGTTTGTATTAATTATCGAACTTAGTTGTATGGTTTGAAACTACTGTTTTGTAAACTAAGTTATGGTAAGACTTCCGTTATTTTTACTCTGATATAGATATTTGAATAAACGTTGTAATACTACAATGACTCTGTAATGTGATTCTGCTCGGAAATCGTGGATGATTCAGGGTTCCCCGAGGACACCCGACAGTCTTCTTAAGTTACTAGGAACATATGCATAGTCGTCAGAGGTCATTGGACAGTGACAGGTGCATGTGGGTCCTATAATTTAGGAGGTTCTGTCACAGAATGGTATCAGAGCGATCATTACAAAGTCTTTGTTGTATTGTTTTACAAAAACTTCAAAACAATTTGGGACAAATCTATTTAACTTGTTAATTTGGTCCAAATTGCTTTCGACTTATCTTATTTCATTCTCACCATTCCTTATTTGATTAAAAAGGCTTTGTGTGGTGGAGTAGTAATCTTGTTATGCCCTATATAATAAGAACTATTGTTTATGTACCTTAGGAGCTTTGATGTTTAGTAACATAAGAATCGTTCATGCATCATGTCATTAATGAAACATTGCACATATTCCAGTTATAATCATTCATATGAAGTTGAAATATAATGATGTTTAAAACTTCCTCCTTCCATTCTGGGAATGGCTTGTACTTGTTATAGTTATTTTGTCCCAAGGAAATTGGTCATGTACCAAGCTTTGCTAGTAAACCACTCTTTGATTGTACTTGCTCATAAGTTCCACATCTTTGGGAATTTCTTGATGCACTTTAATTTTCCCCCATTTACTCAATGTTGAAACTTGGGACTAATCCTTGAATTCTCAAACCTATGCATGTGTCATGTCTTGGTCTCTTCTAATGCAACACATGCTAGTTCCTTGATCTTGCTAGCTTGACAAGTGTTACTTGTGAGTTACTTTAGTTGTGCCCTATGGTGGTGCCATGATCCATGATTTACGGTGCCGCGTCGAAACCTGGGGTCTCCTGTGGACTGCAGCCATAAGGAAATACTGTTGGGCACTTGCTGGTATCGAGGTCTACGGTCATGATCCATTATAGCTTCGCAATTAATGTGATTCACTCATCTTGGAACTCTCATTTCGAATTCTTGTTCCATCATTCCATTGAAGTTACTAAATCCTTTGTCCTTGACAACTGTCTTTTGGTCTCATTTACAATTTCAAGTCAACTCTTGTTGTTTTATGAACAACTTGAAAGTTAATGTGTTTGACACATTTCCTTTTTCACTACTCAACCCAACACTTTTCGCACTTTGTAATCTCGGGACGAGATTTCTTTAAGGGGGAAGGATTGTAACACCTCGGGTGTTTTAAATACTAAAACCTACCATGCCATCATATGAATTGCAAAGCATTTGGCCTTGGTGAAAACTTTGATATGCATTCACTAAAACAAGTTTACATTTATGTTATAAGTGTTGCCTTGTATGGTTTGGATCAAGTTCAAAGTTTTGTTTGGATTTGGATTTCCAAAAACCCTGATTTTCTAGTGAAGTGTTTTACCCCGAAAAAAACCTAATTCAAAATTGAAGTATATTTTGGGGTTGAGCCTTAAAGCAAAAGTGTAGATCTTGTTGAGTGGTACAAAGTTTGTTTTTGGAGTTTTCAAAGTTATTTAGAAAAAATTGAAGTAATTTGAAAAGGCGTAATTCTTTAAATGTCCCCCTTTTTAATTCAAATTTGCATTTCAAAATGTAGACCGAATTAGGAGGTGGTTATAAAAGCAAAGTTGTAGAACTTTAGATTTTGAGCAACTTTTATTTTTGGAGATTTTTGAGTTGTTACATAAATTTGGGAGTAATTTGGAAATTTAGATGAATGGCAATTCTATAAATACGTTGAACAGTGCTCGCCACTTAAGCTACATCGCCGGCGACCTTCTCCTGGCTTCCAATCGTGCCTGTGGCCGCCCTTGGCTTCATGCTGGTGTGGAAAATACCCTGCGTGGCTTCTCTTTGCTTCTTGGCCAGCCTTTATAGCCAGAGCATCGCCGCCGTTCTTCTTCTCTCTTCCTCTATTTTTTCCAACGCCACCGCCGCTGCTCCGTCGTGCGTTTGCCATCGCCGTCGTGCCTCCACTGTCGCAGCCAAGCCTGTCCTAGCTCCATCTCATCCTTGCGCACCTAGCCAACCAGCCATGATCGCTTGCCGTCGCCGAGAAACACCGCTCGACGCTTTTCTTCCTCGCGGCCGGCAGCATCACCGTCGCAGGCGCATCGCCGTGGCCAGCGCGCTACGGTCTGCCTCATACCTTGCAAAGCCTTGCTTCAGCTTCGTCTCAATACCGTGGTGCTTAATACCTTGTTGCTTGATTGTTTTGTCCACTACAATCGCCAGACCACCGCCACCGACGATGTTTTGCTCCATCGTGTTTGCTCAGATCATCGAACCACCTTGTTGTTGCTCCTTCGGCTCGGTCCTTGACTCCAACATGTTCGGGGTGAGCTGCTGGTGCTTCCTAGACCCTTTGTTTAATCGCTACCGGGCTCCTATCACCGGCATAGTGTCGCCGAGCCACCATGTCCGCCATGGTCGGTGCCGAGCTTGGGTTGTGCCGTAATCGATGCAAGTAAGGACATTAGTAGGTACGCCTAGTCATGGGGAGTGTGTTGGTACTCTCGCCGTCGCCGTTGGTCTCACCGGCGGCGAGAAACCATCGGTCAGCGCTGTCATCGCTGTAGTCAAAGTGGGAGGAAGGGGATGACAGGTGGGGTCGGGCTGTCAGTGACCGTGAGTTCAAAATGGAATTTTTCTATTTTCAGAAATGGATGAATAGTATGAGTTTTTGTTATTTTTGTGTAGATTTATTTAGAGCTCCAAAAATTATGAAATTTTTTGTGTGACTTCTCTGTGATGTATGTTATTTAGGGAAAATATGAAATGTTGATTTTCAGAACTTTTTTAATGTGATAAAAATTTCTCAATTAATTAATAAATGAGTTTCCATGATTTTTCTAGGCTTATTCCTTTATCCAAAAAATATGAAACTTGTTTTGCCTCTTAGTTATAATGAGATGAACATTTACAAAAAATTTGAGGTCAATTGGAACAAGTTGATTTATTTCATAATTTGTAATTAAATAATTAATTTATAAAAGTAAATAGTAACCTTTAAAGATTTAGGTTTTGATTGAATTTTTGGATTGAGTGATGACCTTGGGTCATTAGTTGATAATGATTCTTGGCAATGGAATTATGTGTTATGAAAAAGGTTTAGTTAGTTTGACTTGTAACTGTACCGTGAAGGAAAGTTGTATTCAAGTTGTTAATTTTTGCATCCGTCATCGAGCATCATGTTTTGTATCTCGCATCATGTTAAACATGGCATTGTTACTACGTGTAGTGAACGAAGGTGAGCACATGGTAGTTAATCAAGTGGTTGAGGAAGTTAATCCGCCTGTTGAGGTTGGGTTCGATAATTGTGGGGACGACTCCGGATCCTAACTTTTCCGTCAACGAAGGCAAGCCCCGGATGTATTTAAACCTACCTTGTGATTTACAAATTGATTTCGCTTTTGCTTTTCTTTACTGCATTAAGTGATTAGGAGTTAAGTGAAAATCTAATTGGTGCATTACCAACCTTGTTTTTTTTCATATCTACCTTGTTACCAGTTTTAATTCGTATATGCCTAGTTATGCTTAGCTATGCTTAGAACGATGAAAGTCGGGTGATTACCTATCACCTGCAAGTTTTAAATGGATCTTTGGTTACTTGTGTTATCATGTGATATGGGAATGTGGAGTAATAAATCTAGATCGGGCGGACTCGGTGTGTGAGAGCCACAAGACGTGGAGGTCTTGTGAGCGTGTTCTTTCCACCTATGTCGATTAAGGTTCGTCCGTTGTTGAACTACGGAGATGAGACTTTGTAGTACAAACCACATACTCTGGTAAGCCTTAACTTGGCAATTCTATTACGAGAATGGCTACTCACGCACTAGGAGTGGAGAGATGGTGGGAATAGCGTGTACCCACGTGGCAATGGGCTGGATTGGTGGAGTACTGCATTCTCAGGTGGCGTGGACCCATTCTTGTTTTAGAGGATCCGAGGGTAGGTTGGTACATGTAGGTCGGGGACCTACATATGTCGTGTGGTCTGGAATTCCCAGTTGGGTTATAATCAGTTTGAATCATCGTTGCTCCTCGGTTATGGAGACTCAACTCTCTGTTCATCATCGTAGTTTAATAACTGGAATTCGAGTAAGGTTTGAGAAAGAGTTTGATATGAGGTTCATGGTCTCATTACGGATCGTGGCAGATTCATATATGGTTCTTATGAAGTTTTTAATGTCGATATAAAGAATTTTGTTAAAGAGCTTTTATGCCAAAGAACTTTGGTTATTGTTAAAGCCATACCTTGAATCCCTGAGCCTGCATTCCTGAGTTTATCAGTTTCTATTTCGGTTAAGTCTTATTGAGTACTTTTGTACTCAGGGTTCGTTGACCCTTGTTGCAGGTGAGCCTCATGAGCAGGTCTATTTTGGGCCATGTTGCATGACGGTTGTTTGATCCGATGACGAGATGTAAATGTGTGGCCCTTGGGCAGGGTAGTTTAATTGTGTGTTTTGTATTACGTTATAATGCCACTCCACTACTACTATTTGTATTAATTATCGAACTTAGTTGTATGGTTTGAAACTACTATTTTGTAAACTAAGTTATGGTAAGACTTCCGCTATTTTTACTCTGATGTAGATATTTGAATAAATATTGTAATACTACAATGACTCTGTAATGTGATCCTGCTCGAAAATCATAGATGATTTGGGGTTCCCCGATGACACCCGACAATCTTCTTAAGTTACTAGGAACATATGCATAGTCATCAGAGGTGGTTGGACAGTGACAGGTGCATGTGGGTTCTGCCCGTATAAAGCTTCAAACGGTGCCATTCAGATACTCTCTTGGTAGCTATTATTATATGAAAACTCAGCCACCTTCAAACACTTATCCCATTTCTCAGGAAAAGAAATGGTGCAAGCTCTCAACATATCCTCGAACACCTGGTTTACCCTTTTAGTTTGTCCATCAGTTTGTGGGTGGTATGCCAAGCTTCTGAGGAGATGAGTACCCAGACATTCCTAGAGTTTCTCCTAGAAACGAGAGACAAAAACTAACCCTCTATCAGAGATGATAGTAAGAGGAACCTCATGTAGGGTCACAATCTGATCAAAGTATATCTCCGCATACTTTCTGGTAGTGTACCTAGTATCCACCAGAAGAAAATGGACTGATTTGGTGAGGCAGTCCACAATGACCCAGATGGAATCAAAGCCCGTGGAGGTGCAGGGTAAACCCATAATGAAATCTAGGGAAATATCCTCTCGTTTCCAAACAGGAATGGGCAAAGGCTGCAGATATCTAGGAGGACGCATGTGATCTGCCTTGACTCTTCCGCAAGTGTCACACTCTGCAACAAACTAGGTAATATCTTGCTTCATGTACGACCACCAGTATAGTTGGCATAGATCATGGTACATCTTGTTGCTACCAGGATGGATAGATAGCTTGGAATGATGGGCTTCTTGCAAAATCTTTCTTCTCAACTCCTCATTAGATGGAACCACCAGTCTATTCTTGTATCTCACGACCCCCTGCTCATCAATGCTAAAATGAGGGCCATGCCCTTCAGCCATCAACTTCCTGATGTGAGGAATCTCTTTGGGGTCTTCCTTCTGCTCCCGAATAATCTGCTCCAGCAACTCTAGGGTCAATGCAATATGAGCTAACACCTCTGTGTGGTGGAGAGACAAAGGTATCTCCTCAACCGGATATGACTTATGACTCAAAGCATCAGCTACCACATTGGCTTTTCCTAGATGATAATGAACTTCCAAATTATAATCCTTTATCAACTCTAACCACCTTCTTTGCCTCATGTTCAGCTCAGACTGAGTGAAAATATACTTGAGACTCTTGTGGTCTGTGAAGATGTGCACTTTGTTGCCCAACAAATAATGCCTCCAAATCTTCAGAGCGTGGACAACAGCAGCCAACTCTAAGTCATGAGTGGGGTAGTTCACCTCGTGCTTCTTTAGTTGACGTGAAGCATAAGCTATCACATGCCCATCTTGCATCAGCACACACCCTAACCCTGTCTTCAAAGCATCACAATATACATCAAAGGGCCTCTCAATATCTGGTTGAGCCAACACAGGAGCAGTGGTTAGAAAAGTCTTTAGAGACTGAAAGGCTTCTTCATATGCTGGGCTCCAGTCAAACTTGGCTTCTTTCTGGAGCAGCTTGGTCATGGGCTGGGCTATCTTGGAGAAATCAGGGATGAACCACCGATAGTATCCAGCTAGACCAAGGAATTGATGGATCTGATGCACAGACTTAGGGGACTTCCAATCCAATACATCTTGCACCTTGCTGGGATCTATAGAAACACCTTCAGGTGTCAACACATACCCCAAAAACTACACTCGATCTAACCAAAACTCGCACTTGCTGAATTTGGCATACAACTTGTGCTCCCTTAGTCGAGTCAGTACTATCCGGATGTGTCGGGCATGCTCTTCATCATTCTTAGAATAGATCAAGATGTCATCAATAAAAACCACCACAAACTTATCCAGCTCTAGCATGAAGACTGAATTCATCAGATACATGAAGAAGGCAGGAGCACTGGTAAGACCAAAAGACATCACTAGGTACTCATATAGCCCATACCTAGTAGAGAAAGATGTCTTTGGTATATCTTGTGGCCTGATCTTGATCTGATAATAGCCTAATCTGAGATCAATCCTCAAGAACACCTTAGCACCAGCCAGTTGGTCAAACAAGGTATCTATGCAGGGTAAAGGGTACTTGTTCTTCACTATTACTACATTAAGGGGGCAGTAATCCACACACATCCACAAGGTACCATCCTTCTTCACAAAAATAGCTGGGCAACCCCATGGTGAGGAACTCGGGCGGATGAAACCCTTGTCCATCAATTCTTCTAGCTGCTTCTTTATTTCTACTAGTTCTCTTAGAGCCATGCGATATGGACGTCTAGAGATGGGGCAGTACTAGGCTCAAGCTCAATGGAAAATTCTACCTCACGGTCCGGTGGCAACCCAGGAAGATCTTCAGGGAAAACATCTGAGAACTCACATACTACTGGAACGGAGGTAAGATCAGGAACGGCTTCAGCATGGGCAGCAACAGGTAAGACTGGTTCAAAGGGTATAATAAGGGACATCCTATCCTTAGAAGAAGGAAGCCGTAACTCCACACTTTGCCTCTTCATATCCAATACTACCCCATACACCCGCAACCAGTTCATTCCAAGAATAGCATCAATGCCTTGCCTAGGCATTATCATGAACTATAGACGGTAAGTGTGGGTGGCTAATACCAAACTTACTATATCCATGTGGGTATTGATGAACATCTGTGAACCCGCAGTACGGATCTTATAGGCATACGGTATAGCCAATAGTGATAAGTTGTGCCGCTCTACAAACTCCATGCTCATGAAAGAATGTGATGCACCAGAATCGAATAATACCAAAGCTGGATGGGAGTCGATGGTGAACATACCAGCCATAACCGTCTCCTACTGCACAACCTACTAAGCATTTGTGAAGTTCACTTGGCCAGACCTACTGGGCACTTTCTTTTTGATGATAGTCCTCTTGATAAGCCTAGAATTCACGGATGGTTGGGCTGACTGAGCGGGCTGGTTCTAGGGATAGGCCCGGGCATAGTGGCCCTCTTTGCCACATTTGAAATAAGCCCCTGTCCTATTCCCGAACCCCTGATGAGGTGGGACCTGCTGTCCCTGAGCTTGCTGTGGCTGCACCTGCTGTGGAGGTGCACGGTACTGAGTGGAGGAAGTCTACGATGTCTGCTGAGGCTGCCAAAATGAAGGCCCACCGGATGGTTGATAGGGCCCCCACTGGACAATCTAAACCTTCTAAGTGTGGGGGTGGCTAAAAGACCCTGTGTCCCCCCGCTTCCTCTTCCAATCAGCTTGAGACACCCGCTGGAAACCTTCAACGGCAATGGCAGCGTTCATCATCGCCTCAAAGGTCTGATAGTTCCCTAGATACAGTTTCTCCTAAAGGACGGGAGTGAGACCACGAAAGAAGCGGTCCTTCTTCTTGTCATCTGTATCCACCTGGCTGCCAGCATACTAAGCCAAGTGGTTGAACTGGTTCACATACTCCATCACAGTCTTGTTTCCCTAGCGCAGCTCCAGGAACTCAGTCACCTTCTGGTTGATAACACCAGCAGGGATGAAGAACTCTCTGAAGGCGGTGGAGAACTCTTGCCATGTTGCCAAATGATCTGGTAGCTTCGTGGCCTAGAAAGTTTCCCACCAGGCACCGACGAACCCTAAAAGCTGCTGGGACGCAAAATACACCTTCTGCTTGTCGGTCACTCCGAGCAGTCGAAACTTCTGCTCCATAGCGCGAAGCTAGTGCTCCACCTCCAGGGGCTCGTCAGACGGCGTGAACGTGGGTGGGTGAGTCTTGAGGAAGTCATGATAAGAGGACTATCCCTTAGGACGGCGGGCACCACCCCCGTTCCCACCGTTGCCCCTGGGACCTCCGCGGGCCAGGCCCACGATGGCCCGTGCCATAATCTCCATGGCACGAGCTGTCTCTTGGCGAGCAGCAGCTGACTCTCGGCGAGTAGCCAACAGCTCCGCCATAATCTCAGCGGGGCTCATCAGCTGAGGCGGTGGTGGCGGTAGAAAAGGATGAGGAACTAGAGGTGGAACCTCCTAACCTCCCCCAGTGCCACGCTCAAAAGCTCGACCACTGTCACCGTGGCCCTCGTTAGCCGCCCCAGAACTGGTGCTCCCACGTCCAGACCTTAGGTTCATCTGTAAGAGACAGGAACCATCCATCAGAACACCCTTCCGATCAGAACCAAGGGATTAGAGAGATGACATCACAATTATTAAAGCATTTCATTTCGTTAGTCCTACCAATTTTTACTAATTCTTATACATGAAGGGGCAATTTTAGTTCAAGTAAGATGCTATTATCATGATGCATGCTTTGACCTATACGTTCACTCAAGCCAGAATATAGCGCTCGTAGAATTTTCGGCACATCGCACACTCACTTTCCATATACTAAGTGATTTCTTACGCAACGTAAGTTAGTGTACCTGCAGAAAACTGATTAGATAAAACCAGTGCCGCTATCCTAGATAGACCATATTGCTAGGGCTTATACTTATATACCTAATATAATCGCATCCTACTTTTTGCAAAACTTTTGTTGGTCAAATTTTTAAGT
Organism: Miscanthus floridulus; assembly: GCF_019320115.1. Classification (NCBI taxonomy): domain Eukaryota; kingdom Viridiplantae; phylum Streptophyta; class Magnoliopsida; order Poales; family Poaceae; genus Miscanthus; species Miscanthus floridulus. The sequence continues at coordinate 27,480,508 of NC_089580.1, forward strand.
TTTGAAAAAGAGTGATGAAACTCGTAACCATTATTGGCTCTGGTACCAACTATGGTAGAACTGCCCGAAATAGCGTACTTATGGAGGCGCTCATCTTCCCCCCGAAAGCAACTACAACGAGCGGTGTCCGTCGGGCACACCCCGAGGGAGAACCTGAAAGATCCTCATTTTTCCCAAGGATCCAATAATGAGAATGAGTTACAACACAAGTCCATTTCATACATTAGAGTCTCTTAAAAAGTACATTATTACAATACCAAATACAGAGTGCGGAATGATAAACAGTGGACTATTAAAAAGATAACATCTAGCGATAAGATAGCGAGGAATCCATCTAAGCCCACTAGAAGGATCCTCCATATAAGGTACTTCTCAAGCATCACCTGTAACAGGGGTAAATAAATCCTGAGTACACAATGTACTCGCAAGACTTACCCGAATAGTGAGAATAATTTCCTGACTCCAAGGAATATGCTAGGCTGTATGGTTTGCTGGTTTTCTTTAGCAGAAAGCAATACTAATAGTGCGTCCTTATTTAGGTATTATTATTATCAGCCGTATTAAGTTATCATCTAGCCAGTCTATATAAGCACCTGACTACTTTCAAGCAAGGGTTGAGCAATCAGTTATATTTCTTCTTCTTTCTCCACTTTCAGTTCTTACTACGATGCTAAACCGTAGACAAGCCGTACCGGATCCCCTGGCGATTCGCGAATCAATGTGCCTAGCTGGGTGCCCCAAAAACACATGCCCTGTTTATACCCCAGGCACAAGCAGGACTAACCCACCACTCTCCTGTCCCGGGTGTCTAGGTCCCCATCCAAGCTTGGACTCCAAGCCCCCACTCCTAAGTCCTGGACTTAGTGCAGTGCAAGGACCTCCACCACCTCCTCTTCCCATCAGCCGGTCTAGAAAGAGCTGGATCCGTGACAAGAGAGCAGCAAGCCTTCCCTGCGCCCATACCCAAGTATGCGCTCGGGACAATAATCTGTGACTTTCCTAGAGTCATATGCAACGACCGGTCCTTAATCGACACAAACAGGGAAAAAGTGTAACCAAGCTATGCCCTGTTGGCCGTAGGACACAACCCTTCACACCCACCAGTACCCAATCCAGATCCCTGCCCGGTCACCATTTACCTTTCCATCATTTTATCATGAATGTTCATATTTTATCACCTATTTGCGAGTAACGGCAGGTTACTCACGCTACCGATATCCTGAGCATTGTGGCTACTCAACCTATACTAGTAGGACTCATGGGTAGATATATTTATGCATATAGTTTCCATAAAATGCCTGTAACTTAAATGCATATCACACATATATATATTCAGTGATCATAAAAATATGGGTTATGCACCGGGGCTTGCCTTGGGTAGGTGCCGGGTCAGCAAGGTCAGTACCAACAGGCTCCTAGACTTCCACCTGTGTGAAGATCTCCTCCTCATATTCCTCGATGACCTCGTCGTACTCCGGCTTGCCGATGGGTATGAAGTCTACCTGTTCGTGATCTACATGAAATGATGATGTAATGCATAATAATATGACAACAACAACTCTTCGCCTAAAAGTACATATATTAAACTACTAATTGAGGTCTACCCACTAAGGCTAAGCTACGTACTAGCACCACTAACAAGTATGAACATGACATACATTCTTACGACGACTATGGATATTCCTACTCCTAATGCCGATTTATGATACATACAATTAAGCAAGGATAATAACCATGCTATTAAGCAACTCACTCTACGGCTACCAATTTTATAGCAAGTATATAATATTCTAGTGAAGATACTGTAAAAGTTTTAAAGCTAAAACTATTACCGATTTGCGACAAGAATTCCTACAAATATTCATCTACATAATGCTAAGCTTTCTAATTAGAATTTATGAGCCTATCATCATAACAGCGAGCTGAGAACTAACTATACTAATAGATAGATGGCATTTTTGTAAACCCAACAAAATTAGTCTTACTATTTTTGGACAACTACATAATTTACTATGATTTATCAAAGTTGGATTCATAACTAAAATAAATAAGCATTTCTATTCTCTGGAAAATAAGGAAACCGAATTCACCACTTCGGCCCACATCGCGCGGCTCGGCCCGCAACGGCGCGCCACATGCACCAACGTAGCGCGGCCCACGTGCGCGTATGGCCCAGCCAGCCAACGGCCCACGATGGGGAAAGGCCGGCGTGTGATGGCAAATATGCACGAACACCCCCGACGTACTCAGTATTTGCTACGAGCTCTATGATACTATTTTGCTAGTCTACGGTTTTACGGTTACGTCCTCCCCTTCCTTCTTCTTTACGATGGCGCAGTCCCTCAGCACAAGTGCGCGCACCGGCGCAACGGCGCGGGCACTGAGCGGCCACGCCGGCCTCACCCGAACCTCTACTGCCTACCTAAGGGGTCAATAGGTACCTCGACGACAAGTAGAAGCTACTGGAGGCGACACGGTGAGCAAAGGCACAGTCACGAACTCCCTCTCCGGTGGTGGTGGCTGACCTACGATGGCGGGCACGTTCCCATGAGCCATAGTGAAATCGGAGCAAACCAAAAGGCTAGCAAGTTCAAGAAACTACCCACGGATACCCCTGAGGCGACAGTCTGGCCGGAGAAAGCCCGAGTAGTGCTGGCCACGTGCGCATCGATGAGGTGACAGCACCCAGTGATGGCATGACCATGGCGATGGTGGCTGGCTTGCTGCGAAGCTACGGCTGAGGTGTGCGGGGTGCTTAGGAGGATACGGTGAAGCTATGGGTGCACTGAATCGCTACCAGGTGCTCAGAGTGGCTGGCTTGCCATCAGGGAGCGTTCGGCCGGTCTTAAGGACCCAGTGGCGTGGTAATTCAAAATTGAAGCACAGTGAGGTGAGAACGGTAGTGCGGTGGGGTAGGTTGGACGACCGGCTGCCTAATGGAGCTGAGCGAGAGCTGAATTGGAGTCTAATGCTATGGTCATGATGAATTGAAAGTAATTGTCTCGGCGGCCAAGGAGACAGTGGGGTAGGGGAGGTCATGGCTTGGCTTGGTTCGTCTACGGCATCAATGCATAGGCCAACATCACCACTACGGAACAACGGGACAGGCGAGACGTACCCTAGATGGCTGCCTGCATGGCCACAGCAGCAAGGCGACGAGCGCGGTATGGCGCCATCGCTGCGGGTAGCGCTAGACAACCAACGTAGAGCGATGCGACACAGTGGGGATGGCGGGGCAGGTGGACATCCTTCGAGCGTACAACCAAGGAGTCAACGGAGCAGAGCTGGGCCTAGCCGCTGGCGATGTGCAGTGCATGACCCAGCGTGTCTCCGACCAAGGCAGGACAAGGCGCTGGTAGAGCTCGGCCGGTGCCCAGGGTGCAGCGTGTCAGCTAACGAGGCGACCCATGCGGCAGTGCGGGTAGCAACCAGCCAAGGCAGCAGCACATGGTCGGCTCACATTGTAGTCACGGCGACAGTGTGGATGCGGCTAGCGGAAGAGAGCGCGCGCCGATGAACCAGCAGTAGCGAGGCTATGGCCGGCAGCAGAGGCAGACGGCTAGGACACATAGGCCATGCGCGTGCATGGGCGTAGTGGTGGGGCATAGCCGGGCACGGCAGTGGGTGTGGCCAGCATGGCGGTGGGCGCTGGCAAGCTAGCAGCGGGTGGTGACCGTGCCCAGGGCTAAGCCAGGTGCCGTGCACACTTTTTAAAGCAATGAGAAACCTTGTACGCAATGCTCCAATCGCTAAACTAGTTGCTCGATGCGCAAGAAGGTTCATCAAGCTATCGACTGTAGTCATTACATCGCGCTACTTCTTAAGCCAATCGCTCTACAAAGCTTGCCGAAGGTGGCTGTAACACCCCAGGTGTTTGTCACCAGTTAAGCAATGGGTTTGAGCTCAAACATGACATGTCAAGTGGTAATCAAGGTGTCAAGATCAAATCTACATGATGGAGCTCCAACTTAAACTTGGGCCACGCACATTTGCTTACATATGGACCCTTGTTAAGATTATGCAAGAGTAATGTTAAACATGCTTATTCCATATACATTACATCCCCATGCATCCATCTAGACCCGTGGAAAAGTTTCATGAAGTTTGGAATCAAAAAGTCACATGAAATGATAAGTCATATCTTTGCATGAATTACTTTATCAAGTAGATGGAAACCTATGATGTCAACCAAACCATGCAACCTTGCTCCAACAACTCTAATTGAACTCTACAACAAAAGTTATGAAGGGTTCGTGTTGAGCAAAGATGGAGAAAATATCCGAAAATCATGGAAACCCTAGATTCTTTAGCAAAAAGGGCTTTGTGTTGACCGAGAAATAAAGTTGACTTCTGGACCTGATATGAGGTTTGACCAAAAATGAAAGTTGAATAAAAGTTTGATTATAACAAACTTTGTTAAAAGACCAAGTCATGATTCGGTTTCAAAATGGATCAAAACAAGGCTCAAAGTCTAATAGAAAAGCTGAAATCAGCCCGACGGTGTTTGCAGTCCGGAATTCACTGACATCGACATTGACATCCCGCGTTCTCCAAATTTTGCTAAGCAACTTGAGTTGGTCCAAAAATAAAAAGTTGAAGGTTATATTATGGAGAAGAGAATACAAAAAGTTGCACTGAGTTTGACCGAGTTTTGACATCCGAAAGCGAATTCCCGTGACTGTTATCAATGCGCTGACACTATCACTTTGGAGCACAGTTAATTGCTAATCCATAGCCCTTATGGCAGTGCACCTTAAATAGAAATTGTAGAGCATTATGTGGGCTGCAACTTTGCTTTTGGGCCCATGTCCAAATTTGGCCTGCAAACGGCCCCAATCGGCTCCCCACCTTGCCTACTCTACTGCCCGCCACGTGCTCGGTAAAACGCCCCAATGGGCGGCGCGTGTCCAGGGCGTGGCCACCATGCACAGAGTGCTCCCACCATGGCTGACACGCATCCAAGCGCCGCGCCACGTGCTGCCTCACGCCCTGCTCTTCCAAACTGAGCGCTCGAGCTGCCCAGCACTCATTCGCTCGCCCTCCCATCGCCCTCTCGCTCCCTGCCTCTCGCTCGCCGTGGCCGCCATTGACGCCGAGCAAAGCTTGAGCTGCCACTACTATAGTGTGCTCCCTCTCCTCCTCTGCTACAGTGCCTAGGCACGCCACGCAGCTCCTCCACCGCCGTCTCTTCTCCGGCCAAATTCGCCGCTGCCGTCGCCAAAGCTGCCACTGCCCTGCTTGCTGTCCGGGCGCTGCTCGGTTGCGGCGCCGCTGCTAGCTGTAGCCGGCCAAGGCCAGGGCTAGGCATGGCCATGGCTGTCTGCGGCCAAGCCCCAGCACCGCCCCTCTGTGGCCGCCGAAGCCCCTTCCCAGCCAGCCGAATCGGCCACCGGCCGGCCTTCGCCGACGACCTCCTCAGCTCTCTGTTCTGGAAGAAGGCGAGGGACTTCATGCCAGAATTTGATGAAAGGGAGGGGTGTAACTGCAAGGATATAGACTTGAGTGAATAGTGCCAAGAAGGATCGATTCGCTGATGTTTAATTTGTGTTTTCCGCAGAGGCCCCGATGCAAGATTTTAATTTCCTTTTTTCTCTGGTTTTTACAGATTTGAATGCCCCTTTGAAAATCCATAGTAATTAGTAGAAAAATCCTAAAATAACAAATGTGGACTTTTTGGAATCCTTGTGAAATTATCTATGTACTAGATCAATAATATTACATGTTTTAGTTTAAAGGTTTAGCTGTTTAAAGTGGCATGTCAGTTTTTGTCTATGTTTTGGACAGAGATGCAATTATTGAATTAATTGACCCTCCTAACTGTAGAATCATCTTAATATGAGAATAAGAAAGTTGTAGGTAACTTCCTAGGCTTTTCAAAAAGTCATAGTTCATGTTTGTTGGAGGTCTAGAACTCCAGTTGTGCTTCTCTGAAGTTCTTATCAGTTTTCTGTACCACTGCTGTTGGGTTGCAATTGCAGTTTTGCTTGTGTAATTATATTCGTGGTGTAAATGATGTTTACTACGGTTGTAGTGAATACAAAAGTTGTAGCAAATTTCATGATCTTGCTTGTGTTCAAATTGTGAGGTCATAGGCCAGATAGTGTAGGAGTTACATGACTTTTAAGTATTTGGTCAGGTTTTAATTGTATTCTGAGTAGATCTGAAAGATGCTAGTGTTTGATCTAGTTATGATTTGAATGAGCTTTTGGTGATAATATCAAAGTTGTAGAAAATTTCATAAGCTTTCCAGAATGTCTTCTTGTATGTCATTTGGATTTGTGTAACTCCAGTTATAGCTAAATCTTGTAGCTGCTATTTGCATGTCCAGAAATTGGCAGATTCCAATTATAGTGTTTGCTTGTATATTGTTAAGTGTGACTTATGCCTTGAATGATGACTGAGTTAGAGCACCTGAGATCTTGGGAAACTTGTGTCATGCTTGGTGTTGTCGTCTTCTTTGCTATCGTGGGATGATAAATTGTGCGATATTTAAAGTAGGCAATGCGAAGTGCTTGTGCATATTAATGTAACCTTGTGCTTGTCTTACTTACTGCATGCGATGCATTGTCTATTGCACTTCCATGTATTCATACACTTGCATATTGCATCTCATCTAGGTACGCTAGATGCACCACGTGAAGGATGCGATGTTGGAGCCAAACCCGAAGACAGCGTTTGATGAATCTATCCCGAAGATGGAAGGACTAAGCAAGTGCTAGGACCTAAGATGTCACCAGGATGGTGCAACCTAACTAAACTGACTTGTGTTGGATCCTAGGCAAGCCTTGGAGCATATTAAGCATCCTAATTTCTGAAATGCAGTTAAAGTATTATTGTTACATATATATTGTTGCATTAAGTTTAGGTGTTGGATGCAAACACTTGCTGCATTGGTTATCCAATCCTTGTCCAGATATTGATACCCTGAATCCGATGTAGCTCAGGCTCATGTAGTGCTTAGCTCTGCTTAAACATGGTAGAAGTCAGGTGATTTTCTGTCACCTGTGAGATATAGGAAGATACATATGGCACGGTTGGCTATATTTGCTATCGTGGAAAAGAACCAGTCTTAATTTGAAATGAAGACCGGATGAAGGCTTGTCGGTTTGCAGTGACTCTATCTGTGTCGATTAAGGACTAAATCTTGGAGCATTTCCTATTCATGTTGAACGCATGCCTCTCTCTTAGTTGGCCGTGTCCGAAGACCGACCGCGAAGCCGAGTAGCTCACCTCAGGCTGGGAGTCGATAAGTATAAAGTGCGCCTCGGAAGGGAGCCATAGGCATGAGTCCAAGGGCAGGTGATTTAAAAGTCCTGATCGTCCTGGCAGAAGGGTAATCCCTGAGAGTACTGGCGCTAATCGAACCCGCGAATTTGGTTCCTAAGTTATCCTAAAGGTGACCCACGACTACCCTTGCAAAGTATGCCAGGGTGAGAGTTAGGAATACCCCCTCAGCTGAGTTGTAATTCGATTCGAGTCGCCGTCTCTCTCGGTTAGTGAGAACTTGACGGGCTTATCTCTAAAGTAGATACACTAAATAACCTAATGGTTCAGAAATGATGATATGATGATGACAGCCTTATTATACCTGCTATGGTTAATATTGTTTGCTCCTAATAAGTGAGTGCTCTAGTACAGGTGCTAATCTAGTGGGTAGGTAAATGATGATAAGCTTGATGCTAAGTTTTAATCGGTCACTACATTCATAAGCTCTTTTATGCAACTGTGTTAAGCTAGCCCACCTTATAAGCCTTGCATGACCCTTGGTGTCCTTTATTTCTAGTTTTGACGGGTAAGTCTAGCTGAGTACCTTCTCGTACTCAGGGTTTATCCCACCATGTTGCAGGTGAAGTTCTCAGCCTGTGAAGATGGTGGCTAACCGCCGGTGGCTCGGTGATTCTATAGTTACTTCTCATCTATATGCTTTTGTCGGATGATGTCACTTATGCTAGCAATGTATTTGGAACATATATTAATGTAATCTTTTGAAAGCTATGTTGTTTTCACTAATCGGTTTTGAAACCCAAACTTGTACTATTATTTGTGAATCCACTTATAATATTATTTTCCGCTGCAACCCTGTGTATATGATGTGTATTTGCTTAATCATGCGATCTTGGTTGTGATGTTGATTTACCGAGGTCTTTCGGGACACTCGGCGGACTACCGGGTTTATATGAGTGAAAGTATGTGTGTGTCAACGTGTTAGCAGGGACAGCCGTACTTGATCTTGTATAAATTGGGCGGTTCTGTTACAGCTGGTATCAAAGCAAAATTAAGCATAATACTATTATGTACATTGTTTTAAAAACAACTTTTGGTTTTAAAAAGCCTATTTTAACTAAAACTTTAGCTACAGGCAAATTTGTCAAAACTAATTTGCAAAACTATGATAGTGACATCCTCCTTTATGCCTAGTTAAGGACTATTAGGTGGCTATCTAAGTACTAACATGGGTGTTTTTACTTTCGTCGTCCATATGGCGTGCTATTGTATAGATGTCATTCGTTTGAATGGTAATGTATAGATCAATTGCCTCTACGCCCAGGTAAGTGTGAGTTGTGAGAGCATAACCGTCCAACTGTCGGTCTAGGGGAAAGTTAGCTATGGTTACTAGAATATTTATAGGTTACACCCATGTATATATGAAGGTACTTAATTATGGGTATATTTATCGGGTAGCTATGGATATCAAAGTATATACATCTGGGGATGCATATATGGAGAGTATCTTAGTTTACTGCTTTCATTGTGTGCTTATTTATGTCTTGTGGGGATGGGCTGCAATGAATTTGCCTACAGGTACGCTAATCACGAATGCGTAGATTGAATGTAGCTGACGACTAGCTATATATCGAGAGAGTACGTGTTATACCACCGACATAGAACGTGATTGCCACCTTAGGCTGGCAATTTTGTGAGGACGAATAGGACGAGCATGCATCATGATTGTGTTTGTGCATAAATATGCTTCCCTCACCTTGTCCTAATGCTAAGTAACTTGTGATCAATGTGATGTCACTATTTTCCCTATGTGAAGCTTGCCAAAATGCCTTGTCCCATGCTGCTTGAATAGCTATGCTTGAAGTTAGTGTGTGATTAGCTTTGCCTCGTATGTTGGCTTCCAAAGGAAATAGATGACGAGTTAATAGTTAACAAAAAGTTCACCCCTTTGAAAAACTAAATTGTTAAATGTAAGTAAAACTTGTTTTGTAGAGATATCCACCTACTCAGTAAAAAGGAAATAAAAGATAATAGTACCTTACCACCAGGTTAGCATGTTTATGTGTAGTGGTGTTACTATAGGTGATTGCTTATTATGTACGAGCTTTGTGCTTAGTAATAGTCGCTTAAGCTAATCGGATTGAGTGTTTCGAAATGCTTGCTTAAGACCATGATGTAGGCGTGGATGCTCGTTATCTAGGTAGTGACGTAGTTGTCACCCTTTTGTCCTCGGTAAGCATACAAGTGTCAAATAGCTTTATCCTAAAACAACGCTCAAGTTACGTAATCGCACAGTTGTCGTCTCCAATTAGGTTCTCTCTTGGAGCCTGTACACGTGGTTGCTAGCCTTGAACGTTGTGCTATGAAGACTTTATCTATGCCTTTGCTTGACCTTAGGTCCAAGCTTAGTTTCCTTGAATGCTTGCATGTTTCGTGGTTGTCCCGCTCCTGTGTGGGAGGACCCTGCTCAAAAATCCTTGTTGGACCTTATTGCTCTTTCTCCTACGGATGAGCTAGTGCAACGCTAATCGCTATCTACCCTAGCTTTGGAACCTTTTCTACGCAGATCATGTCATTGCTTTATCAACTGAATCCCTAGTTAGTGCAATGGCTCTGTCCCTCGAATCTCATGTATTTTGTCTCCAACTCTTTCAAGTCTCTGGATGTTTATCAGTCTTGATCTCATGTTGCTGCTCGACAAGACCAAATCTCATGTTAATCTTTATCCGGTAATCACTTTGGTGGACACGAGGCGTATATGGAAATTAAGCAAGAGTCTCCTGCTTAGTTGCCTTTGGCAATTAGGCTATATTCTTTTGCGCTGTGTTTTGATCTTCTGATCGCCTCCTTGTTGATTCCTAACCTTGTGACTATCCTTGTTTGCTATCCCTCTTTTGCACAATGCTTGTTCTTACAATCTAATTGGTGCCACTAGAAATTTCACTTTGGTTGTTTGTCTAGTAATGGTGCCACGATTAGTGATCTATGGTGCCATGACGGAACCTAGGGCCTCCTTGTGGGTGGCCGACGCATGGTTGTGCTGCTGGGTGTGCACTGGTATCAAGGTTTCTAGTCATGATCCATTGCCGAACTATACCGATGTGTTATTTTCACGTGAGCTCTTCCTTGGTTATCTCTCTATATCTTATCGAAGATCCATATATCAGACCGAAAGTAATAGAGCTTCCTTTTGAAGTCACAAAAAGGATAACCTTTGAAGAACTGGTCACTGACATAAACAATAACAGACTGCAAGAGGTGGTAAACAAGCGACTCTACCTAACTGTCCCTGTAATGATGTCGATCGTCTGATGAGCAACTTATGTCATCCATGTTGGATCAGAAAGGTATCCAACACTTAATGTTGGACAAGTTATCAATCTAATGATAATGGATGGCGATATCATGTGGTGTAATAGGTCACCGGGTGCTCATGAACCTCCCGTTCAAGTTCTTGATCTGTAGGTGCATGATGGTCATATAGTTGAAATCAACCATCTCTAGTGTGACTCCTTATCTGTAGACTTTGATGGCGACCATCTGTTTGTGCCTCGATTACAATTATTGTTGTGGTCAAGAGTAAGAAATTGGAACTTTGAGTGTTGAGAGATAACTGATTAGTTACTAGTCGGAAGCTTAACCTCCAACTAGGTGACAACTTTTTGCTAATTACGAAGGCTATGTCTCGTAGAGCAATGTTAAGCAATGTAACAGCAAGTCGTTTAGCAATGCAGCTACTGCTTTGTTTTCCAAAACCTGTGCTATCAAGTCAATTCCATCTTGGACAATCACACAGATAGTACAAGATGTTGTATCGGCTATGTAGGAGCTAGCGAAAGCACATCCCTAGTTTCGATCAGCATCATTGTGCCCTAGGTACCACAAACGGATTTGTTCAAGGTTCTATTGGACCAAGTGCCAGATAATATTCATAAACGGTTCCTTGTCCCTGTAGGAATGCCCTACATGTGGAATAATGCTTTGTGCCCTGCGAAAATAGCCCACAAGTCCAATGCTTGTGCATCGTCAAGTTGGTGTCTAGATCAACGGCGGAAATTGTTACCTAAGAAACATGTCAGGAAGACTATAGCCTCCATCTTCAGCTAGAGAAAGGCTACTGCTGCTATGAGAAAGGTTAGAGAGTGCAAAACACACACCTCAACGTGTGAAGCAAAGAAAAGGGAGAAACACGAAATCTGTCCAGATTTTGTGGCACGAAACCGGTTATCTTCAAGCCGGCGATTAGTGACTCAAACGAAGTTGGATTGACCCCAAACTTCGTGATATCATTCCTTGCTTAGGATCCTTCAATGTCTTAAGTTGGTTTGAGTATTGGTTGAGTAAAACATCGGATTTGAGAGATATCTTATCGGCTCGGTTTGCTGCCATTTCAGAACAGAGCAGTTTTAGTAGATGAATTGTTTGGATGGTCAAACGGTGTCCGGTTGAGTTGAATTTTGGTGAGTAGTTAGAAGACCCATGGATTTACATGCCCACCAAAATTTGTGCATATTGAAACAGTAGTTTGTGAGATATGAATAGAAAACAAAAGGGTACAGAATCTGCAATTTCGCTGTGACTGCGATCATCCTTTGCATTAGACGGTTGTGTTTGTAATTCATACCAAGAAATTACAACTTGTAGGTGTATGGCTGTTAGATAACCCTCCATACCCTTGAGAAGATTAATTGCACCCCTATGTGCCTTGCTTTTGCCCTCTTAGATCAGCAATGCGTGAGCAGTCAAGGTGTTCTAGAAGCCAAATTGTGCTCTTGCAATTCGAAAGTAATTGGAAAGGTGTCAAACCATAGATTTTTGGATTGTGGTTTTTAAGATATTGATTGACCTAAGAATGGAAGCCTCGATGTCAAATATAGTTTAAGAAAGCTAGTTTTGCTACGATGCAAGTAAACCCAACTTGCTGTGCAACTGCATCATGAAGGCAAATTGTACTTAACCTGCTTGGTAGTGAACTAGTCCCTAGTTTTGTGATTACTTGCAACTTATGTTGCCCTCCAAGCCTCGCCAACATCCTTCTGCATCAATGGTTCTCTAATGCTGACATGCCTTTGGTGTCTTCCATGTGTTTTACCCAATAGGTTGCATCAGATTCAACCTAGATCACTGTTGCAACTTGGATCCAAAGGCTCCCTAAGGAATGATCATCGAGAACGTTGAGCCGATAGAGTCAGCTATTGCGTTTACCACTCACTCGATAGACTCAGATAATACAGTGTTGTTATCAGAGAAAGAGCACTGCACACATGGAACATTATGTAGCTTTCCATCAGTTGACATATGAGTGATTGCACCGCTACAAACAGTTTGGATATTGGTTAACTAGCTTCTCGTACCCTCAAAGGATGTTTACCTCGTCTATGATCACATTCTTTATGGAAAGTTGTGCTCGAGCCACTTTAGTAGATAACTGCTTTTCAAACCTTGTGAACAAATATAGCAACGTTGCAAGGAATAGCCATCAACCGACTGCGATCTAGTGCAAAGTCCATAAGTTCTATGCTATATCCACTAGGGAAGTAGATGCTACAAGTATTTAGTCTACGTTTGTATCACTCTTCGTACATCGAGGATGAAGTACGTAGGACAGTGCTATCTTGGATTCCTTCCAATGTAATGATGCTTTATAGACGCCAGCGAAGGAAATTCTTTAGACAACAACTTATGACGAAGAGCAAGTATCAGAAAGTGTCGTGAGCAACTTGGTCCCTCTGATACTCTGAAGTTAAGTAGCCTAATGCTATCACTGATGTTGGAAACTGGATGATAAGTTTCTCTTCCCTTAAAAGTCTTTCGCACCGAATCTCGGGACGCGATTCCTTTAAGGAGGGAGGGCTATAACACCCCAGGTGTTTGTCACCAGTTAAGCAATGGGTTTGAGCTCAAACATGACATGTCAAGTGGTAATCAAGGTGTCAAGATCAAATCTACATGATGGAGCTCCAACTTAAACTTGGGCCACGCACATTTGCTTACATATGGACCCTTGTTAAGATTATGCAAGAGTAATGTTAAACATGCTTATTCCATGTACATTACATCCCCATGCATCCATCTAGACCCATGGAAAAGTTTCATGAAGTTTGGAATAAAAAAGTCACATGAAATGATAAGTCATATCTTTGCATGAATTACTTTATCAAGTAGATGGAAACCTATGATATCAACCAAACCTTGCAACCTTGTTCCAACAACTCTAATTGAACTCTACAACAAAAGTTATGAAGGGTTCGTGTTGAGCAAAGATGGAGAAAATATCCGAAAATCATGGAAACCCTAGATTCTTTAGCAAAAAGGGCTTTGCGTTGACCGAGAAATAAAGTTGACTTATGGACCTGATATGAGGTTTGACCAAAAATGAAAGTTGAATAAAAGTTTGATTATAACAAACTTTGTTAAAATACCAAGTCATGATTCGGTTTCAAAATGGATCAAAACAAGGCTCAAAGTCTAATAGAAAAGCTGAAATCAGCCCGACAGTGTTTGCAGTCCGGAATTCACTGACATCGACATTGACATCCCGCGTTCTCCAAATTTTGCTAAGCAACTTGAGTTGGTCCAAAAATAAAAGTTGAAGGTTATATTATGGAGAAGAGCATACAAAAAGTTGCACTGAGTTTGACCGAGTTTTGACATCCGAAAGCGAATTCCCGTGACTGTTATCAATGCGCTGACACTATCACTTTGGAGCATAGTTAATCGCTAATCCATAGCCCTTATGGTAGTGCACCTTAAATAGAAATTGTAGAGCATTCTGTGGGCTACAAATTTGCTTTTGGACCCATGTCCAAATTTGGACTACAAACGGCCCAAATCGGCTCCCCACCTTGCCTACTCTACTGCCCACCACGTGCTCGGTAAAACGCCCTAATGGGCGGCGTGTGTCCAGGGCATGGCCGCCATGTATAGAGCGCTCCCGCCATGGCTTACACGCGTCCAAGCGCCACGCCACATGCTGCCTCATGCCCTGCTCTTCCAAACTGAGCGCCCGAGCTGCCCAGCACTCATTCGCTCGCCCTCCCATCGCCCTCTCGCTCCCTGCCTCTCGCTCGCCGTGGCCGCCATTGACGCCGAGCAAAGCTTGAGCTGCCACTGCTATAGCGTGCTCCCTCTCCTCCTATACTACAGTGCCTAGGCACGCCACGCTGCTCCTCCGTCGCCGTCTCTTCTCTGGCCGAATTCGTCGCTGCCGTCACCAAAGCTGCCACTGCCCTGCTTGCCGTCCGGGCGCTGCTCGGTTGCGGCGCCGCTGCGGGCTGCAACCGGCCAAGGCCAGGGCCAGGCGCGGCCACAGCTATCCACGACCAAGCCCCAGCACCACCCCTCTGTGGCCGCCGAAGCCCCTTCCCAGCCAGCCGAATCGGCCACCGGCCGGCCTTCGCCGACGACCTCCTCAGCTCTCTGTTCTGGAAGAAGGCGAGGGGCTTCGCACCAGAATTTGATGAAAGGGAGGTGTGTAACTGCAAGGATATAGACTTGAGTGAATAGTGCCAAGAAGGATCGATTCGCTGATGTTTAATTTGTGTTTTCTGCAGGGACCCCGATGCAAGATTTCAATTTCCTTTTTTCTCTGGTTTTTACAGATTTGAATGCCCCAATTTGAAAATCCATAGTAATTAGTAGAAAAATCCTAAAATAACAAATGTGGACTTTTTGGAATCCTTGTGAAATTCTCTATGTACTAGATTAATAGTATTACTTGTTTTAGTTTAAAGGTTTAGCTGTTTAAAGTGGCATGTCAGTTTCTATCTATGTTTTGGATAGAGATGCAATTATTGAATTAATTGGCCCTCCTAACTGTAGAATCATCTTAATATGAGAATAAGAAAGTTGTAGGTAACTTCATAGGATTTTCAAAAAGTCATGGTTCATATTTGTTGGAGGTCTAGAACTCCAGTTGTGCTTCTCTGAAGTTCTTATCAGTTTTCTATACCACTGCTGTTGGGTTGCAATTGTAGTTTTGCTTGTGCAATTATATTCGTGGTGTAAATGATGTTTACTACGGTTGTAGTGAACACAAAAGTTGTAGCAAATTTCATGATCTTGCTTGTGTTCAAATTGTGAGGTCATAGGCCAGATAGTGTAGGAGTTACATGACTTTTAAGTATTTGGTCAGGTTTTAATTGTATTCTGAGCAGATCTGAAAGATGCTAGTGTTTGATCTAGTTATGATTTGAATGAGCTTTTGGTGATAATATCAAAGTTGTAGAAAATTTCATAAGCTTTCCAGAATGTCTTCTTGTAAGTCATTTGGATTTGTGTAACTCCAGTTATAGCTAAATCTTGTAGCTGCTATTTGCATATCCAGAAATTGGCAGATTCCAATTATAGTGTTTGCTTGTATATTGTTAAGTGTGACTTATGCATTAAATGATGACTGAGTTAGAGCACCTGAGATCTTGGGAAACTTGTGTCATGCTTGGTGTTGTCGTCTTCTTTGCTATCGTGGGATGATAAATTGTGCGATATTTAAAGTAGGCAATGCGAAGTGCTTGTGCATATTAATGTAACCTTGTGCTTGTCTTACTTACTGCATGCGATGCATTATCTATTGCACTTCCATGTATTCATACACTTGCATATTGCATCTCATCTAGGTACGCTAGATGCACCACGTGAAGGATGTGATGTTGGAGCCAAACCCGAAGACAGCGTTTGATGAATCTATCCCGAAGATGGAAGGACTAAGCAAGTGCTAGGACCTAAGATGTCACCAGGACGGTGCAACCTAACTAAACTGACTTGTGTCGGATCCTAGGCAAGCCTCGGAGCATATTAAGCATCCTAATTTCTGAAATGCAGTTAAAGTATTATTGTTACATATATATTGTTGCATTAAGTTTAGATATTGGATGCAAACACTTGCTGCATTGGTTATCCAATCCTTGTCCAGATATTGATACCCTGAATCCTATGTAGCTCAGGCTCGTGTAGTGCTTAGCCCTGCTTAAACATGGTAGAAGTCAGGTGATTTTCTGTCACCTGCGAGATATAGGAAGATACATATGGCACGGTTGGCTATATTTGCTATCGTGGAAAAGAACCAGTCTTAATTTGAAATGAAGACCGGATGAAGGCTTGCCGATTTGCAGTGACTCCGTCTGTGTCGATTAAGGACTAAATCTTGGAGCCTTTCCTGTTCATGTTGAACGCATGCCTCTCTCTTAGTTGGCCGTGTCCGAAGACCGACCGCGAAGCCGAGTAGCTCACCTCAGGTCGGGAGTCGATAAGTATAAAGTGCGCCTCGGAAGGGAGCCATAGGCGTGAGTCCAAGGGCAGGTGATTTAAAAGTCCTGATCGTCCTGGCAGAAGGGTAATCCCTGAGAGTACTGGCGCTAATCGAACCCGCGAATTTGGTTCCTAAGTTGTCCTAAAGGTGACCCACGACTACCCTTGCAAAGTATGCCAGGGTGAGAGTTAGGAATACCCCCTCAGCTGAGTTGTAATTCGATTCGAGTCGCCGTCTCTCCCGGTTAGTGAGAACTTGACGGGCTTATCTCTAAAGTAGATACACTAAATAACCTAATGGTTCAGAAATGATGATATGATGATGACAGCCTTATTATACCTGCTATGGTTAATATTGTTTGCCCCTAATAAGTGAGTGCTCTAGTACAGGTGCTAATCTAGTGGGCAGGTAAATGATGATAAGCTTGATGCTAAGTTTTAATCGGTCACTACATTCATAAGCTCTTTTATGCAACTGTGTTAAGCTAGCCCACCTTATAAGCCTTGCATGACCCTTGGTGTCCTTTATTTCTAGTTTTGACGGGTAAGTCTAGCTGAGTACCTTCTCGTACTCAGGGTTTATCCCACCATGTTGTAGGTGAAGTTCTCGGCCTGTGAAGATGGTGGCTAACCACCGGTGGCTCAGTGATTCTATAGTTACTTCTCATCTATATGCTTTTGTCGGATGATGTCACTTATGCTAGCAATGTATTTGGAACATATATTAATGTAATCTTTTAAAAGCTATGTTGTTTTCACTAATCAGTTTTGAAACCCAAACTTGTACTATTATTTGTGAATCCACTTGTAATATTATTTTCCGCTGCAACCCTGTGTATGTGATGTGTATTTGCTTAATCACGCGATCTTGGTTGTGATGTTGATTTACCGAGGTCTTTCGGGACACTCGGCGGACTACCGGGTTTATATGAGTGAAAGTATGTGTGTGTCAACGTGTTAGCGGGGACAGCCATACTTGATCTTGTATAAATTGGGCGGTTCTGTTACAGTGGCTTCGCCGACCTCTTCTAAAACTTACACAAACGACGCTGTTTTGAACGAGCTCGCGTCGAACCCCAAATCCAGCCTACTCGATGTTCTAACCAGCTATCCTGGTCCGTGATCACATACATTTCATTGCCATTAACCGAACGTTCTATAGCACTTTGACTTCGCCAACCATTCGATCAGAATACTACGTAGTATTATATGAAATGTAACCACGGACTCATGTTTCATATGAACGTTTCACGGCTGAACATCAATTTACAAATCATGTTATACACATGTGCACATAATTATGATGCGCATGAAATGTTTTAGCAAAACATTACAATGTAACACCGGGGTGTTACATGTGGTCACTTGGGATAGTGATGCTTCCTCAAGTGATGATGATGATAGTGATGATGACAAGACCACCAAGAAGAAGGCACTTGCAATCATTGTTATCAATGAGAAGTCTTCTCTCTTCGACACTCCATCATGCTTCATGGCTAAGGCCACTAAGGTACAAATTTGTGATGGTGGAAGTGATGAGGAACATGATAATGAAAATGAAAATGAAAGTGATAGTGATGATGATAAACCTACTAAGGATGAACTATTTGACATGCTAGAAGATGCTAAAGAACACTTTGACATCAAGAGAAGGGAATGCAAAAGCTTGTGTAAGGAACTAAAAGCCCTTAAGCAAGCCTTTGATGAGCTCAATGCATCTCATGAGAGGCTAGAGGAAGCCCATGAGAAGCTTGGCAAGGCTCACAAAAGGCTTGACAAGGCTCATTCCTCTTTGCTTGATGAGCAAAATAAAAAGAAGCATGTTGAAACTTGCAATATAGGCTTAACTTGTGATATAATTGATGAATCATTATCTATGCCTATCATTATTGCTCTCACTAATCCTTCTTGTAGTACTTCCACTTCCACCTCATCTAGTAGTGATGGTTTCACTTGTGATGCCTCACTAATGGTTGAGAATGAGAACCTCAAGAAGGAGGTCAATAAGCTCACTCACACCTTGGCTAAGGCCTATGGCGGTGAGGACCGCTTGCTTATGTGCTTGGGTAGCCAAAGAGCTTCTCTCTATAAAGAGGGATTGAGCTATACTCCCAAGAAAGGCAAGGCGGCTTTTGCTCCTCACAAGACTAGTTTTGTGAAGAACAATGATCGATTTTACACTAGTTGCAAGCAAGTTGGTCATAAAGAGCATGAATACAAAAATAAGAGCAAAAATGCTAATGTATCCTCCATTAAGCTTGATTCTTTCTATATGCTTATAAAAAATGCAAATGGTGTAAAGGCTAAGTTCATTGGTAAACCATAGATTGGCTCAAAGAAGAAAGCCATTTGGGTACCAAAGAGCTTAGTGACTAACCTTCAAGGACCCAAGCAAATTTGGGTACCTAAAAAGAATTGATCTTCTTTTGTAGGTCAATTACAAAGCCAGAGGAAGGCATTGGGTTCTTGATAGTGGGTGTACTCAACACATGACCGGTGATGCAAGAATGTCCAACTCAATCAACACCAATGACAGTGATGGTTATGATAGTATCATATTTGGTGACAATGGCAAAGGCAAGGTCAAAGGGCTTGGTAAGATTGCAATATCCAATGACATGAGCATTTCCAATATGTTGCTAGTAGAGAGCTTGAACTTCAATTTGCTATCCGTGGCTCAATTGTGTAATCTTGGATTCAAATGCATATTTGGGGTAGATGATGTAGAGATCATAAGTGTAGATGGCTCTAACTTGATCTTCAAAGGCTTTAGATATGAGAATCTATACTTGGTTGATTTCAATGCTAGTGAAGCTAAATTATCTATATGCTTGTTCACTAAGTCTAGCATGGGTTGGTTATGGTATAGAAGGCTTGGTCATGTTGGAATGAAATAATTGAATAGATTGGTTAAGCATGATTTGGTTAGAGGCTTAAAAGATGTTGTGTTTGAAAAGAATAAGCTTTGTAGCTCTTGTCAAGCCAGAAAACAAGTTCGAAACACCCATCCTAAGAAAAGCATGATGAGCACTAGTAAAGCATTTGAGTTATTGCATATGGACTTGTTTGGGCCAACTCAATACACTAGCATTGGCGGTAACAAATATGTCTTTGTGATAGTGGATGATTACACTAGATACACTTGGGTATTCTTTCTAGTGGACAAAAGTGATGTGTTTGCAACATTCAAATCATTTGTCAAGGGCATTCACAGTGAGTTTGAAACAACCATCAAGAGAGTTAGAAGTGATAATGGTAGTGAGTTTAAAAACACTAGAATTGATGAGTTGTGTGATGAATTTGGAATTAGACATCAATTCTCGGTCAAGTACACTCCACAATCAAATGGCCTTGTTGAGAGAAAAAATAGAACACTCATTGATATGGCAAGGTCCATACTTAGTAAGTACAATGTGAGTCAATCTTTTTGGGCTGAAGCTATCAACACTGCTTACTATTGTAGCAACCGCCTCTATTGTCACCCATTGAAAGAGAAGACATCATATGAGCTCTTGAATGGTAGAAAGCCCAACATTACATATTTTTGGGTCTTTCGTTGCAAATGCTATATCTTGAAGAAAGGCACTAGATTGGGTAAGTTTGATAAGAAATATGATGAAGGATTCCTACTTGGTTATTCCACTACAAGCAAAACATATAGAGTTTGGAATTTGAATAGTGGTACTCTTGAGGAAGTTCATGATGTTAAATTTAATAAAACCAAGGGTTCACAAGTAGAGAATGAGAACTTGGAAGATGTTAGAGGCATCCAACTTTCAAATGCCATGAAGAACATGGATGTTGGTGAATTGAGGCCTAGGCAAGTGAATGATGATGAAGATAGTCAAGTACAAGTGCTCTCCAACTCAAATGTGCAAGATGATACAAATCAAGCTAGTGTAAGTGGCTCTCATGATAATAAACAAGATCAAGTGGCTAGTACATCATCTCAACCTAATGACCAAGCAAGTGCAAGCAATCAAGTTCCAATACTCCAACCAACCAATGTTGCAAGGGATCATCCATTGGACACTATAATTAGTGATATTTCTAGAGGTGTACAAACAAGATCAAGATTGGCTTCATTTTGTGAACATTTCTTATTTGTGTCATCCATTGAACCAAAGAAGATAGATGAAGCATTGAAGGATGTTGATTTGGGTGAATGCTATGCATGAAGAATTGAATAACTTCACAAGAAATCAAGTATGGGAATTAGTAGAGAGACCAAAGGGACACAATGTGATTGGAACCAAATGGGTCTTTAAAAACAAACAAGATCAAGATGGGATAGTAGTAAGAAACAAAGCAAGATTGGTAGCACAAAGATATACACAAATTGAAGGTCTTGACTTTGGAGAAACATATGCTCCAGTTGCTAGATTGAAAGCAATTAGAATCTTGCTAGCCTATGCTTGTGCTCACAACATCAAGCTCTATCAAATGGATGTCAAGAGTGTATTTCTCAATGGTTATATCAATGAAGAAGTATATGTTGAGCAACCTCCCGGTTTTGAAGATGACAAGAAGCCCAACCACGTATACAAATTGAAGAAGGCATTGTATGGCTTGAAGCAAGCACCTAGAGCATGGTATGAGAGATTGAGGGACTTCCTACTCTCTAAAGGGTTCATAATAGGCAAGGTCGACACCACTCTTTTCATCAAAAAGATTGGCAAAGATTTGTTTGTATTGCAAATCTATGTTAATGACAACATATTTGGATCAACCAATCAACACTTTTGTGATGAGTTTCGAAAGATGATGGCTAATGAGTTTGAGATGTCCATGATTGGAGAGTTAAGTTACTTCCTTGGTCTTCAAATCAAGCAATTAAAGAATGGTACATTTGTGAGTCAAGGCAAGTATATCAAGGACATAATCAAGAAGTTTGGCATGAGTGATAGTAAAGCCATTAGCATACCAATGGAAACAAATGGTAATTTGGATAGTGATGCAAGTGGAAATATGATGGATCAAAAATTGTATCGGTCTATGATTGGAAGCCTACTCTATGTGACCGCATCAAGGCCAGATGTCATGTTTAGTGTATGCATGTGTGCAAGATTTTAAGCCTCGCCAAGAGAAAGTCATTTGAAGGCTACAAAGAGAATATTGAGGTACTTGAAGCATACACCAAATGTTGGTTTGTGGTATCCTAAAGGAGCAAAATTTGAGCTAGTTGGTCACTCTGACTCGGATTATATGAGATGCAAGGTTGAAAGAAAGAGCACCTTGGGCACATGTCAATTGTTGGGAAGATCACTTATTTCATGGTCATCAAAGAAGTAAAATAGTGTATATTATCAACCGCCAAAGCAGAATACATATCCACCGGTAGTTGTTGTGCACAAATACTTTGGATGAAGGCCACTTTGAGTGACTTTGGAATCAAGTTCAAGGAAGTGCCATTGTTATGTGACAATAAGAGTGCAATCAAGTTAACCAACAATCCGGTTCAACATGTAAGAACAAAGCACATAGATGTCTGCCATCATTTCATAAGAGATCACCAACAAAAAGGGGATATTTGCATTGAGAGTGTAGGCACCGAAGATCAACTTGCCGATATATTCACCAAGCCATTGGATGAGAAAAGGTTTTGCAAGCTAAGGAATGAGTTGAACATATTGGATTTCTCAAATATGTGTTGATGCACCCCCCCCCCCACTTAGATGACATGCCTCTCCTTCGAGCAATCCAAGGTAAAAGTTGATTGGCATGGCATATATCCTTGCTAAGGACATGTTTAGTGTATCTAGACATCTTTCACATTTAATAGGCTCATTCATGAAAATCAAATGAATTTGATGATTATATGGTACCACTATTGCTTCTATGCTTAATTTGATCTATTGGTAGCATATGACATGTTTATGGGCTTGTAAACCTAGTGTTTAATCTAGAAAATGAGCTATAAGTGTTTAACTCAACATGGTACAAGATAACCCTTATTTGGAGGTGTGAAGAAGCTTGTCCTTGGATCAAACCGAGTTAAATATCTTTGGCAAATATTCTAGTTTGAACCAAATTTGGGAATATGATCCTCACCACATTGATTGACATTGATAATCCCAACCTATCTATATTTTGAACCTTTGTGGTCATTGATGATAAAGGGGGAGAAAAACAAAGATATTAGTATATGGGGAAAAAATAAAGATATTAGTGTACTAAGATAATGAAAAGACAACAAAGGGGGAGAACTTGACATAGGGGGAGAGATATGACAAAGGAAAGGGATCAATTAAAATTTTGAGCACACAAGTAGGGGGAGCAAGCTCATGAACTTGTATGGTGCATTTGAATGTGCATTTCATATGTTTGCTTGCAAGGCACAAGTTTTAAATTTCAATATCCATGCTTATGTGGTGTATGCTAGTTGTAGGTTTGAATGATAAAATGAAAATCTAGCTTGCATAAGTTTATCTAGTGATTTCATTTCCAAGTGTTTCCAAGTGGTATCAAGCTAACCATGGTGCTAAGGATGGTATAATGGTGCACTCCGATTGGTATCATGCTTCAAAGGCTCATCTTTTATAGCTTAGCATCATTTGGTAGACATTGTCTCCTATATTTCCTATCTAAGCATATGTGCAAGCTACAATCCAAACTCTTAACACATATGTAGGGGGACCAATTGCTACCATTTGGAGTTCACAAAACTTGTCCATATCCTTTTACACATAGTAAATATGCTTGGACAAGCAACATGGATTCAATTGAATTTCAATTCATATCTTTGTGAAAGGGTTGTCATCAATTACCAAAAAGGGGAAGATTAAAAGCTCTAGTTTGGTTTTGGTGAATTGATGAAACCCTAAGTGCTAACCTAGTTTTATCAAGTGATCATGAGATAGGTAGCACACTCCAAGTGGTGAAGCAAATGAAGATCATGACATGACGATGGTGATGCCATGGTGATGATCAAGTGCTTGGACATGAAAAGAAGAAGGAGAAAAACAAAAGGCTCAAGGCAAAGGTATAAATTGTAGAAGCTATTTTGTTTTGGTGATCGAGACACTTAGTGAGTGTGATCACATTTAGGATCGATAGCCGTACTATTAAGATGGGTGAAACTCGTATCGAAATGCGGTTATCAAAGTGCCACTAGATGCTCTAACTCATTGCATATGCATTTAGGATCTAGTGGAGTGCTAACACCCTTGAAAATGTTTGTGAAAATATGCTAACACATGTGCACATGGTGATACACTTGGTGGTTGGCACATTTGAGCAAGGGTAGGAAACTTCACCGACGCCCTAGACAGAAAAGATGGAGGTCACTGTGAATGACCGGACGCTGGTCTCGGAAGGACCAGCGTCTGGTCAGGTGGAGCATGAAGACACTGGCGTCGGTCTCTGACCGGATGTTGGGTCACTTAGTGACCGGACGCTGGAGGGGTGTGTCCGGTCCTGCTGATGTGGCAGCGCACAGAAGAGTCACCGTGTGACCGGACGCTGGGTGAGTCCGGTCGAGCATGACTGGACGCGTTCGGTCGTGAAAAGTCATCTCTGAATGCTTACTAGAAACGACCGGACGCTGGGGTTCAGCATCCGGTCACTTTGAGCTGCTGCATCTAGGCGTCACTTGATCGTTGAGATCGGGCGGTCAACATTTGAAGAGAGGGGACACGTGGCACGCATCGCGTGACCGGAGCGTTCGGTCACCCCGTGTTGTGCCCAGTGAAGGGGTACAACGGCTCTATTTTATGGGGGCTTCTATTTAAGCCCCATGGCTGGCTCAAGCTCACTCTCTTGACCATTTGCATTGACATAGCAATCTTGTGAGCTTAGCCAAAGCCATCCCACTCATCTTCATCATTGATTCAACATTTTTGTGAGATTAGGAGAGAATTCAAGTGCATTGCTTGAGTGTTTGCATCTAGAGGCACTTGGTGTTCGTGTTTCGCTGTGGGATTCGCTTGTTACTCTTGGTGGTTGTCGCCACCTAGACGGTTTGGAGCAGCAAGGATCGTCGAGCGGAGGTTGGTGATTATCTCCAGCTCCGATCGTGGTGATTGTGAGGGGTTTGACCTTTCCCCAGCGGAGAGCCAAAAGGTACTCTAGTGGATTGCTCATGGCTTATGTGATCCTCATCTTGTGTTGGTTGTGCGGCACTCTATTGAGGGTTTGGCGTGTGATGCCAATTAGCGTGTGAACCTCCAAGTGAGTGAATCGCCACAACGAGGAGTAGCTTTACGGCAAGCAAGTGAACCTCGGTAAAAAATCATTGTGTTTATCATTTGATTTCAAGGTGATTGGTCTTCATTGTTATTCATTCTTATGATTGATTGGCTTTTTCCTCAACACGGCGGTATAACCATCTTGCTCACTCTCTTTACTTTGCCGCAAACTAGTTGTCAAGCTCTTTAGTGTAGCTAGTTGTGAGAGCTTGTTAGTTTGGTTAGTGTGGCTCTTTAGCTAGCATTTGAGAGCACACTAACTTAGTGTAGTGATATAGCTTTTGTGTGGATAGAAACTATATAAACTAAAATTGTGGTAGGTGGCTTGCAATTTTAGAAGGCTAGCGCAACACTTGCTTCATCTCATAATTGTCTAACCGGTTTGTTAAGTGTTGTTGTAGAAATTTTTAATAAGCTATTCATCCCCCTCTAGCTATTAGGAACTTTTAGATAGTGTGGAACAGGTGTGAGGAGATGGCAAGAACAAGAACGAGCATTAGAGTGACAATGGCGGTGTCGAGTGCCATTGCAGCAAAGCAGGGGTCAGCGTCACGGTGAAGGTGCTTGCAAAGTCAAGCAGCAGTGATGACGGCCACAACAGTGAAGGCTCGGCCGAGACGTGCGATAAAGCAAGCACGACATAGGCGAGAAAGAGGCGTAGTAGGTCCTAGAAAGGGGCATTGCACATCCCACTTGAGCCCTGCCGCACGTCCTAGCCTCAGTGCCCTACACCACTGTGGTTGGATGAAAAGGTGCAGCGCGTCGTGGCAAGCTAGACCACGATAGTAAAGTAATACAAGTTTAAGAAGTTGAGTATGTATTTTGAAAGTATTAGGACTAGGATGAGAGTTTGGGATAAATTTAAGGAGCTGAATGTGCAAATTTAGAGAGCTATGCGTGCAATTTGCAAGTACTAGGACCGGATGAGAATTTAAGACAAGTTTATAGAGGCGAGTATGCAATTTTTAAATACCTAGATTTGAATGAGAACTTAGCACAAGTTCAAGTGAAAATTACTTAGCTTAGAATTAGAAAACGCATCCCCGCAATATAATATCATGCAGATCCTATGATAAATACTACACAGGAACCATCCTCACCGGACGTACGTCATCAATAATTGTGTGTGCAAAATTGTATGCCAAACACTACTACAGAAATCTACTGCAGAGGCGATTGGAAAGCCTCTGTAGAGGCGGCTGCCTCTACTTTTTCGTCGATTTGTAGAGGTGGCTAGGAACATGAGTTGCATGTAGAAATTGATTGTAGAGGCGACCTCAGCCTCCGCATGTTCTTCCCCTAATCACACCACCCATAGGACACTTGTGTCTAATTGAGATAATTGTCCTCCTCATTTTATCTTTATTCAGTTTTCAATCGAGAATTTGAGACCCTAAACAAATTCAATGAAAAAGTTGTCAACTTCAAAGTTTTATAACCTTTTGAGATCTACAACTTTGGTTTTGATCATTTCTCCATCTGAGATCATTCGAGAAAATTGAGTTTCAAATGTAAGAAATTCAAACGTAATTTCCATGCATAGATGAATTCAAATAAAAAAATTGTCAACAACAAAGTTGCATATGAGATCTATAACTTTTATTTTGATCATTTCTCCATCCGAGGTCATTTAAAAAATTCGAATTTCAAATGTGTGAAAATCACATGTAATTTCCCTTGGACAGATTATTTCAAATAAAAAATTGTCAACTACAAAGTTTTATAACTTCTTGAGAAATACAACTTTCGTTTTGGTCATTTTTCATGTACAGATGAGTTCAAATGAAAAAGTTATCAACTATAAAGTTGAATAACTTTTTGAGATCTATAACTTTTGTTTTGGTCATTTCTCCATTTAAAAAATTTGTATTTTATTATGGAGCTTCAATTTTTAGAGGCAGCTGAAATCGATTTCTAGATACGGTAGAAATAATATCGCCTCTAAAAATCGATTTCTAGGTGTGGCCGAAAATAGAGCCGTCTCTAAAAATAGAGACATTTATAGAGGCAGATGTAAACAATAGCCGCCTTTAAAAATATATTTCTATGGGCGGCTATAGACATCATTCAAGCCGTCCAGTTAAACACGACATGGCCCACTTGCACCGGGCTAGGCACGGCACGCCAAGCCCGTGGGCATTGCCATATTGGGTTCGGTGCCTGGCCCGAGCAGGGTGACAAACGGGTTTCGTGCCGGGCTATCTTGACCCGAGCTGCATGATTATCTATAGAGGCGGGTGTATATTAACCCACCTCTAAAAATAACGGGGCTGCTTCGAATCCTACTAGATCCTCGTCAAATCAGCGTGCCGCCAGTGTAAGCAGCGGCGGCGGCGGTGGCGCCACTGGATCTGGGGGGGCTCGGCTGCGGACATGCGTGCATCGGTGGTCTTAGGCTTCTTGCCGACGAGGGCCTCGGCGGCCGGAGGGCAGGGTCCGACGGCCCCTTCCTCTTCTTGTACGTCCTTGGAGGAAGACAACGGCTTCTTCTTGGCCGACGGGGTGGCGGGGTAATCGGCGCCACGGCGGGCACCTCAGCCATGGAGGCGGGTGGAGCGGCCATGAAGGATGGCGCCACACACTGCCCCACAACCTCCAACTTGAGATCAATCAATTGATCAGAAACACAACAGCCATAGCTTGGCAGGCCGCAGGCATGGATAAGGCCTATCTCGCCGTCCTCTCCGTCGCCTTCCTCTTCTTGCTCCACTACATCGTGGGCCGCGTCGGCAGCGCCGGTAAGAGCAATGGCTCGCAGCACCTTCCGCCGAGCCCTCCAGCCATCCCGTTCCTCGGCCACCTCCACCTTGTGAAGTCTCCGTTCCACGCGGCGCTGACCCGCATCGCGGCGCGCCATGGCCCGGTGTTCTCCATGCGCATGGGGTCCCGCCGCGCCGTGGTCGTGTCCTCGCTGGAGTGCGCCAAGGAGTGCTTCACGGAGCACGACGTGAACTTCGCCAACCGCCCGATGTTCCCGTCGATGCGGCTCGTGTCCCTCAACGGCGCCATGCATGCTCTCCGTGTCCAGCTACGGCCCGTACTGGCGCAACCTCCGCCGCGTCGCCACCATCCAGCTCCTCTCCGCGCACCGCGTCGCGTGCATGACGCCCACCATCTCCGCGGAGGTGCGCGCCATGGTGCGGAGGATGGACCACGCCGCCGCGGCCGCCCCCGGCGGCGCCGCGCGCATCCAGCTGAAGCGGAGGCTGTTCGAGCTCTCCCTCAGCGTCCTCATGGAGACCATCGCGCAGACCAAGACGTCCCGCACCGAGGCCAACGCCGACACGGACATGTCGCCCGAGGCGCAGGAGTTCAAGCAGATTATCGACGAGCTCGTGCCGTACATGGGCACGGCCAACCGGTGGGACTACCTGCCGGTGTTGCGTTGGTTCGACGTGTTCGGCGTGAGGAACAAGATCCTCGACGCTGTGAGCAGAAGGGACGCGTTCTTGAGGCGGCTCATCGACGGGGAGCGGCGGAGGCTGGACGATGGCAACGATAGCGAAAATAAGAGCATGATTGCCGTGCTGCTCACTTTGCAGAAGTCTGAGCCAGAGGTCTACACTGACACTGTGATCATAGCTCTGTGCGCGGTGAGTGCTTCTTCTACTACCATATATCACCTCTCTTATCTTGACAAAATACTAATAAGTAGCCCATTTTCTCAGTTTACTGCAAAACATTTTCAGTGACTGTAATTGAGAGTTATACTTGTTGACCCATACACAAACTATCATGTTTTTTTCCACTCGGGAACTACCCATTTCCTATTACGATGAACGGAAATACAAAGCATCCAGCAAGTTTACAGATAAGGCAGAAAGACAGGAGATAGGAACATCGATACTGCAGATCACCACGCAGGGAGATCCCAGGATCGAGACATCAACCCTACAACCAGATATAACAACTACTGTAACTGTAACTTGCCAAAGCCTAACCCAGCAGAACCAAAACAGATCTAACCAAGGTTAGCATGAGAGGCAAGATACACAAACTACGATGTGATGCATACTTCATTCTTTTCTCCTTTTTCCTGCATCACAAGCGTTGCTGTCACCTTTTTGCTGGATCTGGATAATTGGATCATGTGACTGACTGTAGTTTTCTCCCTTTCTCTGTGATGAAGAACTTATTTGGCGCCGGAACGGAGACCACGTCCACGACGACGGAATGGGCCTTGTCGCTCCTGCTGAACCACCCGGAGGCCCTCAAGAAGGCGCAGGCCGAGATCGACGCGGCCGTGGGCACCTCCCGCCTGGTGACCGCGGACGACGTGTCCTCACCTCGCCTACCTGCAGTGCATCATCAACGAGACGCTGCGCTGTACCCTGCCGCGCCGCTGATGCTGCCGCACGAGTCCTCCGCAGACTGCAATGTCGGCGGCTACGACGTGCCCCGCGGCACGATGCTACTGGTGAACGCGTACGCCATCCACAGGGACCCGGCGGTGTGGGAGGACCCGGCCGAGTTCAGGCCGGAGCGGTTCGAGGACGGAAAGGCCGAGGGGCGGCTGCTGATGCCGTTCGGGTTGGGGCGGCGCAAGTGCCCCGGGGAGACTCTCGCGCTGCTGACCGTCGGGCTGGTGCTCGGCACGCTGGTCCAGTGCTTCGACTGGGACAGGGTTGATGGAGTTGAGGTTGACATGGCCGAGAGCGGCGGGCTGACCATGCCCAGGGCCGTCCCGTTGGAGGCCCTGTGCAAGCCGCGCGCAGCTATGCGCGATGTTCTTCAGAAGCTCTAACCATCTGATGGACCGACTTGTTGGCATCGTCTAGTCGAGTCTGATAGTGTGCGACATAGCTACCGAGCACATGTATTCGTGTTGTGTATATGAACAGCTGTTGATTGCCTTGTACTAATTGATCTTTGCCGAGTGTATGAACGGATTCTCTGAAATGGAAGTGAATTTTCTTTTTCTCGATGGTTACCAGATGTGAATCGACCTTCTCTCTATGGGACCGTCCCATCCAATTTTTCCGGGGTCTTATGTTCACTACGGGTACTGCATGCCTTTTTTTTTTTAGAATCTTGTACCTTTTTTTAAACTATACACAATATGATGCACCCAATTTTTTTTGCCAGGGGCCAGCCCAATTGCAGCTAGAAGTCGGCAATGAGCCCAACTGCATGTACTCCCAAGACCCAGCCCAGAGTAGCTCCCCAGTAGCTAGGTGGGCCTGGCACCTCACCAAGGGTATTTGACTTTTGCTCAAAAAAAAACAAGGGTATTTGACTTCACCATTTTTCACCAAAGTCCGATTTGCCTCCTCTAATCATAAAATTGTCTTTCAGGGCATGTTTGGTAGAGCTTCATCTGATTTCATTCTCTATAGAAGTTGATTATCTGAGCAAAGTGATTCTGTGGCTGAAAGTGGTTCTTTGATTCTTTAGCACAAGCTCTCAAAATCACGATGGCAGAATCAGGAGAAGCTACTTTTTTAGCTCCCAGCCTCTTAGTTCATTTCAGAGAATCAATTCTCTCTGAAAAACTATTTGGCAGAACTCCTGCTGGATTCAACAGAGAATCAGCTCTGAGAGCTTTGCCAAACGGGGCCTTAGACTCATCTTTTGAAGCCTATTTATTTTGCTTCTTGAACGATTTCGAAAGAGAATTTACTCACCGACATAGCAACATCCCTTTTGTCTCTCATTCCCCCAACCACTCTTCAACTCCCTCCCTCTCTAGCTTGGATGAAAGAGAAGGGGAAGGAGGTGAAGGAGACTCCAAGGATCGAGCTTCTCGATCATCTCTCCACTTCATAACCATTGAGGAAAGAAGCTCTTCATCTACATCCCCATCCTCATCTACGTTGAGGTGTTTTATGGTGGTCCATATGCTCCTATGGGCATGGGGACTCCATGGGGTAGAGTGAAGGTCAATCTCCATCAAAAAGTCTGATTGAACTCAACAACTTTCGTGGAAGAGTATGGATCCATCTCTCCCAATAAAATAAACGATTTTTTGTGTAGGTGTTTTTGACCTCTGACGAAGAAATCCAGCGAATCACACCTGCTAAACCTAGATGGGTTGTAAATGGAACATGGGTTTATATAGGTTCAAGTACAAGATGTCCTATGTCCAATTTATGAATAATGTTTTTTTGTTTGTGCACCGGATGTAGGGGTTTGTAGGGACGTTGGTGTTAATGATTCGAATGCCCATTGGTTAGTACATACCCTTCCTTATATAGACTTGGGTTAGGGCTATAGATCGTGTCCTACGATCCATTATAGAATGGTTTCCTAGTCGTTACAAAGAAATCAAATTAGATAAGATTATATGTATTCATTGGTTTCTATCTATAAATTGCATGTCATGTCCATCAAGCCACATGACGCACCCAGGTCGATTCCTCTTCCGGTCAGTCAGCCTCACTCACCCCTGCTGGGGTGCCAGTTTAGGTCATGATGAGCATACTCGGGACTTCTGTAATCAAAATTTGGGCTCCTCTATTTTTTTTTAAATTTGAATTAAAAGCTTGTTTATGTTTTTAATATTGGGTTGTACGGTAACTGTTCTTTTGGGCCAAATTTAACTAAAGTTTGGAGATATTTTTTTAATCTAAGGCACTGTTTTATTGTGTTCTGAGTCCAAAATTATACAATATTTCGCTGTAAAAGACACGTTGTGATTCACAATTATTCACAAGAAAAAAATGGGGAGCAACACACAAGCACGCTATATAGTGCAATGGGTCTAAAGATGGCAACGGGGAATTCCCCGTCGGAGGTTGCCTCCCCATCCCCGTCCCCGCGGGGAGAAAAAATCCCCGTCCCCGTCCCCGCCAAAGCTCACGGGGACGATTTCTCCCCCATCCCCGCCCCCGCGAGGGGAAAAATCCCCGTCGGGGATCCCCGTCCCCGCATTTGTTCATCAACATTCAAGTTAATTCATCATCATTCACATGAGTTCATCGACACAATATTAGAGTACACCACGAATCACAATCCAAAAATAGCTAAATAGCAAGAAGCAGGATATTAATCATCACAAAGGTGTAGAACTAGGGTTATTGCTGTTATATATACTCAGAAGACATTGGGCCTTCGTGGGCTGGTTGGGCCATCAGGAAAGAGAGCAAAGCCTGTATATAAACGGGGCGGGGATGCGGGTATCGGGGACGGGGAATGCTCCCCCAGACCCGTCCCCGTCAAACCCGACGGGGGACGTTTTCTCCCCGTTTAGATCCCCGTGGGGATATATTTGACTCCATCCCCGTCCCCTAATAGGGGAATTCCCCGCGGGGAATCGGGGATCGGGTCCCCGTTGCCATCTTTAAATGGGTCTATGCCCCTATTTGGGACCGCTAATATCACGGTGGCAGTCAAGAGAAGCCAAGAATCCCACCAGACGCCGCGTGGTCTGCTCGATTCTTATCATCACGTATGATTCAACCACTGCGAGAATGAACTACTAAGATGATTTTATGTACCGCGGTTCCCCGCCACAACATGTGGTGAGAGATCATGGTCCCAAACAAGACCTATAAAAGATGATACAGCCCATCCAACGAGAAACTTAGAATCGGGACTGTTATGAAAAAACTACAATTCGTCGTGACGTGGTCGTAGAGAAAACTGCACTCAGATGTCCCAAACAAGGCCACAGCCCACAGCAGGAGTGAGCCCATTCGACGAAAAACTTAGAACCAGGACTGTTATGAGAAAACTACAATTTGTCGTGACATCGTCGTAGAGAAAACTGCACTCAGATGTCTCAGAACACTTGGACCCTCCTACTGTACTTCAAGCTATGCTATTATATTGGACGTAGATGAACCCAAATTGCGGCGCCGACTAGGAGTACAATGCCCGGGCAGCCAAGCGGGGTCACAAACAAGACCTATAAAAGATGATACTACAGGAGTGAGCCCATCCAACGGAAATTAGAACCAGGACTGTTATGAGAAAACTACGATAGTCCTGATCCACTGATGTCACTGGGACTCGCATGCGGCTGCCGCCGAGCCCTCCCGGCGCCATCCCGTTCCTCGCCCACCTCCACCTCATCAAGAAGCCATTCCACGCGCACGCTGTCCGGCCTCGCCCAGCGCCACGGGCCGGTCTTCACCCTGCGCTTCGGCTGCCGCGACGCCGTGGTCGTGACATCCCCGGCGTGCGCCTGGGAGTGCCTCACGGAGCACGACGTGACCTTCGCCAACCGCTCGCTGCTCCCCTCGCAGAGGCTCGTGACCTTCGACGGCGCCGCGTTCGGCACCGCCAGCTACGGGCCGCACTGGCGCGACCTCCGCCGCATCGCCGTGGTGCAGCTCCTCTCGGTACGCCGCGTCGGCGGCATGTAGGGCATCATCTGCGGCGAGGTGCGCGCCATGGTGCGGCGGCTGCATCGCGCGACGACGACCGCGGGCGGCGGCGGCGCCGCGCGGGTCGAGCTGAAGCGCAGGCTGTTCGAGGTCTCGCTCAGCATCCTCATGGAGGCCATCGCGGAGACCAAGGCGGTGCGCCCGGAGTCAGACGCGGACGACGACACCGACATGTCGCCAGAAGCGCAGGAGTTCAAGCAGGTCATCGACGAGGTCTTCCCGTACGTCAGCTCGGTCTGGTGGGATTACCTGCCGGTGCAGCGGTGGTTCGACGTGTTCGGTGTGAGGAATAAGATCCTGGCTGGTGAGCAGCAGGGACGCGTTTCTGCGGCGGCTGATCGACGCAGAGCGGCGGAGGATGAGCGACGGCGTCTGATCGACGCCGAGGGGCTGTTCGTGGCGCCGTTCGGGATGGGGCGGCGCAAGTGTCCCGGAGAGGCGCTCGCGCTGCAGACGGTTGGGGTGGCGCTGGGATCCCTGATCCAGTGCTTCCACTGGAGCAGAGTCGACCGCGTGGACGTTGGCATGAGCGAGGGCAGCGGACTGAGCATGCCCAAGGCTGTTCCGCTGGAGGCTTTGTGTAGAACTCGTGAGGTTATGTATGACGTTCTTCAGAAGCTCTGATAGGACGGACACCTCGGTCGTTCACGGTGTGCACAATGCACTAAGTAAGCTTCTCCTGAGCATGTTCCAGGTCATCAAATGTAAGACATGTTTTAGACTGGCTGACAGAGAGAATTATTATTTAAGAATAAAAAAAGACTAAAGAAGCGTCTCATAATTCAAGCATGACAAGACAGGCAGCTATCTCTGTTTGGCCCAGGCGAAATGGACTATGGTGATTCATCGCAGAAACGTACATCTACAACATGTGGCAAACAAAAGAGGCCACGATGGAACAGCCATGATGATGTACACAGGGTAAGGCGCCTTTGTGTCAGTAAGGTATTTTCAACTTTTGGGTCTTCTGCGTCACAATAGGAAGTTTATGGGCAATAAGATTCGGGTCCGCGTACGCTGCAGAGTCTGAAGGATATCCTTTCTGCATTATAGAAAAATGATAAAATATGAAAATATTCTAGCAATGTCCTCAACTTAACCTTATTGAAAGTAAGGTGCTTGGTAGAGTGATAGCATACCGCAGACAAACTAGCAAATGTTGCTTCCCTCCAGCAACATTCACGGAGTACCCCTGGTTTGGCTCCATCGCCATTTCCAAACGAACAATGTAAACGAGTGTCTCTCAATCTCATCAGTACACCATCAACTCTAAGCTGTTAGGTCGACAGGCAATCATCAGTAAGGACAAGCTCGTCATATATGAAGACAAGAATCTTGAAAATCCTACATGTCAAAAACTTGCATCTTAAATGTGGGGGAACACTGCTACACGATTATTACTCAAACATATGACTATGTTTGGAGGATCTTCAGTTCAAACTTAGGCCTCAATAATTAATATATGCCCTTTCAAAAGTTTTATCCTTTCTTGTCCCATAGGATCAGTTTAGCCTACCCCAACTTGCTTGGGACATAAAGGCTTTGTTGTTTTATTTCAAAGGGACAAGCATAGAGTCAATTACAAGAGGAGTTAAGTTATTTATTGATCTCAGCTCTTCGCAAGTTCTCCTGAAAAATCTTGGATTGATGGGAACACTGAGGGCAACAATCTGAATCAGTATTATCACTAAAATTGTAACAGGTTCCATCCTATATGAGACAATACATCACCCTCAGAAATTGCCTCCATACTAATGAGGCATCAAGTACAAAAATTAAAATGCAAGGTAGTAGAACATACCCAACTCCGCCTATGGTGGGGCGCCTTTGGTGTCTCAGCATAGCAGGTCCCAAGCCCTGGTAAAGGAGGAGGGTTGTGTTAGGCGTGGCGAGCCAATGTAAAAACTTAGCCACTTTAATGGAGATGAAACCCGAAAGAAAATCGTTGGGGCGTAACCCTCTTAGCGACGCGCCATATCGGAACCCGGGTATGGTGTTAAATGGGCAAGGGCCGGGTCGTCACCCCCGTGACGCGCCGTGTCGTGATCTGGGCATGGTGTCAAGTGACCAAAGATCGGGTCGTCGCTTCCTTAGTGGCGCGCTACATCGGCGCCCGGGTGTAGTGAAAAATGAGCAAGGGTCTTCGCATCTGAGTCGACGGGTGCGAAGGGTAAGGAAGCTAGTCGAACCAACTAGGATCCGTTTAGGTAGTTGGAATGTAGGGTCACTTACAGGTAAGTTAAGAGAATTAGTTGATACCGCGACTAGGAGGCGTGTAAATATATTATGCGTTCAAGAGACTAAATGGAAGGGTCAGAAGGCGAAGGAGGTGGACAATACAGGATTCAAGCTTTGGTACACAGGGACAGTCGCGAATAGAAATGGAGTAGGAGTTTTGATTGATAAGAGCCTCAAGAATGGTGTGGTGGGAGTGAGAAGGCAAGGAGATAGGATTATCTTAGTCAAGCTTGTCGTTGGTGATCTGGTCTTGAACGTAATCAGTGCGTATGCCCCCCAAGTAGGCCTCGACGAGAGTGCTAAGAGACAGTTCTGGGAAGACTTAGATGGCCTGGTTAGAGCTATACCTAGTAGTGAGAAGCTTTTTATAGGAGGAGATCTTAATGGGCATGTAGGTACTACAAGCGCAGGTTTCGAGGCAGTTCATGGAGGTTTTGGGTATGGTAGTAGGAATCAGGAGGGGGAGGAAGTTCTGGACTTCGCGGTAGCTTTTGACCTGATGATAGCCAACACTTTCTTTAGAAAGAGAGAATCTCATCTAGTGACCTTCAGTAGCGGACAACACTGTAGCCAGATTGACTTTGTCCTCGCAAGAAGAAAGGACAAACGAGCATGCTTGGATTGCAAGGTGATACCAGGAGAGTGTGTTGTTTCTCAACATAAGCTTTTGGTGGCAGATTTTCGTTTTCAGGTGCGTGCCCGTAGGGATAAACAAGCTAAGATTGAAAGAACAAAGTGGTGGAAACTGAAAGGGGAGACGTCAGAGGTATTTAGGGAAAGGGTTATCAAAGAGGGTTCTTGGAAGGAAGAAGACGACATAAACAACATGTGGGACAAGATGGCAACCAACATTCGGAAGGTAGCCTCAGAGGTGTGTGGAGTAACCAAAGGAAGGGGACGCGAGGCTAAAGATACTTGGTGGTGGAACGAGGAAGTCCAAAGGGCTATTAAGGAGAAGAAAGAATGCTATAGACGCTTGTACCATGACAGGAGTGTGGACAACATAGAGAAGTACAAGGTGGCAAAGAAGACTGCAAAGCAAGCTGTAAGTGTGGCAAAGGGTAGAGCGTACGAGGATCTTTACCAACATTTGAGTACGAAGGAAGGAGAGACGGACATTTATAGGATGGCTAGGATTCGTGAGAGAAAGACACGGGACTTCAACCAAGTTAAGTGCATTAAGGATGAAAGGGAGCATCTCTTGGTGAAGGAGGATGAGATCCGACATCGATGGCAAGAGTATTTTGATAAATTGTTCAATGGTGAGAATATGGACACAACCTTTCAGTTGGATGACTCTTTTGATGACACCAATAGGCGCTTTGTGCGGAGAATCCAAGAATCTGAGGTCAGAGAGGCGTTGAAAAGGATGAAAGGAGGTAAGGCGATGGGACCAGATGGTATCCCAATCGAGGTGTGGAGATGCCTCGGGGACATAGCTATAGTATGGCTAACCAAGCTGTTCAACCATATTTTTCGATCGAACAAGATGCCTGATGAGTGGAGGAGAAGTATATTGGTACCGATCTACAAGAATAAAGGAGATATTCAAAGTTGTACGAATTACCGGGGAATTAAGTTGATGAGCCATACTATGAAGCTATGGGAGAGAGTTATCGAGCATCGCTTGAGAGCAATAACGCGGGTCTCTATGAACCAATTTGGTTTCATGCCCGGAAGGTCAACCATGGAAGCCATTTTCTTAGTAAGACAAGTTATGGAGCGATATAGGGAGAAGAAGAAGGACCTACACATGGTTTTTATTG
The DNA here is from genome assembly GCF_019320115.1 of Miscanthus floridulus. Classification (NCBI taxonomy): domain Eukaryota; kingdom Viridiplantae; phylum Streptophyta; class Magnoliopsida; order Poales; family Poaceae; genus Miscanthus; species Miscanthus floridulus. The sequence goes on from NC_089580.1 coordinate 27,517,495, forward strand.
ACTTGGAGAAGGCTTATGATAAAATACCAAGGAATGTTATGTGGTGGGCTTTGGACAAACATAAAGTCCCAACGAAGTACGTCGGGCTCATTAAGGACATGTACAACAATGTTGTGACTAGAGTTCGAACAAGTGATGGAGACACGGATGACTTCCCGATTAGGATAGGACTACATCAAGGGTCAGCTTTGAGCCCTTATTTGTTTGCTTTAGTGATGGATGAGGTCACAAGGGACATACAAGGGGACATCCCTTGGTGTATGCTTTTCGCGGACGATGTAGTGCTAGTTGATGAAAGCCGGATAGGAGTGAACCAGAAACTGGAGTTATGGCGGGAGACTTTGGAGTCCAAAGGTTTTAGACTCAGTAGAACTAAAACTGAGTATATGAGATGTGACTTCGGCACTGCTACTCGGGAGGAGGAAGATGTTAGTTTGGAAGGTCAAGTAGTGCCTAGGAAGGATACCTTTCGATATTTAGGATCAATGCTACAGAGGGACGGGGATATTGATGAAGATGTTAGCCATAGAATCAAAGCAGGGTGGATGAAGTGGCGGCAAGCGTCTGGTGTCCTATGTGACAAAAGGGTACCACAGAAGCTAAAAGGCAAGTTTTATAGGACGGCGATTAGACCTGCTATGTTGTATGGTGCAGAATGTTGGCCTACGAAAAGACGACATGTTCAACAGCTAAGTGTCGCGGAAATGCGTATGTTGCGTTGGATTTGCGGTCATACTAGAAGGGATCGAGTTCGGAACGATGATATACGTGAGAGATTAGGGGTAGCGCCAATTGAAGAAAAGCTTGTCCAACACCGGTTGAGATGGTTTGGACATGTGCAACGGAGACCTCCAGATGCACCGGTGCGTAGCGGAATCCTAAGTCAGGATAGTAACGTGAAGAGAGGCAGAGGAAGACCGAAGTTGACTTGGGTAGAGGCAATAAAAGGAGACTTGAAAGGATGGAATATACCCAAAGACTTAGCCTTAGATAGGAGTGCTTGGAAGACAGCTATTCACGTGCCTGAACCTTGATTGCTTCTGATGGGTTTCAACTCTAGCCTACCCCAACTTGTTTGGGACTTAAAGGCTTTGTTGTTGTTGTTGTTGTTGTAGAACATACCCAGAAACGCAAAAGCAGAAACCAACCAGTTGGCATTACCCTCTGCACATACACAACCAAGAATCCTATTAATGAGTTGAACCAAAAGACAATTTTGCCAGAGACATTACAGTTGAGGAAAAAGGAACAGATAAGCATCATTGGGGATCACATACCACTCGCACTGTAAGAAATGAGATACCATTGTCAGCTAACTCATCTTCATACAAGATAACCTACACACATCCTGTTAGGGGCAGACCAGTATCCAGATAAATTATGAACCATTTGTTCCATTTCCATACCTCGTCGTAGAAAAGAATTGGCTCTTTTGCTGAAAGGGCAACAAGGTCAATCCGATCATTAGTATCCTCCCAACACAAAGTGCTGCATCCATCTAAACTTGTTTGTGTCTGGAAAAGAAAATTGTATGAGCAGGAACTATTTGTCAGTGGACTACACCAGTAAAAAAGTGAAAGGGCAGGGGAACAAATATAGAACTTTGAAATCAGATTAAATTAATTCAGCTGAGATCAGGTCCATACAGTGCCTGAGTTCACAACCACAGCATCACTCCCACAGTATGGTGTCGTAAATGTATAGTCATAATCAAGTATAACCTGGTCAGAAGGCTTACTGCAAGAAAACAAGTTAAAAGAACCTGCGATTAGGCTTTTTTAACAAACTCACAAGGTAAAACATGATATTTCCATTATCTGAATTTTTTTCAGCTAAGACCAATATAAACACATCAAAGTGTATACTATTGTACTTCTCTCGAAACAATGCAGGATACAAACAAAATAAAATCAATTTAATTATATCCATCCACAAATATGTATTTCTGATCAAAGCTTCCAAAATTTTAAGACAAAGTGGACTGCTTTGAAACAGGGTGGGTGATGCCAAGATCAACTAACATCTTTCACTACAAATGCTCAGTAGTATGAATTGGGTAAAAAAAGGAAGTACAGTTATAGATGACCTTCTGAACTTCCATTTTGCTGCAGCAGGAACCTCAACAGGTGGCAGTGCCTCTTTCTTTCATGCCTTGAGTGCATCAAGTGCATTAAAATGCAATTTGATGCCAGTTTGAGTATGTTGAAGGGACAAGAAACTCTCTCCAAAAACCATCTCAGGTAAATGTGTTGCTTGAAGTTCATCTTCAAAGCTGAAGAAGAATAGAGTAGACATTACAGAATTTAGCATTAGTTTTCTCTAAAATATTTAAAGTAGCAACGTTTTAATAAATCAACTCTAAATTCATCTATTTAATACTGAAGATTTCACAGATGTAACACCAGTAGACACTGGATAGATCCAATATTACTAGCAGCCATAGTGTGCTTTAAAGTAGCAATGTTTTAATAAATCAACTCTAAAGTTACTGTGCACATTTTTCCTGACTAAATGTAACAATAGAAAAGTTGATATACTGACACCATTGGTTAATTAATGATCAATTATCATTGATGTGACCAGGGAGGATTCACAGTTCAAGCATCACCTCCAATCCCCACCATGTGGAAGTTGAATGCCAAGACAAGCATAGTGCAACAAAATTGAAATATATATGAATTCCATGAGTGATGAATTAAGAACTAATGTGACATGAATAATCAGATCAAAGGGAGGGTCAGACAGACAGGAAAAGTACACACAAATTGATCAAATACGCTGCAGCGCTACTAGCCTACTACTACGAATTTGAAGCTCTGCCTATTGCGAGTCTGAGTCCAAGTTTCCGATCTTCTACATAGACGAATCGAAAGGACGGGGAGGGAAGGGCTAGCCGGCTAGGGTTTATGGTGGGGGCGGCTCGTACCGTTGGAGGGAGGCGGCGTTGAGGATGGGGCCTTTGTGGGACTGGATGACCCACCCCTTCACTCGCACGCCGCCGGGAATCGCCTCCGCCCCCGCTGACTTGAGCTCCGCGGCCGTCGGGCCCTCCCACGCCGCCGCCGAAGCCATCTGCGTAGTCTGCTTCAAGCTGGGGAATTCGCAGTGGCAGACTGGCAGTGCTGCCCCCTTTGTACTGCAGCACCTGGCAGTTATTTGTCGACCGTTTGATAGAATCCGATGGCTATGATTCACTGCTACACGTCCACTACAGCGCTCGAAGCCTGGAATAGGTGGGGGATGTGAGGTGCGAATTCGGCACGAATTCAAACCGAAACAGCCAAGTTTTTAGAATTTATGTGGATGATTTGATACCTAAACGTTCCAGAAATGACCAATGTGGTTCTTGGATCAAGGCCTTGTTTAGATCCCATCAAAATTTTAAGTTTTTTCACTCTCTCCATCACATCAATTTTTGGACGCATATATGGAGCATTAAATGTAGGTAAAAAAAATTAACTAATTGCACAGTTTGGTTGTAAATCACGAGATGAATCTTTTGAGCCTAGTTAGTCTATGATCGGACAAAGTTTGTCAAATACAAACGAAACATGATACAGTGTCCAGATTGTAAAAATTTACAATCTAAACAAGGCCCAAAGTTCGCGATCCTAATGGCACAGTCGCATACTCCCTCCATCCTGTCGTTTTTATTTCACGAGAAACAACTTTAATTAAATATGTATTAAAAAATATTAATATTTATGATACATAATTAGTATCATGGGATAGGTATTTGAATCTAGTTTTTTAATAAATTTATTTGAAGATAGAAATTGTCGGGTTCATAAACCCGTGGTCCCTTGGACCGGCTTCCCAATAAAGATTCGGCCCGGCAAACAACGTTGCGAACGACGCGCAACTCCTGGGCCGGCTCAAATACCAAAACGATAGGCCAGGAGGGTGATCCAATCTCCGACCGAAAGGCTTGATCGAGGAGGAACGACGCCCGCTTCCGACTCCGGCCTACCTCTCCGACCGGAAGGCCTCGCTAAAGAGGAACAGCGCTCGCTTGCGACTCCGACCTATCTCCGGACGGCCTCTCCGACCGAAAGGCCTAGCCAAACACCACCTTCGACTCCGACCCGCGTCTCCAACCAAGGATGCGTCGAACCCCTGCTTATGGCACCTCTCCGACTGGCGCAATCAGAGCCGACTGAGACCAACCGACCAGGGACATCCGCTCGATGAGGATCAGGAAACGGACGGAGAAAGTAAGGCAGGACACTCAAGTTCATCGCAATACCAAAGACCGTACCCTGTACACCTGCAGGACAGTATCCTGCAACCTTCCTGGCATGTCAGAACCCAAGCAGTGTTGTGGGCACCGATATTTTCCCTACAGTATTATGGGCGCCATCAACTCCTGTACCAGACAAACACAGGTAAAGCTCCCCCACGTGTCTCTGAGCATCAACAGTGTTGTGGGCGTCGGTATTTACTATACCAGGCAAACATGGTAAAAACCCTACATACCTCTAGGCATCAACAGTATGCAGGCACCGACGTATGCCATACAAGAAGACGATACAACCTCCCACACGCATCTGACATTAACAGTGTTATGGGCGCCTACAATCATCTTGTACCCGACGACGTAGGCAACAAGACTTAGCATACGTACACTCTCCCTCTCTCACTTGTAAGACCATCCACTTCATCTATAAAAGGGAGTGCGCTCTCTCCTAAAAAGAAGCGATCTCTTAGTTCACTCATACACAACAACAGAACCGTCAGGTTCAAACCTCGAGCACACACTGAAACACTTAGCACATAGCGGAGCTCCCGTCACTCTCGGCCCTTCAGACTAGAGTCCGACCGGACCTCTTGTACCCCCATCTTTCTCCTTCTCGTTTGTAACTCCACTGCAAACTTCGAGCACCTAGGCTCAGGAATAAAGTCACCGACCGACTCAAACTGGACGTAGGGCACGCTGCCTGAACCAGTATAAACCCTGTGTTATTGAGTGCTATGCCACATCCAATCACAACGTATGGCAAAACTACAAATATTTACGTGTTGGTCACTTTCTACATCGACAGTTGGAGTCATCCATGGGGAAGACGCTATACGTTTATACTTTTGGTCATCGAATGGCCCACTTTTCCACCACCTTCGACATGGCAGGCTCAAGCAATACGACTCGCTTCGGCATGTTGGAGTTTCCCGCACTCACACCTGTTAGGACGTGGGTTCCACCAGTCTTTGAGCCATCCCAGGCCTTCTACTTTGGAAGCCTGGACTTCGTCGCCGACCGGCTCGGCATACTACACCTCCATAAGGAGGAACTTGTTTCGGCACCCGTCGGAGGGGCGCCCTCCATCGGCTCCGGGACACCCGACGACTTCAATGATGAGGCGCCTGCGCTTCATTCTGAGCAAACGCTCTGCTCAAAGTCCGCTGTGAGTAATGTACATACTGTTATTTACTCGCTATTTACTGTCTTCCACCAATTATCTGAAGGGACCACGTTGTCCGCCCCGCAGCCATCGTATGACCGGTTTCCCTATGGCCTTGCACCCCCCGTGGACGCGGACGCCTGGGGGCTCCGAAAGATGCTGACGCCGTCTCCTCTCACATCTGAATTCGTGGGGATGGCAAGCTACACTCTCACCTGTTTCTACGAGCTTGTAGATGACAAAGTTGAGAGTGACGGCTCTAGCATCAGCGACGTGGCACCTAGCCACCGTCTGTCCTGGGAGTGCGCTATGGCGGACGCTCTAGGATAGCCAGTGGTGGTAGTGGAGTCCTTGAAGACTCACACCCCTCCGGACCCTCGTGCGGGGCCCTCATGCTCGCATAAAAGCACGGCGAGGAGATACGACAACGGCGATAGAACCAGCCACCACCTACGCCGGCGCACTCAGCGTAGCACGTTGCGCCATGCGCGCGTAATCCGACAAGCGACGCCTAGGGTTGCGCCCGCCAGGTCTAGCTCAACATCATGGACAGAGGGAACGATCCCCCACAGTTTGCTTGAGTCGGTCAGAACATCGCCGCTACGGCGATGCTTTTGTGCGGCATCCCGAACCTGCTGACCCCAGGAGCGGGCGGTCCACCGAAACCTCCGAGCGCTTGTGGAGACCGTCGCCATTCAATAGGCAAAGAGCTCCATATCACAACACCGACTCACGGCCTCTCTCCCCACTAGGGGAGTGGGGACGCAACAGATGAATCGCTCTGTCCACACCACTACAGCCATCGAGCGTGGCACAGGAGGCTGCAGCCGTGCCATGGCCTGACCTGACGCCCGCTCCACACTGACCCCCTGTGCATGAATGACTCAGTCTAGACCAAGATGCTCACATCATCATCAACAACCGGCGTCAGGTCCGGCATGATGATGACGTCCATCGGGCGGTAGTAAGGGCGGGCAACACAGACCCTGGCCGGACCATCAACGGGAGCGGCGAAACACACCCCAGGTATGGTTGCCGGCCGAACGACCGGAGTCCTAGCCCAGATGGGCCAGGACCATGGGCCTTTGGGCGATGCATCTAGAAAGCACCATTCCCACAGCGCTTCCAACCGCCCACCAACATTGCCAAGTACACCGGGGAGACGAACCCTGGTATATGGCTTAAAGACTTCTGGCTCGCTTGCCGAGCTGGAGGAGTGGATGATGACCACTTCATCATTTAGTACCTTCCCATCTATATGGGGGAACATGTTCGAGCATGGTTCGAATTCCTCCCGCACGATAGCATCCACGACTGGGCAGACCTCAAGAGGGTCTTCATCGATAACTTCCAGGGGACGTATGTTCGCCCCAGGAACTCCTGGGACCTCAAGAGCTACTAGCAGGAGCCCAGCCAGCCCTTGTGAGATTACATTCACAGGTTCTCCAAAAGATGCAACTCCCTCCCTGATGTCGCCGACACGGATGTCATGAACGCATTCCTCTCCGGGACAACTTGCGAGTCCCTGATCCATAAGCTTGGCTGCCTGAAGCCTCGTAAAACCCTTGACCTGCTCGATGTTGCCATGAACCATGCCTCCAGTGATGAGGCGGTCAGAGTGGTCTTCAATGGAGACTAGGATAAAGGCAATGCCAAGCGCGAGGATTAGGACGAGGGCCCCTCCACGTGGAGGGGCAAAAAGGACAAGAAAGATCGTCGCCGACCGGCCAACTCCGCGTTGGTCACCGTAGCTGATCACACTGGCAAGCAGCCCCAGCAGGGCCTCTCAAACCACTTCAACGAGCTCATGGAGAACCCGTGCACCAACCATGCCTACCCCGTCAAGCACCTCTACAAGGACTGCAAGCTCCTCAAGCGCTTTCTGCGATAGGCCAGTAGGCCGAAAGAAGAAAAAGGCAAGGAGGCAGTGACCAAGAAAGGGGGCATGGCGGGCAAGGATTCGGACGACTGAAGGTCCCTATACGGCAACTGAGGTGATTCGACAGGGCGCCTACCGACTGAAGGACGACAACGATAATGTTCTCACCAACACTGGAAACATCGAACAGCTATGTCGTTTCTTCCCCAAAAATTCAGTCTTACTATTTTCTACTTAATGTTTGCTCCTATAAAGTGCCTCGACCCGAACACTTTTGCCCTGGTCGCTCGGGGGCTCCACGGGGGTGCAATACTACCTCTCTTTTTTGTTTACTATCATATGGTAAAATACCTTCCTACCCGAATGAAAGGGTAGTTCGGTCCTTTAATTACCTTACGTAGCTTTGCTTTAAATATTCTGACCGATCGCACCCTGCCTCTACCTATAGTTATGAGCAGCTGAGCCTCACGGGCCACGCCTGGGCTCTTAAGGTTGTAGCCTATGGTACAAACAGGCAGGTGCGAAAAAAAAAGAATAAAAGACAAAGTTATTCTAAGGTAATTAAAGGAACGGACGGGACAAGCTTCCCCGAATGAAGTAATTCCATCACAAAAACAAAGTTATAGTATTCATGAATACACAAAAGCACTTTACACAGGGGCTCCCCCATGACATTATCTTGTATATTTGCTAAAGTATTTGTACTCTAAAAACTTCTACTATGGCTCCTCGGTGGCATCGGCTACCGGCTCGACCGACGAGGGCAGGGGCCGCTCGTCCTCCGACTGGGCAATGTTCGGCTTGGTCGGAGGCAGGGTGACGTCCACTTTTGACCTAGGCTCCATGCCATCCACAGGCTAGGTGACGTCCTCCTGACGCGTGCCTTCGGCCATGTCCGCACGGCGAGCATCCATCACCCACTGCACGGAGACTTGCTCAGCCACCAACTTTGCATGTGGCAGCAAGCTCTCCCCAAGCGAGTGGATGTCTCCAGCCATCGGCATACCACTGCAGATGGCAACGAAGTCTAGGTCTGAGTGGTATATTGCCCCCCGAAGTTAACACCCCCGACGTCCCATAAAACAGCCCATCGGTGATGAGGGCCCGAACCTCATCCGAAACCTCCGCCAGCCGAAGGGCAGGCGCGCTGGTACTTGGCGCTGACCCAAAGACCTCCGAGACAACGAGCTGGGTAACATTGCGCATCTAGTCAAGTTCCCCCTTGAGAGCGTGTCGCTCTTCAAGGAACTTGGCCAGTGCCTCTGCATTCCAGCCAATCATTGCCTTGGCCATCTCCAGGTCTCGCTCTAACGACTCCACCTTTCTACCCAGCTCTGGAAGAAGGACGACAAGCTCAGAAGCAAGCTAAAGGAAGAAACCAACACATCGAAAAGTAGAAAAGGTACGTACCGAGGTTGGTGCTCTCAAGGATGGAGAGTCCCTCCTTCTTCTGAGTCACCTGCTTGCACAGCCAGGCGTTCGCCTCCTCCGTCCCCATCCCCTAGCCCTGAAGCGCGAGCACTTCCTGGTCGGCCTTCGACCGGGCCTTCCGTTCTGACTCCAGGGCCTTCCGCTCCATCTCTAGAGTCTCCAGGAAACTTTGGAGCGCCGCCTCGGTGTCCTCTAGGGACTTCTACAGCGCCGCCTCCTGGGCCTTCGCCGCGTCGAGCCCTAGCTCAACGGTAGTCCTCTACTCCACCGTAAGCACTTCTACTACCCGTGCCTCGGTCGCCTCCGCCTCCTAGTCCTAGGACTCGCGATAGGCGGACTCTAGCTAGCGCTCGAGCTCCTCCATCCAGGCGTGCTCCATTCAGAGAAAATGAGACTTACGGCTTGACATCTCCTCTAGACCCTGTAAAACAAGAAGCAAGCGTGCTAAGGTAGCCGATGAAAGACCAGGAGTTAAGGACAAACATAGAAAACTCACCGTTGTGGAATAGGGTAGGTCAACCATGACCACTCGCTCAACAGACTTGACCCACTCTAGGGCCTCCTCCAGCTTCACCCTGGTTCGGGTGAGATCGGACTCCACCGCAAGTCCTCTCCCCCCAAGCACGTCCTAGAGCTGACACTCCTGCTTATCCCAAAGGACAAACTGCACCTTCCTTGGGTCCTCAGGGCAGGGCCACACTAGGTTGGTCTCCTCTAGCCAGCTGAAGGGCCCAGCTGACGGTCCGACCACCGTTAGCTCCCGTGACATTACCGGTGGCTCCACCTCATCGCCTACTTCGCCGTCAGAGGGGATCTCCACCACCTTGATTCCACGGGCCACCAGCAGATGTTCCAGTTCTAGCCTGGACACATCTCCCCCTAGCACCTTCAGCTCCGACTGGGAGGGTGAGCCATGCGGCCCTTCGCCCAGCAAGGCAGGGAGCGTGGTCTCCCTATCCTCTTCTATCGTAAACATTGGAGGAGGGGTCACGAGGGTTACCTCCAACACGGCCTCCGTTGTCACCACCAGGATCGCTGCCAACACTACCAACACCGCTACCGCCGTACTGGCGATCGACCCGAGGGGCGCCACCCCGAAAGGAAAGGACCCATCGCCACCACCCTACTCTTTGCACTGCTCGCTGCGGCGCGCTGCAAGGTGGGCCTCCAATCCTCCCGCACGGGAGTTGGGGCGATGCTTAGCCCCGTTAGCATCCGATAGCTGTCGAAAAAGTACAGGTCAGTCATACTCTAAAAAACTCAAACAGCGAGATCAAAAAGAAACAAAGAAGGCGTACCGGGCCAGAAGTGGTAGGACTCTGAAGCCCCGACCCGATGACAACGGGTCCACTGAGCGAGGACCACTCCCGGGGTCGTGACCCATGCCCCCTCAATTTAGCCTGGGGGAGTCAACCCAACCAGCTCCTGTTCAGCCCATGAATCACCACGACCTTTGGCTTGGGGGAACGCTAACCAGAGCAGCTGGTGGGGCATCCCCCCGTTGTGGGTCGTGTGCTGGCGCCATCCCCGATGATGCATGGGTGCGAGCCCGCTCTCCTGACCACCTGGCTTGTCCCACTGCGCCCACGACAGGTGGGGACGAGGCCAACGATGCCTCAGAAGGGTGTGGTGACCGCGTCTGTTTCGCCTCTCGTTCGCCGACGGTGTCCACACTCGCAGCATGCTTCCTCAGCGTGGGAACATCGCTACGCCTCTCTACCTCCTGCTCGCCACCAGCGAACGCGGCCGCAGGATCGCAATGCTCCACTGAGGTCGCAACGACCTCCTGGCTTTCCTCCTCCTTAGAGAAGATCATGTCATCCCCCACCTTTGTGGGGTCCTCTGACTCGAGCTCTAACTCGACATCGCTCCTATTTTCCCTGGCCCACACACGCCGAGCGATCTCCATCTCCTTCTCATGCTTCCGCCGAGCCTTCTTAGCTTTCTTCTTCTTCCTCTCAACCGCCACCTCCTTCTGGGTGGCCTACCGGGCTGCGCCCTCTGGCCCCTTCAGAAGATACGGCTGGGACTTGTAAGCTCTAAGTCCCTACGAAATAGGTGACTCAAAATCAAAAAATAGGAGAGCAAAAGGGAAGAGAATGCAGTGTAAAGAGAAGGGAGCATACCTGTTTGGACACCATCGTGGCATTGAGAGGTCCAGGCTTTCCATTGAGGGTCTCTTTGGGCCTCAGCTGTAGCACTCGGTCAAGGCAACTCTAGACCTCGTCGTTCGGTAGCTCCTCCGGCGACGCACGGTTAGGGTCCGTCGGGTCGTTGTACTTCCACATTGGCCTCGTCCTCTCTGCTAGCGGAGCGACCCAATGATAGAAGAGGGTGTGGAACACCCGCACCCCATCAAGGCCACACCGCATGAGCTTCTAGAGCTCCGCCTCAATAATCTCCACCTTCTTCCTCTGCTGGTTGGTGGGGCCCCACGACTATCTCTCCTGCCTCTCCGGCCTCATGCCGGTGAAAGGCAGAAATGGCGCCTCCGTCGGGTTCCTGATGTAGAACCATTTCCCGTGCCACCCCTGATTGGAATCACAGGGGGTGTACACGAGGTATGAGCCCAACACGCTCGGTTTCTTCTGAAGCGCGAAGCCCCCCACCGACGCAATCATGAGTGGCTTCCCCTCCAACAAAGCTCGCCTGGAGAACAACCACCAGAAGAGGTCCACATGCAGCTCCATCCTGAGGAAGGCCTCACACACAGTGATGAATCTGGCGATGTGCAGCACCCTAGTCGGATTGAGGTGCTGCAGCTCTAGGCCCCACTCGTTGAGGAGCCCACGCAGAAACTAGTACGCGAGGTATCCTAACTCGCGCTCATGGAAAGTGAGAAAGGAAACAACCTCACCGGCCTGAGGTTGCGGGAAATCCTCCCTCCTAGGAGCCCTCCAGTGCGCCACCTCCTTCGGCAGCAGAAACCCCTTCTCGGCAAAGGCAGCCAGCACCGACTCCCTCATGACGGATGACCTCCAGCTCGACATTTCGCTCTAGGTTCAGGAATGGATCTGTGAGTTTTATCCTCTCCCTAGCTCCCCCTTTTCTCTCCTAGGAACCGCCATGGTGCTCAGATGCTCTCGGCGAGAAGAAAGAAGAAGAAGATGCGACAGATGAGGAATAGGCGAAGGAACGAAACGGAAGCCCGCTCCCTTCCCCTACTTAAAGAAAGAGGCACATCAGTTGGGAAAGGTGCAACGATTGGGGGAAAGGCAAAATGATGGGGGTGAAAAACCCTCTCCCTTCCCCTATTCAATGCGGATGGGATATGTTGGGACATGCCCTGACCGATGGGATGCCCCCTGCCCGATGGAACAACGCCTGGTCAGACAAGGCATGGCTAGGTATGGCACACCACTACCGCACATCGAGCGCAAGAAAACAAGGGGCCGCTATGTGCAGGCGGCCCTCCACCTTCCTAGGCAGGACTTGGAAAGGCCTAAACGACGGGATCTTCGCCAGGAGAGACCATCAGGCTTCCTGAGTCAATTGGATGGCTCAGGCAAATGCCGAGAGATAGGTAAGGAGCAGAGGGATGCCTCATATGGGCCATGCCAACTCCATCATGAATGACGAGCGTGGATCCCGATCAGACATTTCTGATTGGAGCTCCTCAAACCCCGTCACTCGAGTCATCAAGGTAACATTACCAAAACCCACTATTTCTTTATATAATCATTTATTCATCTATGCACGCATTCATTCATTCCATACATCCAAAAGCATCGCATATGTAGTCAAAATGCATCCTAACGCTCTGTGTTGCATCATGAAGTGCAATTGCCTCGTTCAACATGAGCAACGATCGACCACGGTTCGAAGGCTGGCCCACAAAGGGCTCGAGGCCGCCTCGCGTCAAACAGAGCTAGGGGAGAAAACACAAATGAGCCTCGAAGCAGACATGGTCATCTCAACCTTCTTGTTCGATCCTAACCTCCTGCTAAACCTACAGAATCTCTATCGAGAGGAGGCCAGCGGGCCACCCGGGTCAGTCTCCAGAACGACCTAGGCATCTGTCGGGTTGTAGGTTAAGGAGCAGTGAAGTGCCACATGAGGGCTATACTGACCCCGTCACGAACAACGGACCCGGACTTCACTTGAATATACCTGTTAGCAAGCTCACCGAGCGCGTCACTCGAGCCATCGAGGCAAGCGACGTTAGCTCAATCCCTCCGGTTGCGAGAAACCACCGATGGGGTAACGCACAAAACTCAACCGACCCCTACCAAGCCCAATGGGGCTCAGGGGCTCAAGACACCCAAACGCCTCAGCCGCGCCTAGGTCCATGACTCTGACTTGATCGATCCCTTGGCGCACCTAACACCTAGATCCGCGAGTTTGTCACATCCGATCCCATGGCGCGCCCGACGCCTGGATTTGCGACTCTGACTCGCTCGACCCCTCAGCGCGCCCGACACTAGGATCTGTGACTCCGACTCACCCGATCCCCCGGCGCACCCGACACCTAGATCCATGACTCCGACTCACTCGATCCCTCTACGCACTCGACGCCAGGATCCACGACTCTGACTCGCCCGATCCCCCGGCACACCCGACGCCTAGATCCGCGACTCTGACTCACCTGATCCCTCTACGCGCCCGACGCCAGGATCTATGACTCCGACTCACCCGATCCCCTAGCTCACGCGACGCTTAGATCCGTGACTCCGACTCACCCAATCCCTCGACCACGACCAAACGCCTGGGACCACGCTCCCAGAAACGATAGGTTAGAAACCAAAAAAGAAGAGACTACGCCCACTGACAAAACCCCTAGGCGATTCTGCCCGAATCGCTTGGGGGCTCGGAAGCTACACCCGTGGGTGCGCTCGCGCGCACCCACTGACAAAACAAAACTTTTCCCGTTGGCAACACGAAAAAACCCCCAGACGATTCTACTCGAATCGCCCGAGGACTCGGGGGCTACACCCACGGGTGCGCTCGTGCGCACCCACCGTCAAGACAAAAAATCCCCCAGACGATTCATAAATCCTGTCGGGTTCATAAATCTGGGGTCCCTCATGGACCGGCTTCCCAACAAAGGCTCAGCCCGGCAGACAACGTTGCGAACGACACGCAACTCCTAGGCCGGCCCAAATACCAAAATGACAGGCCAGAAGGGTGATCCAATCTCCGACCGAAAAGCTTGACCTCGACTCTAGCCCGCCTCTCCGACCAGAAGGCCTCGCTAAAGAGGAACAGCGCTCGCTTGCGACTTCGGCCCGCCTCCGAACGGCCTCTCTGACCGGAAGGCCTGGCCAAACATCACCTCCAACTCCGACCTGCGTCTCCAACCAGGGATGCGCCGAACCCCTACTTATGTCACCTCTCTGACTAGAGCAATCAGAGCCGACTGGGACCAACCAACCGGGAACGCCCGCTCGATGAGGACCAAGAAACGGACGGAGAAAGTAAGGCATGGCACTTAAGTCAATCGCAATACCAAGGACCATACCATGTACACCTGCAGGACAGTATCCTACAACCTTCCTGGTATGTCAGAACCCAAGCAGTGTTGTGGGCGCCGATATTTTCCCTACAGTATTGTGGGCACCAGCAACTCCTATACCAGACAAACATAGGTAAAGCTCCCCCCACGTGCCTCTGGGCATCAATAGTGTTGTGGGCGCCGGTATTGGCCATTCCAGGTGAACATGGTAAAAACCCCTATATACCTCTAGGCATCAACAGTATGGTAGGCATCGACGTATGCCATACAAGAAGAAGACGACATAACCTCCCACATGCATCCGACATTAATAGTGTTATGGGCGCCTATAATCATCTTATACCCGACGACATAGGCAACAAGACTTAGCATACGTACACTCTCCCTCTCTCACTTGTAAGGCTATCCCCTTCATCTACAGGTAAAGCTCCCTCCACGTGCCTCTAGGCATCAACAGTGTTGTGGGCGTCGGTATTGGCCATACCAGGTGAACATGGTAAAAACCCCTATATTCCTCTGGACATCAACAGTATGACAGACACCGACGTATGCCATATAAGAAGAAGACGCAACCTCCCATATGCATCTGACATTAACAGTGTTATGTGCGCCTATAATCATCTTGTACCCAACGGCGTATGCAACAAGACTTAGCATACGTACACTCTTCCTCTCTCACTTGTAAGGCTATCTCCTTTATCTATAAAAGGAGATGCGCTCTCTCCCAAAAAGGAGCGATCTCTTAGTTCACTCATACACAACAACAGAACCGCCAGGTTCAAACCTCGAGCACACACTCAAACACTTAGCACATATCGGAGCTCCCATCACTCTCGGCCCTTTAGACTAGAGTCTGATCAGACCTCTTGTACCCCACATCTTTCTCCTTCTTGTTTGTAACCCCATTGTAAACTTCGAGCACCTGGGCTCAGGAATAAAGTCACCGACCGACTCAAACTGGACGCAGGGCATGTTGCCTGAACCAGTATAAACCCTATGTTATTGAGTGCTAGGCGACATCCGATCACAACGTATGGCAAAACTACAAATATTTACGTGTTGGTCACTTTCTACACCGATAGAAATGTTGCACGTATTTTCTATAAATCAAGTCAAAGTTAGTGGTACGCAAATCGTGGCGACCAACGTTTAAGGACAGATGGAGTATATCCTAGAGGCATGATTACACATTGCAAAGTACGTTGATTTACATGTATGATGTTGGATACACTCTGTAGATATAATAACAAGCCCTCAATCCTAAATGGAATGTTCTTTTTTCCTTTTCGATAACGGAAATGACAGGACACAGGCGTCCATCCCGTCCGGACGTCGCACGCCTCAGCCTGCGGATCAGTCAGCCCAATAAACCTCGCATCCATCCCCTTCCGTTGCTCGCCTCGCGCTGCTCCTGCTTCTTCTCCGCCGCCCGCGCCCCTTCCATTACTCCTGCCGCTCACCCCGCGCTGCTCCTGCTCCTCCGCCGCCCGCCCTGCTGCTCTATCGCTGCTCCTGCTCCGCACACCCGTCTCGCTGCTCCTACCGCTGCTTCGCCACCCGCGCCCGCTGTGCCTGCTCTGTCGCCCACTCGGCCTGACGACGTCGACAGGCGCCGTTAGCGCAAGGAGAAGCGTCAGGCCTGGCGCGGAAGCCCTATGACCTTGCCTGTTGCTACAGCTGCTGCGCCCCAATGCAGATGGCGAAGGAGACTGCACCGGTATATGATGCATGTTGCAAGCTCACATTTCAAATGTTTCAGATGTTTTAGAGGTATGTTGCAGGCGTTACATACGGATATTGCAAAAGTAGATCAGGATGTCGCATATGTTGCAATGGTTATACACATATGTTGCAACGGTCTGTCTCTAATGTTTCATCTGTTTTTCAGACGTATAATGCAAGCATGTTTATTTGGATGTTATATATGTTTTCACACGTGTGTTGCAAGTGTTTTATATGGATGTTGTGTATGTTTTGCAATGGTTTTCAAGTGTTTTCTTTTAAATGTTTTTGCAAGTGTTTCGAACGCACGTTTCAAGTGTTTCATCTATCTTCGTTGTATGTTGCAAGTATTGCATCGAGTGTTGCACATGCGATCCATGTGGAAAGCTGGAGGGGACGCGAGCGATCGCCATGGGTGCGCACCATGGGCCCCCGCCTGGCTACGAGACGCAGGCGCAGGCGAGCAACGTCCGCCCGACGTAGGCCCAGGCGTGGACGCGGGAAACAGACTGCAGACACGAATGTCCGAACGCTAGCCGTGCCGTTTCAATGAGTACATTAATCTCAAGTTTAATCAAACATATATAAAAAAACTATTGATATTTATTATATAATAAATGTTATTATCAAATGTGTTTTTATAATAAACCTACTTAGAGTTTTAAATATTAGTATATATCTTTTATAAACCTACTAGTTAAACTTTTAAAAATATGACCTAGGATTACGCTTTTTGGGACAGGTAGTAAAACAGTCAACAGCATGACCACAATAATAATCGATCTCATGTGCAATCAGTAACTGGTTACCGGGGTGGCGCGGTATAGTGGGTGACCATCACTCAAATTTCATCGAGCTGGTGCTCCGCAGAAGTTATAAAATGTTCTAGACATCATTCGACGCATTACCGCTCTCTGTTTATCGTCAGAAGAAATATAAGTTGTTGATATTAGTATACACACTGGGAGTTTATCAGAGTAAATAGATAATGATACAAGCATAACAAATACATCCAGAACAAGAAAACTAAAAGAAAAAAAAATCATGTGCTGGTCGTGTTGTAAGCCGCGTCAGCAGAGGACGTATCCATGTCATTCAGGCCAAGTTCCTCATTCTGCTCCCAACTCCTCTGATACTCCTCCACTGTAATCCACAAAGAACACATTCAGTATGAATATCCTTTAACTTGCAGTATTGGGCACCAGGGGAGCACCATCGTGTATCTGAATTGTTGATACGGTTAACTTACTGGTTAGCTGACTGTCATCTTCTAACGAATCAGTAGCCGGGGCCACAAATGAAGCCGCCAATCCATCATCAATTATTAGAGTCCAGGCCTCTTGTAAACTCAGAAGCTGGTAAAATACATTGACAAACAGTATTGATCAGGATAAACCTTCTCCATTAAACTATATAGAGAAAGAGAGAGCAAAGAAATTACCTTGGATAGTCTCTCCTTGAAATCCTCCCATTTCTTCTTTTTCCATTCCAGTGTGCTATCGCCCAACTGGAATCCATGTATTCTCTCCAAAGCTGTAAACAGAACACATGTCACATTCAAATCCTCTTCTGAGCTTCAATAAGTGTGTACATACCATTTTGGCATCATAAACAGAGAGGTGAATAAAGTGAAGCAGACCTACCCTCGCATATTTTCACAATTAAACCTTCAACAGTTGTGACCATACCACCCAACGTTCCACATGAAAGCTCCAACTCAAGTTCAGGTACTTTCACGCTAGCTGAATCTGACTGAAAAACAAAACCCAAATAAACAAAGTCGTATATTAGAAGATGGATCCTGTCTAACGAGTTCATTAATCTATACAAGTATGTGGATCCAGTAGAATCACAAATTATCAATCTGTGTAATGAACAAGGTAAAGAAATGCCAACATATTAGAATAATGTTCAGGGGAGTCCACATTGCCACTACAGACTCAGAGAAGCCTAAAGGAAAGAAAAAACAACATGCACAGCAGAGAGTTAGATTCTGAAGGACTCGCAAGTTGCAAAATATATTTTACTTGACAGGACATCAGGTCATTAATATCAAATAACCTTTTCCCTAACCTAGTCCAGGGGATGAAGCTACCTTAAGCTACTCCCAGGGCATATTGAACAAATTCGAGTTGTTGCTATCTATTTTCTACCACTTAACCCCCATGGCACCAAGCTATGGACCCACCAATCCAGAAGCAAATCACTTGGTTGGGCTGCAAGCTCGGCCCAGCAACACCATGGTGTCATCCATTGTGTATCCCGGTCAACCTATGCTCCCCTATGCCTTCACTCTCTCTGCTTCGGCCAACACAGGGTGTCCAGTATCCATTTAGGACTTTTCTAGCCTTGAACCACTGGCAGTGCCTTTTTTTATCATTCCAAACTTTCCCGGAAGTGGATAGCTCTAACTAATTCTCTCTGCAATTTAATTTAGATGCTTCTTGGTTAAATTTTGATGAAACTGTAGGGTTTAGGCTTGAAATTGAGGCTTCCTATAATTTGTGTGAAAAAATTGCAGTCTGCATCACAGTTCAAATTTTTTTTTTTTGCATTCTGCATGGGACTCCTTGCATTGCACAGGCGAAGGTAAGGCTTACCACTAACACCCTTCCCCAGACCCCGCACAGAGCGGGAGCTCTCTGCACTGGGTACGCCCTTTATTCTGCATGGGGCTCCTAGTGTAAAATAAACTTCATTATAGTGTAAAGTAAACTTCTGGAAGCATTATACATGTTCCAATTGACCACCGTAAATCCCATATGTTATATTGATGGTGCAAATTTTGGCTGAAACATTAATATTAAGCTTAAGCACAATGTTACCTAGGAGTTATGTATAGTTCGCTGAAACAATACTAGTTCTTTATAGAGAATTGAAACCTACAATACTTTCAAATTTAAGCTTTTGAGAACCTCGAAATCAGATGACGTATTTTTTATTCAGCCATCACAGCTTCACTAACTATACTATTTTTCTCATTTTTTGGGGGTACAGGGCACTTGTATTGAACTACTCATTAAAAACAGAAGTTGTATTATTAGGCAATATATACTTGTGAGGCACCCCTCCCTGGATTTTACTCTAGATTTGTCCCTGCCTTATCATATGATCATCAATCTCATGCACAGGCATGCAAGTTGGTGTAAACAGGAAACATCCAAACCTTTATGACATCGCGAGTAAGGTCTCGTGCATTTTGAACACGCAGTGTAATTTTCTTTCCCTTAGCTGGAATCTCACCTCCAGGCTTCAGCTGATTGAACAAAGAGGAATAGAGTTTTGAAATCATAAAAGTGTCAAAATGAGCCTGTCAGGTAACTAAATCTTATTTACAAAACAGTGGTAGGACAATCAAACTGACCTCTGAATTGCGATAACCACACATGTCACATGTTGTCGCCATAACAATCACCTCCTGGAAATATGGGATTTCTAGCAAAGGTCAAGGTTCACATACTTTTTAATTGCAGTGTTAAGCAGAAGAAAGGGATCCCAAAATGTTCTATTCCTATATTCAGGAACCTAGTCAAAGGGTTGCAGCTATGTTTCAGGTCCTGGAGACCTGATATATCCCAGCAAGCATGTTTGGTAAATCCAACCAAACGATGCCTGTTTAAGTGGTGTGAAGCCATAAACCATAGCTCCAGCTAGAAACCATCCAGAAAAAAGAAGACTTGTATCTTGTTCAATACCCAATGTAACCCCATCCCAAATAATAATACTCACCAGTTCAAAAGTGAAATACCATATCTGGATCGACCAACAATGGTAAAATCTTAAAAACACCCATCCCAAATAATAATACTCACCAGTTCAAAAGTGAAATACCATATCTGGATCGACCAACAATGGTAAAATCTTAAAAACAGCCTGGGCACATATCAGGAATATTATAACTCTGGCATAAATGTAGGATTCAAAATCAACAGAATTAAAGAGACCTGTATTTCCAACAAACTATCTCATAGCTAATTATTGCATACCACCAAGATATCCAACCATTGCACCCTCTCCAGGTGGTTGATGGCTATTCAAAGTAAGTACCTTAACACCAAAGAAGAAAAATTTCCGGTGGACGTTTCAAGTTTCAACTATGAAAAAATGCAAGCAAAACCCATGGTACAGGAGTGAAGGCAGAAGAGGTGTTCTGACACCAATTACAAGATCCTTTTTCTAGTCCTTATTCTAAGAGAACAAACGTCATCACAAAACCAAATAAGCATAGCCAAGATACTATTCATACTCTATTACTGAGCTTGGTCATGAAAATAACTAATGGCTACACAGGCATTATGTGCACTCTATTTTTAATCAGTCAGGAAAAAGGATACTTGTAGCAAAGAAACGCGTGACACATTCTGTTCCACAGGCCCCACATGTTGATGGTAAAGTATCAACCTGTCCATGTGAAATTTTATAAGGTACAGATAAACATAATTCGTGAGGAGATTGTTGCCAGCAACTTGGTAGATATACCTCTTCTGGTGCTGAGTATCTACACAAGGCTGCAGCAACTTCGTCAGGGTTTCCCTGAGCTATAGCGCGACGAGCTGCAACAGCTCCAACTGAGCCATGGGGCACACTTTGCAACCCATCAGAATTGGATTCCACAGCTGAAGCAGGCAAAACAGCCTCTCCAGGTTGTTCTGTTGGTGGTTCAGCAAGAAAACCAAGTGCTGCTTGTTGTTCACGAGTCCTTTCATAGAATCTCACAGATAGTAAAGGATCTGATGACGGAGCATGCCTGTGGGTTTATGAAGATTAATCAGTGTGGCAAACCCAGATGAGGCACATGCATGGGGAGATTAATAAAACATACCATATATTATTATCTTCCTATGCATCCAGCTGTAGCCATTACATAATAGCACAATCTAGTCAATTCAAATCACTATAGGTTTTTTTAGAGTCGCTATAGGTTATGTGACAAGACAATTCAAACAATATTACCGCAAAGGAAAACAATGTAAAAAATATCATCCAAGTAGTTCAAACATTAAATCACGATGCATAGAACAGTGTCTTCCATATTAGAACACGTATATAAGTCAAAACAATTCTAAATCCCAAACAATATAAATTAGGATGTATTCCCACAAAGAAAACACTTACGGGTTCTCAATAAAGCTGTTTCCTGCAGGGTCATCAAGAACAAAGGTGAATGCAGCCTCTCCTGATCCAAGAGATCTCAACTTCAGTAAAAATTGATCGATGGCTTCAGCCTTCTGAGGATCCACTTTCTGCAGAAGATCAGCTCGTCACCATGTGGAGTAATTCGAATTCCAAAAGCCAAGCATACAAATGCCCAAGATTCACCTTCCGTTCGTCTTGAAGAGCCTGCAGCTCATCCACAGCTCGCATAATAATCCCTTCCACCTGATTTACAAGGTAAAGAATAAGCAAGCTAGCAGCAAAATAGAACATTTTGAAAGGAACTGTTTCCCAACAAAACAAATACAGCAAGGAATGAAGCATACAGTAGAAAGCGTTCCACGTTGAGCTTCTGGAGGAATCTCAAAGTCCAGCTCTGGAATCTGCAGATGGGTACAATGAATAGTCAATAGTTACAAAAGCAATGCATTCTACGTGTTTACTGTAATGCATCAAGAGGATCAAATATCGGCATACCTTGATAGTCGCTGAATCAGACTTCACGACCTGACGATTCAATATCTGGACCAGCACCACTAGTTAGTTATTATAATAGATATATTTCGGTAACCATAATAATGCTTTATTATAACAAATGTTAAAATAGGTTTGTAGTATAAATATTAAGAGAGCTTAATTTTACCAAAATCAACAAATAAGGCATAATCGGCATGCAGAAACACACCTCACTCTGCCCCGACGGAACCTCCAAGCTATAGCAGCATCCCTTGGGTTGGAGCTGTCCAGCAAACTGAATCTCGTTGTTCCTACAACATAAGGATGCAAACTCAAATTATTACCATCAATTGGCAATTAATAGCTCTACCAATCATTGACCTGGACAAATTTCAATAAACAAGAAATTGGGCATATCGTTACCTCTCACCACAATGTGGGCACTCGAAGGCCATCAGAACCACCTGCAGATTCACAAAAGCAAATTTCAAAACTCCTGTCTAATCAGCGGTACTAATCAGAAGTTCAGAACAAGCAGCTGACGGCATGAGCACAGAAAGTACCTCCCGGAAGTGCGGGATCAGCGTCAACAGAAGCCTCGTGATGCCCTAACCACATGATAGCGAAGCAACAGTCCTCAGAACCCGCAACAAGCGCCCCGAACCGAAGAGAACAGAACCATGAAGAAACGAGAGGTAAGGTACGGGAGCACTCACGTTCTCGCCGCAGCGCATGCAGAGCGACTCGATCTCGTGGAGAGGCGTGGCGTGCGCCTCCTCGTCCGCAGCCGCCGACTCCGCCGCGGAGCGGAGGTCCACCACCACGCGCCCTTCATGGCCGGAGCTCGCCATTGACGCAGGGAATAGGTGTCAGATGGAGCACCCGCAGACGAGACAGCTCTGTGAAAGCTTCTGGCGATCGCTATGCGCTGATTTGGCTATGGTGCTCGTGGGAGTTTGTTTGGCGGCTATGCGTCGCGGCGGGAGGGGAAGGAAAGCGAATGGGGAGAACCGAGAACAGGAGCGAGTGACCTAGGATGCTCTAGAAGCAGAAGAAACGACCGCGCGGACTTGGGCTGGGCTGGGCTGGGACAGAGAACTGAGAAGGACAAGGTTTGCTACATGGACCTGAAACTCTGAAAGGCCTGAAGAAGCCCAGCCGCCCAGCTCCGGTCAGGCGGAGCACGACCTGGCACTGACGAGGGGCGGCGTCTGTTGCAGCACCGCAATGGGGATGGGACGGCACCGCGGCAGGGACGAGCAACCGCTAGGTTGCAGCAGAGAGCTGGACAGGGAGAGGAACCGGACGGGACTACGGGAGCGTGAGCGTCGATAGGGACTACGTGAGCGGCGCACGCGGAGAAGGGATTAGGCGTCGGGAGGGGAGTCCTCTCTGAGCCTGGGCCCGCAGAGAGTACAAAAAATTTGGAGAAGGTGTTTTGGGCCACGCCTAGGGCCGTGGCCCTAGTGACCCTAGGCCCATATCCGCACTGAAAGGCCTGAAGCACAATGAAAAGGACAGAGGTTTTGATTGATGCATGCCGTCTCCATTAGCATGAAAGATTGAGTCGAGGAATTTCTTTGGATCAACTATTTCTAATGGTTTCTACTCCCACGGTTCCAAATTATAAGTAGCCTTGAATTTTCTATACATCAATTTTGCTATGTATTTAGATATAACAAATGTAGCAAAATCTATATACCAGAAAAGTCAAAGAGACTTATAATTTGAAACGGATGAAATATAATATTTTTTTATATTGTTATAGTTTCTTTGGATCGATCATTCCTTTTGGGTATTAGAGGAGATCAAGGAGAAAATTAGTACCTTTTCTTCTCAGTTTCATCAAATGCCATGAGAGATAGGTGTGTCCAAAGTCGTGAATTTCTTTCTTAACCGCATATCAGAGCTAGGGGAATGCACCACAAATCCACAATGACAGACAAAAACCAGTATCACGGCGGCGCTTACGGCACATTGTCTGTCACGGCAAGTTGGCAACGCAGAATCAACTTGCAGCAGCGAAAGACCAAACTGATGTTAGTCACCAAAAAAGACCAAATCGATGTTGTACTCTTGTTCGAGATACCTTGCCTCCGTGGGCCATCGCAATATTCGCGAGTTCGCAACCAAAACGGGACACGCCCTGGCGCGAGCACACGGATTAGTTTTATTTTTTAAACTTAGAGACTAAA
This sequence comes from Miscanthus floridulus, assembly GCF_019320115.1. Taxonomy (NCBI): domain Eukaryota; kingdom Viridiplantae; phylum Streptophyta; class Magnoliopsida; order Poales; family Poaceae; genus Miscanthus; species Miscanthus floridulus. The sequence goes on from NC_089580.1 coordinate 27,541,183, forward strand.
ATTTAGAAGGTGTCACATAAGGGTATCATACGGAGTGTTTGATACTAATAAAAAAATAAATTGCAGAATCCATAAGTAATTCACGAGACGAATTTATTAAGCCTGATTAATTTATCATTAGCACATGTTTATTGTAGCATCATATTATCAAATCATAGACTAATTAATCTTAAAAGATCTGTCTCCTAAATTAGTCATAAACTATGTATTTATTTTTATAAATAGTCTATATTTAATACTTTATCTAATATTTACTGAAGTTTAGAGGAGGCGGAACAAACACCCGCTAGTGCGCGCCCACGAAACCCCACTTCATCCGGCACTCTACGCCCTAAAACCCTAATCAAGGATTCCCGTCGTCAGCGCCACCCCCTCACCCACCACCCACCCCATCCCCGTCTCAGCCTCGCGCGCCGCCACAATGCAGGCCGCCGCCGCCGTCCGCCACCCGCGCCTATTCCCGCCGTCCCCGGGCCGCGCCGCGCGGCACCGGCGCGCGCTCAGCACCGTGCGCATGGCGCTGCGCGAGGACGGGCCCTCGGTGGCCATCGTGGGCGCCACGGGCGCGGTGGGCCAGGAGTTCCTCCGCGTCATCACGGACCGCGACTTCCCCTACCGCAGCCTCCGCCTCCTCGCCAGCGAGCGGTCCGCGGGGAAGCGCCTCGGCTTTGAGGGCCTCGAGTACACCGTCCAGGACCTCGCGGCCCCGGGCGCGTTCGACGGCGTCGACATCGCGTTGTTCAGCGCCGGCGGGAGCGTCAGCCGCAAGTATGGGCCCGCGGCCGTCGCCAGCGGCGCCGTTGTCGTCGACAACAGCTCCGCGTTTCGAATGGACCCCGAGGTGCCGCTCGTCATCCCCGAGGTCAACCCCGAGGCCATGGGGAACGTCCGGCTCGGGCAGGGGGCGATTGTGGCAAATCCGAATTGCTCGACCATCATCTGCCTCATGGCTGCCACGCCGCTCCATCGCCACGCTAAGGTACCACTTTGGGCACTTTTTGGGATGTCGGAAGCATCATCCATTTATCAGTAATTTTAATTTGAAGCGACGGAAGGCTGTTGCTGGAGAACTGTATAATTCACATGCTATCTAACGGCAGAAACCAAACATTAATATCTGGAATTATGCTTCCTAATACCAAATAGAAATGTTATCTTTCAAAAAAAAAGATATATGTATCGTATAGATGAATCAGTACATGTAATCAAACATTGGACTGTCTAATTTTAGTTCTTTTATTACTTTATTTAATCAGGCTTGAAGATAGAGATCATATTAACAGTTCACAACATTGCAATCACTCGCTTTCCAGCTAGTATTTGACTGTTCTGAATCTTCAATTTTCCAGTGTAGTTTTAGCCAACAAAATGGCACATTATTTATTCTTCCATGTTTCAGAAATTCAGTGTTGCTGCGTCTGTCTGAAAAAAAAAATCTTCATTATTGAATTGACTGTATCACAGCATGTCGATTTTTTGTGACAAATCCATAGGAGTTGATAACTCAAATTAAGGTTTGCAGTAGGGATTAACCATGGGCTATTTAAGACTTGTACTTATCTGGAACTGTCTTGCCGATTCTGTTTTTTTATATATGGGTTGTAGATTCTGCTTGAATTGCTAATACATTTGTATGGTGAGCTATTATGTTTCTATCACATGTTCTTTTGCTACTAAGATGATTTTTTTACCGTATCCGATTATGCTTGTTGACTGCCCTTCCCCCACGGTCAAACTAATGGCTATTTGTTGATTTGGCAGGTGTTAAGGATGGTTGTCAGCACATACCAAGCAGCAAGTGGTGCTGGTGCTGCGGCAATGGAAGAACTCAAGCTGCAGACTCAGGAGGTACATATTTTCTTCTCCAAGTTACCCTGTCCAGTTAATGTGTTTGTTTGGTTAGACACTCAATGTTTTACACCTTATTTTAGGTCTTGGAAGGGAAGGCGCCAACATGCAATATTTTCAAACAGCAGGTTGCTCTGGCTTACAAATTGAAGTATCCTGAGCACATATCAAATTATTTTAGTCATGAATTCTTCATGCTGAATATCTTTTTCCCTTGTGCAGTATGCTTTTAATATATTCTCACACAATGCACCAGTTCTTGAGAATGGGTATAACGAGGAAGAAATGAAAATGGTGAAGGAGACCAGAAAAATTTGGGTTAGTCTTTGTGGTCCCATTGGTCTGAACAAGCTTCCTATGAAGTCTGCATTACTCTGTCAAACTTTTCTTTCATTGTGATAATTTGAGCAAATATGCCTTCTAACTGTACGTTCCATTGCTAGAATGACAAGGATGTGAAAGTAACTGCGACTTGCATACGGGTTCCTGTGATGCGTGCACATGCTGAAAGTGTCAATCTACAGTTTGAAAAGCCACTTGATGAGGTAGGTATTCTGCATATTATGCTGCTAACTAGTATTACTTCTCTGTTTGTGGAAATATGTTTGTTTCTTTCATACTATTCTCCTATTTGTGCTAAGTGAATTGATTCTTGAACCTGCCACGTTGTCATTTGGATAGGTGTTTTATTTGAATTTAACTATTTGTGAATGTGGCAGAAAAACAAATTGGTTATATTTATGTTGTAGTATAATATTGCAACTTCTGAAGTTGTGTGCTACTGTAAAGGATACTGCAAGAGAAATTTTGAGAGGAGCTCCTGGTGTTACCATTATTGATGATCGTGCTTCCAATCGCTTCCCTACGCCTCTGGAGGTATTTTGATTCATGATCATCAATACCACCGCAATACTCACTATTCACACTCATTTCATCTACGCAACTGTGCTGTTCCAGGAGAGAGAAGTTGTTCGAATGATTTTACCGACAAAAAGTAACCCTCTGTTTTTCAGGTATCAGATAAAGATGATGTAGCAGTGGGTAGAATTCGTCAGGACTTGTCCCTGGATGATAACCGAGGGTATGTATGATAATGTTTGACAGTTACAGTTGACAGAAACATTACCTTGTTGCGCATTACCTTTGTATGAAAATAGATAAGGAATTTAAGGATAATTATATTGGAACTAATCATCTATTCAATGGCAGGTTGGACATATTTGTCTGTGGTGATCAGATACGTAAAGGTGCCGCACTCAATGCTGTTCAGATTGCTGAAATGCTCCTGAAGTGATTATCCTCTTGTCTTTCTCTCCCTGTCCCTAATTGCTCTGATCAATGGTGGACTGTACTCTGATTAGTTTGTGCTCAATTTTGGTCGCCTGTTCTGTATTCTGCTGTGCTAGTGCAATAATTGTGAGACGGGCTTGAGTTATCTGCTATACACAAAAAGTGGGCTCGTAAGTTGGGAAATAATGGGTCATCCTTATTCAGCACTCTCGTTTATATATTGTTCAGATTCATCTAACACCCCACCAGTGCCGTCGGGTTCTGTGGACCACAGGGCCCAAAGTGTCCTACGGGATTTACACATTCATGTGCAAGAATAGGGTCAACCTGATCCAGAAGGCCCTGTGGGCAGCTCTCTAGGGCAGGCAGCATCTGTTGTAGTTCTACTGAAAGGAAGTGTGCAACGATAAGAACATGGGAGTTGAGAGGACAAGTTAGCCAATGAACTTCTGTGATCGCTTGATGTACAATGCCGCTGTATCCAGATCAATTTTACATGAACCAAAGGGTCCATTGTTCTTCAGTAAATGAATACATTGTTTGAACGGATTTAGGTGGTTTGGTGTTGTCTTAATCTAACCTGCACTAACTTAAGATAGATATAGATGAACACTGGGAAGGTCGCCTTTTCTTTCGTTTTTTATGAGAAAATAGCTGACAGAAGAGGGTGTGAATGTGCTTGTCCGCTACAACTTGTTTGTAACACCTCGAACAGAATACCCTTGTATTATCTAACTACAAACTGCACTTTTAGCAATATAATATTGTACACCACTTGTATATAAAGATAGTAACACCTAGAAAGTAAGTTACTCTGGGGCCATAACTACTAACATCTATGTACGTAGCAGTTAACTGGCAAAAGGGCAAGTTGTTTGCGCCCGTAACTTTTCAGTGTTAATTTTACTTCTTTATCTTTCTACACAGGTTTTTATTGCATCTCAAGTTTTACATGAACATAGATGTTTGCATTCTCTATCCATTTGTATTTTCGTTGCAACTTCTTTTTTGTAACTATTTAGGTGCTACCTTGTTTGGGAACATGGTAACACCGTATGGTTCGATAACGCAGGATATGTTTTCGTATCCGCACAACACATAGACCATTGCTCAGCGTTGTATGCCTGATGCAGCTGCGCGTGCTGATTATTTCAGGCAAAAGTTTTAAACCATATATATAGTTGCCAACTAATAGTCTCGTTGATAGTTGATGAAAATTTCTAGGAGCTGTACTCGGCAGTTGATTGTTTTCTAGTTTCTACTGCCCGCTGGTACTAGCAAGGAGCAGCCTAGCAGGGAGGACGGTGGGATCAATCAAGGATGGATCTCCCACTCTTGCTGTTCTGAGGTCTCAGTGTTCAGTGTCCAGCTGCACCGCAACTAGTAAAAGCAAGCAAACTCGGCAAAGACCTGAATTTCTTCATTTCAGTGGGGCTGGTGGCGAGACCGACGCGTCGCAGTCAGTTAGCACTCGTACCAGGGGGAACTGAAGGACTGGAGTGTGGTGGGGCCGATGCGTCTGCACCGCTGTTGATGGTAGTTAACAACCAATATAAACCATCAATTAAATATATATAAGGGCATAAATATAATCACCAATAAAGGTTTAGAGATTTAAACTAATAAATTCCACAAGTTTTGGTAAATCTGTGTTTCTAGCCGGGTTTAATCAGAAAATCGTCAAGGAGGACCTCATCGTCAAAGGAAAATACAGAGTTTCGCCGCGATACCTACGGGGGGAGACTCTATAAGGGTCCAGAAGCCACGTCACCAAAGCGGAGGCCACCCCCTAACAGGTGGGGCCGTCCGCCCCCTTGGGCCCACCTGTCAGCCAGCTTCTTATGTCGATTTCCCATCGTCTTTGAGGATGCATGTTTGCAGTTGCTTAAGTCGGTTTGATCCAAGGGCTCACGTTGGATCCTCAGGGCTATATAAATCCAGCCCATGCCTCCCCCAGGCATAAGAAGTCATCAAGTCATTTGAGAAGACAGAAACGCTAATCTCCTCAGAGCTCCTCCTCCTCCGTAGCATAGCTAGTTAGGCTAGATCTAGAAGGAGGCAAGCAGGACTTCGCTTGGATTCTCGATCTTGTCAAGAGCATGGTTTGGTATAAATTTTGTACCCCTCTCTTTTGTTTCTCTATTATTTTATATGCTAGTTACAATTGTTATGACAATCTCAGTGTTCATCTTATTCATGTTCTTCATTATGATGTTCAACGTCTACTTTGATTATATATTTAGTATAGCTAGTTTATCATTGTGTTTATGCATAAGTTCGTATAACGCTCACTCCGATGTACACGGGGGTGAGTGGTCGACATTGTGTAAGCGTGGTGCTTATACATTATTTACCTGCGGATACACCCTATATTCCGGGTCATGTGGTAGATCGCGGATGTGACACTCCCGTTGAGTCATTTGTAGTCCACCCCCGAATATAGGTGCAAGTAGGGTCCGATTACGAAAGTAGAACGAACTCTGTCCTCAATCTTCCTTAGTAATATCCCTTAGGTGTAGATATGATGGTGATCTTAGTCATGATTACTAGGTGTAATTGCACTAATCCAATGTATGCTTTGACTTGTAATTAAGAATGACTTAGAAATTATTCATCTAATATTCTACTTGACCATGTTAATGCCATAGAAAGAAGTGCTCTGAGTGATTTATCATTATCATTACTTATCATATATATATATATATATATATATATATATATATATATATATATATATATATATATATATATATATATATATATATATGTATGTATGTATGTATATGTATATATATAGTGACTTATCCCTGTTATGAGTAGAGTATTGATTATGGTTTATTTCTCCTTCAATAGTATAAGTTATCAATACATATCCATGTTGGACTTTCCTAGTGGTAAAAATATAAATAACGATACCTAAAATACTCTCGGGTAAAATGCTACAATGATATATTATCTGTACGCTTCCAAATACTTTTGGTTCATAGATTTATATATATTCTCTCTAGTCACATAATTAATAAAGAACTGCTTAGTATTATTCTAGTAGTAATACTATGTAGTACCAACAAATATCTCTACATCAACACTAGGGATGATAACCTAGTAAAGTTAGGGATATAGGTTTATGATATGTAACTAAGTACTTCAAACAAGTGGCACGTTAAGAAATATCAACAACCACTGACGCTCGTCTCATGCTTCAGTCATGCCGGCCTGGCTTCGGAGCTCAGCTAGTGTCGGTTGCAGAAAGTGACCAACATGTAAATATTTATAGTTTTGTCGTATGTTGTGATTGGAGATGGCCTAACACTCAATGACACAGAGTTTTATACTAGTTCAGGCAACGTGCCCTACGTCCAGTTTGAGTCGGTTGGTGACTATTCCTGAGCCCAGGTGCTCGAAGTTTGCAGTGGGGTTACAAACGAGAAGAAGAAAGATGGAGGGTACAAGAGGTCCGGTCGGAAGGGCCGAGAGCGACAGAGCTTCGCTATGAGCTAAGTGTTCGAGCGTGTGCTCGTGGTTTGAACCTGGTGGTTCTGCTGTTGTGTGCTAGTGGACTTGATCGATCTAATGAGTCTACTTGTTGGGAGAGAGCACATCCCCTTTATAAATGAAAGAGATGGCCTTACAAGTGAGAGGGAGAGAGTACGTATGCTACTAAGCCTTGTTGCCCACGTCGGCGGATATATGATGATGGTAGGCGTCCACAATATTGTTGAATGCCAGATGCATGTGGGAGGTTGTGTTGTCTTCTTCAGGTATGGCAGATGTCGACGCCTGCCACACTGTTGATACCTGGAGACATGCAAGGGGGTTTACCATGTTCGCCTGATACGGTTAATGTCGGCGCCCACAACACTGTTGATGCCCAGAGGCATGTGGGGGGAGCCTTACCATATGGGAGTTAATGGCGCCCACAATATTGTAGGGAAAAATGTTGGCGCCTACAACACTGCTTGGGTTCTGTCGTGCCAGGAGGGTCGCAGGGTACTACCTGGCAGGTGCGCATGGTGCGGTCCCTGGTATTACGGTTTGACTTGTGCGCCCTGCCTTACTTTCTCTGACCGTTTTCTGGTCCTTACCGAGCAGGCGTCCCCGGTCGGTTAGTCTCAGTCAGCTCTGAATGCGCCAGTTGGAGAAGATCAGTGAGCAGGGGTTTGGTGCATCCCTAGTCGGAGACGTGGGTCGGAGTCGGAATTAGTGCTTTGGCCAGGCCTTCCGGTCGGAGAGGCCGTCCGGAGGTGGGCTGGAGACCGAAGCGAACGCTCCGGTCGGAGTTGGAAACAGGTGTCGTTCCTCCTCGGCCAGACCTTCCGGTCGGTGATTGGATCGTCCTTCTGACCTGTCGTTTAGGTAATTGGGCCGGCCCATGAGTTGCGTGTTTGTTTGCAACGTTGCCTGCTGGTCCGAGTCTTTGTTGGGAAGCCGGTCCGTGAAGGACCCCGGGTTTATGAACCCGCCAGCTAGGCTCACACAAAGCTTGTGCATGATAAAATCACATTTCCGCCCTATTTGTAGCACTACTTCAGCGATACTTTTCAGCAAACGAACAGTGTTTTTCTCTCACAATAAATCAGCATAAGCATCGGTATAAGCCAAATTTCAGCACAACTGGACTCTGCAAACTCACGGTCTCTGGCATCTCATCTAGTAGCTCCCAAGCTGCCAAGATTCTATTACAATAATACACAACATTATTATCACCTGGCCAAGCAGCCAGTGTACATAACACGACATCATCTCCATGCATGCATGTCCTCTCTCATGTTGTAATAGTAACCAGTGAAAGCAGAAGCTTGAGAAGGCAAGCAGAGTACCGGTAGCTTAGGACATAGATATCTGATTCTCCAGACGCATGCATAGCCACCCAGAGTCACGGACGGTACGCATGCATGTGTGGTCTATGGACGGACGCTTCATGCAGAGCCTATACGCATGCCAGCCAGCTGGAGCTGGTGACGGCGAGAGGCAGAGAGGGGTCCGGAGGAAGTGAGTCATGGGCACTTGGGCCTGGTGCGGTTGCCATGGCCGGTGGTCATGTCGCGGTAGCAGGGGCACTCGTCCTTGTGGCCCGCGGTGCCGGACGGCACGCAGTTGCAGCTGGCGCAGCAGATCCCCGCAGTACTTGAGGCAGTCGTCGTGCCGGCTCGCCTTGGAGCACCTCACCCCGCACTTGCCGTCGCAGAACGCTGCCCAAACCCAAAGGAAGAAGAAGAAGCTCGATCGTGTGAATAGCCAAGATATGCCCATCCCAGCATTAGAAACGGCATGAGATCATGGAGCTGCTGGCGGTTACCTGATCCAGCCATGGAGACACGGGGCGAAGGCGGCGCCAGGAGGAGGAAGAGGAGCAGAGCAAGCGGTGGCTGTGGTCTCAAGCTTCATCCTGTTCTGCCCACCTAGGCTGCTGCTGCTTTGTGTGAGCTTTGGGGAAGCACGGGCGGTGGTGATAAAGTGAGGCCTGAGGAGGGTGGTGGCTTTGGGGTTGATTTATACGACCGTCCGTCCTTAGCTTTTGCTCGGCGGTGCTGTAGGCTGCAGCTGTAGCCAGGGGAGGGTAGTTGGGGCTGGCAGTGGCAGCTAGAGGTGTTGGCTCTTCGCTCTCTGTATGTTGCCTTGCATTGCAGAGATGTTGCTGGCTTAACTCGTGGCCGGTCCGCCGGTGTGAGTGTGTGAGCATACTACACCATGAACGGACCCCATGTCCTCCTAGTGTTGTATTGATAAGCTGTGAGCTGGCATCCAAACGGCTGACCTTTCTTTAAGGGATCGGAGGTCATCATGCTTTGGTGAATACTACTACACTTGAGAGTTGAGACTTTACCATGGTTAGGTCACATACATACCAACGTGTACGGTATACCAACACTGTATGGAGGAGTGTAGCTGTTCCTAGCCTCGACTACGTAGTACGTACACGCTATCAGACAACTTTGGCACCAGTAAGTGGTGAACTAATAATGGTGCTGAAAATTGTAGGTGGGGTTGTTTAGAGAGGTACACTATCTTATCTTAGGTGGGATTAACGTTGTGTGTATACATGCTTGTTCAGCCTGAATTACAACTTACAAGCTGTAACTGCAAGCACTCTCGTTCAGGCCTCCCAAGCAGCTAGTGGCCAGGAAGCGATCAAAAGTACGAGACGGTCCATCACCGTGTTGCCTCTTGCCTGTGGCGTGTGGGGATCGCAAATCGGATGAGCATGTCCTCCAATCGCCGTTGTCAGATCAGCTGGGGGACCGGACAAGGGCGAGCCATCACTCATACGGTGATACGGATCATGAGTGCCAAGTATGTGGAGGTGGGCGCGGGCGGCCACTGCCACGTACGTACGTGTCCCTCTCACGGACCTGGAGGCGCCAGTCGTCCAGCAGACGGGTACGTACAGTGTTGTCGATGGCGGACCCGACACTTGACCCCAGTTTGGCACCTAAACCACTTGCGGAGATATGCATGTACTCCGTACGTTTACTTCGTCTAGATAGCAGTCAGTTGCGATAAGTTTCAAAGTCGATCGATCGCGTGTACCGCGTCAACTGTTTCTTGTGCCACGCCGCGCGGCACGGGTGTCAAAATGCATGCCAACTGAGGCTCTCACTCTCACTTTCTCGCACGGCGCGCGGTGCCTCCGAGCCCTCTCGCTCGTTCCGTCAGCTCCCGCATTGTTCACAGCACTGCCGTCGGTCAGGTCCGATCTGAACGGTGCTGCCTCCCTTTAGCCGGGCAGGTGGAATTGATAGGCGTCTGTTTACTGAATTCTTCATACACTAAACCCGTCCAGTGGCCCACACAAAGGGAAGCAGAGCAGCCTGGAACGTTCGCTAGTCACCAGCACGCGTGCTTACTCATTCTCCTAGAGATGTGGCGTGCAAGAGAGTCGCAGCCGCAGACACACCACGCGTAGTTACACTTACACCAAAGTAAAGATGAGAGAGCACGAGGGGAGTGTAAAGCGGAAGGACAGCAGCACGCCATGCTTACAAGGCAAGCAAGTAAACCACTGGTTTACTACAACAGTCTACGAGCCTCTTCCTTAGTTTAGTTGCTTTATAGGTTGATAAATTCGACTGATGCTGATTTATTTTGAGAGGAAAACACTGTTGTCTAAGCCCGAAAGCATCTTTGCAGCAGGATACGTTCGAGGTCGATACGACCGGGGTCAGAGACGGTCAGTGCCAGTTTAGTTCCACCCTATTTTGCAAAAATTTTCAGATTCTCCGTCACATCGAATCTTTAGACGTATGCATGAAGTATTAAATATAAATAAAAAATAAAACTAATTACACAGTTTAGACGAAATCTACGAGACGAATCTTTTAAGCCTAATTAGACTATGATTGGACACTATTTGTCAAATAACAACGAAAATGCTACGGTGTCCATTTTGCCAAAAATTTTAGAACTAAACTGAGCCTCAGTTCAACTGCCCCGGCGTCAGAGCGTCTTTTCTGTCACATAACGGCGCGCTCTTTTTGACACCACCTGTCCGGAACGCACACAACACAACGCGCCCGCACGCACGCTGCGGTCAAGGTGCGCTGGTTCCCGCTGCTCCTGTTCGGTTCGGCCCGCTTGGACGGCATCGGCCGCACATGCGCGCGACCGAATGAATAATCATCGCCTGCGCCACGGCGAGCCAGACGACGGATAGGGGCGAGCACGGATAGAGAAACACAGGTACTCTCAAGATCACAAGTGACCAACCATAGGACAACTCAACTCCTGGGAGTGCCTTCTCAGTTCACAAAGTGAGGGTTGAGAAGCTTGGCGATCTCAAGGAATCCAACTCGCTCCCGCCCAGCAAACAGGACCTTCAACTTCTCATCACAAACGACCACCTTTTTGTCAGAAGAATCCTGAAAGCAAGGGCAAAAGTGTTAGACAAGACAACACACAAAGTATAGTTAAATAGTGAGATATCATCTTTACTGTGATCAGCAGATAGGGTACAGGTGAAAATTAGAATGCAGATGGTAAAATGGACTTTGATAAAAGCATGAACCATGAGCAATGCATCTTTTTATAAGGCGTATTAGGAGTTGAGAAAGTCGTTGGTATGCTTTGATCATTAATTTCTCGTATAATATATTGCCAGTTACTCCAAACCAACATCTTACTGAATGCATGTGAAAATGAATGAATGTACTGAATTACTGATGCACCCTTTGTGCACTAGACAAAAACATACTTGTATTTTTCACTAATTGATAGTAAAAAAGATCACAATGTTTGACCTTTTCAAATTCTAATACACCCTACATCCTTTGTGCGTATCCCTAATTTTTTAGGATATTTGGGGAGCAAGTAATCCTTGATTAATGAGGAGATGAACCTCAGACCGTTCGATCATCATAATTAGCACATTACCAAGGTTAACAACTTTATCATAATACTAAATCCAAAGTCCAAGCATGCTTCCAGGGACTTTGATTATAAGCATTGTGTTACATGCGCCAACTCATGGCAATTGACAACCCAAAACAACAAACACCTGTATCGATCGAAAGTCGGAACTCAAGATATAGAATTGGGAGAATCTTTCAAACAATAGATGATGCAGGCAAATAGAAATTTTAACAGCATAAAATCTAGAAATCATATTCTGTTTAACAAACATATCAAAGAAAATTATAGGACAATCCTATCTTTGTTATAACCAGCACACTGCGTATTACAACTTCAAATCATAACATCACCCGCAACACATCATATTAAATGATGCACTATGGGCCTATTTGATACAAGAGCTAATTGCTCCTAGCTAAAAATTAGTCCTAGTGCATCCAAACGAGAGGGCTAATAGGTGGGATAATTTTTTAGCCAAGTCTTAAACTAGTTGTTAGCCAACTAGCTAACTTAGCTGAGCTAACTTTTAGCCTAACCAGTAACTAGCCCTTAGCTCATCAAACAGGCCCAAGATACGCATGACTAATTACTAGCTGGGCTAAAAATTAGCTCAAATTAGCTATGGTTGTCTAGCTAGTTAGCTAACTACTAGTTGAACACTTGGCTAAAAAATTAGTCCACCTATTAGCTCTCCTGTTTGAATACACTAGAGCTAATTTTTAGCTAGCTAGTGATTAGCCCTCGTATCAAACAGGCCCTAGCACCACACATTCAAATATCATGTACTGCAACTTGATCAGGATGCCTTCAAAGTTGTATTAAAAATGTCATGTACAGGCCTCTCATTTACTTCATCGACGAACCATTGTGAGAAAACCAATCATGGTGCAATTAGTTTGATTGCGCAAACCCTAATTTATGCAGCGACTATTGGCAGAATCCTAACTGATGCACCATTGACCAATGGTAGAATCCTACAGTGACTATTGGTAGAAGGATACACCACATCAACTAAAATTTGGTGCCTTTCAGAGTAAGACGGCCACGTTAATTCTTGCTTGACGCTATTAAACATCTTCAGTATGCATCCAAACAAGCTATACCAACCAAAATGTACAGATACAGCGTAAGTAAGTCGTCTGGGTTTTGCTTGGGGACCTGGAGGTTATGCTCCTTGTGTTAGGTTGATCTCCACCAAGTTGGCCCAACGGTCAACTGGGTCCTTGATCCATGCCTTAATCAGAGGCGCCCAGTCGTTTTTCTGGCTGATGGACCTCTGTCGCGCAGCGTAATAAATAGGAGGTGTGGGTTGAGGCTCGAGGTATAAGGTTCACTGTAGCCGCCAGCGCCCCACCGAGGTTCCTAGCCCTATGTGAGCGACGGGAAGCACCACTGCCTTCACCGTCGCCTCCGCACAGCGCCGGACGTCCACACCGCCTCTAGGACGCCACTGGAGCGATACCCCTCGTCGACCTTATCACCGACACGTCGTGGCCACCTTGTTGCCGGCGCCACCGCCGCGACTACCTTTTGGTGAGGTATATCAGCAAGTTCCCTTATCTAAGTTATGTTTTTACCCACTGATCTACGCCTAGATAGTCCTAGAAACCTATCAATGGTATAAGATCCATGGTTGCTAGTGAGTAGATCTAGTTTGTGGTAGAAAACAGAAAAGAAATTAAGAAAGAACTAATCCAAATCGGATCAGAAACCCTAACCCTAGATCACCACCGCCGGCCGTCGCCTCGACGTCGCGCGGGAAGCGCACCCCGAGCCTACCGCGGGCGCAAGAAGAATCCACCTAACCCTAACCCTAGAGTAGGGGAATGGACGGAAGATGGGGAGGAAGAACCTACCTGGTCTCCTTACCGCCGTTACCACCGTCGTCGCGTGGGAAGAGATCCGCCGTTGCGCGGGGCCCCAAAGGGCACCACCGCGGTGCCGCTCGACGCCCAAAGGGCACCACTGCAGTACCGCTCGATGGCGTCGCACGTGGCTCTGGCCGCATGCGTGCACCCACGAGGGGTGCCACGGCGGTGCCATCTCCTTCGTCGCGCCTGTCCCGGAGTAGGCTCCTGCGGTGGCCGTGGTGTGCAGAGCGGCGAAGAGAGAGAAGCAAAGGAAAGAATGAGCTCTAGGGTTTCAGGGAGTCACACACATGCGCTCAGGGCACCATCATTAGATCGCTCAATGATGGCGTGCTCACCCTATGGTGGGCGCGCGCAACAGCGAGGAGACCGGCGGCGGTGCCGCCATCTCCAATCACCGTGGTTTTGAGGAGAAGTGGAGAGAAAGCTAGGTGCCACGGCTGAGGAGAGTAGATGGGAGAGGAAAGGTAGAAATAAAATTAGGGTTTTGGTGACGCGCGCGTGGTGGGTGGTTTTGATCTCACGAGAACGATAGACATCCATCAGATCAGGATCAACGGCTCCGGGCGTTCGAGCTTCTTTAGGCTAGGCGGGTTGAGGAAATCCTAGCCTAGGGCTAGGTTACGGCCTGGGACGTGGGGGAGCACAGCGCGAGCCGTCCCCGGCAGCAATGCGCGGGAGCAAGCTGGGCTGAGCGCGCTGTCGAGCGGATGAGATAAGCAGGCCGCTGGGCCGACGTACGCCACAGCACTGCGCGCAGGGCGCGCTAGCGAGCTAGGCCGTGTATCGGATTTTCACATTTTTGGCCCAAATAAACAGTAAATACTAAGGTTTTGTTTTATTATTTTTAGAAGCAAATTTTTATGTTTTTTTTTAATTTAAATCTCTGTCAAAATTTGAACCAACGGGATAATTTTTTCACAAAGTAGATGAGTACAATAAAATGCTTATGAAAAGTAGATAAATTATTTTTTCATGTTTTCGCTACAAAGTTTAATGTTGATTATCTTCTAATTAAATTTGAACCAACGGTAGAATTTAATTTGAAGAGCAGTTATATTTAGTAAATTATGATTATGTTTATCCTCTAATTAAATTGGAACAACAGAAAAAAATTAAATTAGAGGAGTAGTCCATTTTGTTTAAGTCAGAATATGGTATTGTCATTTTCTGACCAACGTTGATGATGACTAATATTATAATGAGTTCAAGTTTGAGGTTTAAATCTCTGATAAATTTTACACCAACGTGGTCAATTTTCCAGAGAGTAGGTAAAGACCAAGAAATGCTCCTGAACTAATAGAATGTATTTTATTATCGTATTTTTGCTGCAATGATATTGATTATCTTCTAATTAAATTCGAAGCAACGGGAGAATTTAATTTTAAAGAGTAGTTATATGTCTTTCAAGTTAACTTATGAGTTTTATAGCATTAATTCTATTTTCTGCCCAACGACGATATAGAATTGATACAGAAGCACCTTGTATATTTTAATCCGACTGAGATCACTCGATTGCATGCCAACTGGGCTGTAATGCTGGGGTATGTGAATGAAAAGGCTTGAGTCAAGCGAGTTCAGGACAATTTTTTGTTAGTTTACTATTTTTTTTTGATTAAATTGGAACCAACAGAAAAATTAATTAGAAAATAATGTATAAGTGAATGTTTTAGTCATCATGACTAATTTTTTTTGTTACCGGTAATTTGTATATAGATATATCCCACATGGGGAGAAGTTTGGCATAGTACTTATGCTAGTCAATCCTGTATAGCGGGAGAAGATTTGTGATGACTCATATATTTTTGTATGCTGTGCCTAGTATTGACCATGGCACAATAGAAATGCATTGTCATGGTCAATACTAACCAAAAGATAAGAAAAGATGCAAGCGTGACTTGCAAAAGAACTGCTAATGAAAGACCTTGTTGAGTTCTTGAAGTGAAATAAGGAAAGTGTACTCCTAAACGGATCAAGAAATAACTTTGTTTACATGACATAATCATATGAATAAAGTAAGTTATAAGTGTCTCCTTGTTCAAAGGTTTTCTAAATAGTTCTCGAAATTATGGCATTAAAGTTCATGCCATATTTCGAGGGGGGCAATATTAAGATCAATTAAGAAAAATACTCTTCATTAAGAGTGAGATAAAGATCAATTAAGAAAGATACTCTTCATTACGAGTAAAATAAAGATTAATTAAGATGAATGCGGCCGTTGGAGGAGTATAACAGTCACAACAATGATACCCCTAAGCAGAGAAATAGCTAAATTCCTAGACCTTTTAAAGTTTCGATAGGAAGATAGCGTAGTCAACCTCAAAGATGTTAAGGCGGTGCTTAAAGCACCATATGAGATTTTAACAGATTAAACCCAAACAAAAAATTTAAAGGTACACTATCTTTTTTAGAAGATGGAATGATCTAGGGGAGCATGGTATGTAGAGATCTATGACTTGAAGAGAAGCGGAACTACGTGTCCACTTCAGTGATTAAAAAAACAAGTTTCTCAATACCTTTTGATGTTGTATGACTAATACAACATCTGTTGTTAGCTCTTCGAAGAAGATGAATAATGTAAACAAGGATCTTATAATACAGGAGCCTATAGAATCAATTGTCTCTTGACAATGAAGAGCCAACAATAGCCCTATTAGAAAGTGATAGTAGCTGATGCCCCAGAAGGTCTCAAAGAATTAGTAAACCAGTTTTTTTCTAATAACTATGAAGTCTATGTTAGTGAACAAATTCAAATAGAGGGTTGAAAGCATCTAGGCCCCTAGTTAGGTTTTGGTGATTAATGACAATACGAGATTACTATGACTAACGTGTGTTTTATAGAGGCAATTAAGTTAGGTCATGGTATTGACAATTGATTGGGCAATCAAGGTTGTCATGCCCCTATGATGGAAATCATTTTAGTTTTCAAAGGATGGATGATAAGGTTAAGGATGGACTAGTTCTAAGTGTCGTTTGGTGTTAAAGAGACACTTAGAGTAGTTTAGAACTTTATTTTTTCCTTTGGCCATACTATTAAGGGGGGTATGGACTAGTAGCTTGACCTAGGTGAGTCTAGTGGGTTAGGTATGATGCACACTTATTAATTTCTAGCACTAGGTAGCTCTGAAGTAGCCCTAAGATCAAATGGAGCAAACTTCATTCACATATGATTTCAAGTTCGAAGTGAATGGAGGGTCAAATATTGACCGGACGCTGGCAGTAGAGTCCGATCAGTTCATTTGATCAAGGAGAAGTCATCTGGTTATGATCAGATGCTAAGTGAAAAGTGACCGGATGCTGGGTGCCAGAGTCCGGCCAACTCCTGTAAGGTTCTAAAGAGGGAGAATTCTGATTGAATGCGTTCGGTCAGTGCTGACCGGACGCTAGTCAGGTTCCGATTACTGACCATACATTAAACAACAAAGTGACCAGACTTTGGGTGCCATCGTCTGGTCAACATCAGTAAGGGTCCAAAGAGCAGTTTTTGTGACTGGACACAGGTCAGAGTCCGATCACAATTTAACGGCTCTATGGTAGGGATAACTGACCGGAGCGTCCGGTCACCTTGACCGGAGCGTTCGGTCACCCCGCAGAATGCTGACGCAACCTCCTAACGGTTCGTTTTGAATGAGGGGGTATAAATACTTCCTCTATTCATCCAAGGGAGGTCTCTTGTCCATTTCAATAGCTGAGAAACACCCTAGAGAGTGCCTTAGGAGAGCAAGAGCCTAGTGAGGTGATTAGATTTGAGAATCCAAGATTAAGGCCTCATTAGTGCAAGGAGAGTAGCAAGTGTGTATCCATCCTTCTCATTAGGCTTGTTGTGGTTAAGTGAGAGTTCGTGCTTGTTACTCTTGGTGATCGTCATCACCTAGATGGCTTGGTGGTGATTGGGAGTTTGGTGATCATCTGACAGAGCTTGTGGATGACCCAACTCAAGTTATGAGCGGTTGTGGGTGATTCACCACGACAGAGTGTTAAAGAATCAACCCATAGAGAGCACTTGATCCTTACGCGGATCAAGGGGGAGCTACACCCTTGCGCGGGTGCTTCTACGAGGACTAGTGGGGAGTGACGACTCTCCTGATACCTCAGCAAAACATCAGCACATTTCTTCTCCTCTCTTTACTTTGAGCATTTACTTTTGAGCAATTCAATTCATGTCTTTACATTCTTAGAATTGCCATGCTAGAGTAGGATTAGAACTTAGGGTGCTAAACTTTGCTGTAGATTATTAGAATCACTTTCTAGACACAAGGGGTGAAGTGGGCTAAGTGTAGGGTTTAATTATTGCAAAGAATTTTAGAATTAGTCCAATTCACCCCAATCTTGGGCATCTTGATCCTTTCAATTGGTATTAGAGCCTCGTACTCACATATTTAGGCTTAACTACCTAGAGAAAGATGTCCCATGGGGATAGACCTCCTTCTATCTTTGAGGAAGATGATTTTCCTTATTAGAAAATTCACATGAAGACGTATTTAGAAGCTCTAGATGTTGGAATTCTTAGAGCCGCCTCTCAAGGTTTCTCAAAACCTAGGGATCCCACACATCTTTAAGGCAATGAAGTGAATTACGAAAAATGAAATGCAAAGGCTAGAAATACCATCTTTATAGGCCTTTGTAAAGATGTGTTTAACCATATGAGGAACCATAAGGATGCCCATGCACTATGTTTGAACATTTGTGCGCTCCATGAGGGAACAAAGAGCGAGCGTGAGGAACACTATCATCTTGTCATAAAAAAGCTTAATTCTTTCGAGTTGCTTCCTAAAGAAAGTGCAAATAAAATGTACTCACACTTAAATGTTCTTGTAGAGGAAGTCATGGGCTTGGACTTACACAAATGCAACCATCCGATGTAAGAAAGATCTTGAGTGTGCTCCCCATTGATAAATATGGACACATTGTGACCGTGCTTCATTAAGGTGATCTTTCCACCGCTACACCAACTCAAATCTTGGGAAAGATCAACGTTCATGAGATGTATATGCACATCACACCACAAGATGGTTCTTCCTCTACCAAGAAGAAAGGCAAAGACTTGGCATTCAAGGCTAGCCAAGATAAGGGCAAAGCAAGAGTTGAGTATGAGAGCTCAAGTGATGATGAAATTGATGTTGCAAGTCTTGCTCTCATGGTGATAAGAACCACCAAGATGCTAAAAAAACTCAACAAGAACGGTGTCAAGTTTGATGGTAAGAAAAAAAGTTCTTCACTAGCAATAGAAGAAAGCCAATCTCAAAGATGGATTGCTACAATTGTGGAGAACTTGGTCATCTAGCTCATTAATGCCCTAAGCCCAAGAAAGACAAGTATAAGGGTAAGAAAGATGACTCAAGTGATAAAAGATAATGATGAGAAGAAGAAAAACAAGCCATACAAGAAGAAGGATGGCAAGAAGAAGGAATTTCCCAAGAAGAAGAAGAATGGCAAGGCATACATCGTCGGTGATTGGCTCACGGGTATTGATTCATCAAGTTGCTCATCCGATGATGATAGTGAAAATAAGAAAGTGGCCGCTATTGTGATTGATTCTTTGTCATCTTCACCGACACCACCGCTATCATCCTCTACACACCTATGCCTTATAGACAAGGGTGAATGAAAGGTATCAAATGATGATGATAGTAGTGGTGATGATCATGCTTGCAATGATAATAGTAATAGTGATAGTGATGATGAATTTGAATCGCCTTCATATGATGATCTAGTCAAATTGCTAAATTAATACACTAAGATTATTAGAAAGACTAGAGCTAAGAATGAAAAGCTAGAACTTAAGAATGACTCTCTTTTAGCTAAATGTGACATAGCGGAAAAAGCTAGTGTTGAGCTTAGAGAAGCAAATGATGCTATGTCATCCAAACTCAAGGGGCTCAAATCTTCTAAGAAATAGCTTAAAGATAAACATGATAAACTTGAGGGGATACATAATGAGCTCATCACTAGCTACAAAGTGCTAAAAGAAGAATATACAAATTTCAAGATCAATCATGATAATCTTGTTGTCTCTCATGAGTTTTATCCAATGAGCCACATGATGCTACTAACCATGTTGTTAAGATTAATATAACTACATCATGTGATGATTTGATTATTGAGAGCATTGAACAAGGTTCTAGTAGCAAAGGCAAGCAAGTGGTTGAGGCTGATAACTATGATGAGTATGTCTAGGCCTGGGCGTTCGGTTAACCAAAACCGATCAGTTTGGTTCTTTGGTTTATGACACAAATTCAGTTCTCTACAAATAGGAACCGATCGGTTCTTCACAAATCTTGGAACCAAGCAAAATCGATTTCGGTTAGTTTAGTTTGGTTCTGGTTCCGACCAAACTAACCAAGGATTTACACAAGCAGCAAAAAAAGAATAGAAAAATAGGAAAAAAAAGATTTTTAAAAAAGCACAATGTCGAGATTTTAAAAAATGTGAGGGTGTGAGGCTGTGAGGGGGTGTCATCCACCTTTTATATCTAGGGTTAAGTTGGTATTAGGCCTAGGCTTGTTTGTGAATTTTGGTTCCTTCGGTTATTTTGGTTAACCGAGCCCAAGAACCAAAATTTGATCAGTTAATTCGGTTCCTAAGAACTAAGAACCAAATAGTTAATCGAAATTTTTGGTTCTGGTTCTTTCAATTTCAGTTCTAGTTCTTTCGGTTCTATTTTTGGTTCTCGGTTATTTTTGCCCAGCCTTAAGTATGTCAAGATCAAGGATGAAAATGAGAAGCTAAAGAAAGATCTTGAAAAGCTATCAACCACCAACACCATTGTGATAGAGAACCTTGACCATGATAGTGATTTAGCTCTTGAGAATGAGAAGCTTAAAGAAGAGAACAAGAGGCTCAAGAAGGAGAAAAATCATGATGAGCTAAAAGAAGAGAACAAGAAGCTCAAGTTAGAAAAAGAACATCTCAAGACCAGGTTGATCAAATTCACAAGAGGTCAACATCTTCAAAGTGAGCTACTAATAAACACCGTCATGAAGATGGATAAACGTAGAATTGGATACTTGGCACATCAAGAGAAGAAGGCTCAAGCTCAACACCACCAACAACATAAGTCAAAGCCAAAGCCAAAGAGGTGTTTTGAGTGTGGACAAGAAGGTCACTTTGACCATGAGTGTCAAACTCCACCACCACAACCCTTGCCCAAGCACGCTAGACCCTTTGCTTTCATTGCTCATTACATGCTTAGAAAGGATTCTAGTGGTAAAATAAAAGTCATGTTCTTAAGACCTTCCAACAAGAATAGGCCTAAAAAAATTTAGGTTGCAAAGTCACTTGTTGAGAAAGTGAAGGGCCTTCAACAAGTTTGGTTCTCTAAACAAGCTTGATCTCTTGTGTGTAGGTGAACTACAAGACCGGTGGAAGTTATTGGGTAATTGATAGTGGTTGCACTCAACATATGACCGATGATCCTCATATGTTCACCTCACTAGATTAATAAGTTGATGGCCAAGAAAGGATAACATTTGGTGATAACTCAAAGGACAAAGTCAAAGGATTGGGCAAAGTGGCAATATCAAATGATCACTCTATTTCAAATGTCCTATATGTTGCTTCTTTGAGTTTCAACTTGCTATTCATTGGACAATTGTGTGATCTTGGCTTCCAATGTTTGTTTACCGAGAAGGAAGTTGTTGTGTCTAAGAAGGATGATGATCAAGTGATATTCAAGGGATTTAGATACAACAACCTATATCTAGTGGATTTCACCTCCGAAGATGCTAACTTGAAGACATGCCTATTCACCAAAACTTCACTTAGGTGGCTATGGCATAGAAGACTTGCTCATGTTGGATGAGCTCACTCAAGAAACTTATGAAGAATGAATTGGTGAGAGGGTTGAAGGATGTGAAATTTGAGAAGGACAAGCTTTATAGTCCATGTCAAGCCGACAAACAAGTTGCAAACACTCATCCTACAAAAGCTTTCATGTCAACAACAAGAGTGCTAGAGCTCCTTCACATGGACTTATTTAGACCAACAACATACAAGAGTTTGAGAGGAAATCTTTATTGTCTTGTGATTATTGATGACTACTCAAGATATACATGGGTGTTCTTCCTTCACGACAAGACCGAGGTTGCATCATGTTTCAGGAAGTTTGCCAAGAGAGTATAAAATGAGTTTGAAGTGAAGCTCAAGAAGATTAGAAGTGATAATGGTAAAGAATTTGACAACACAAACATTGAAGCTTATTGTGATGAAGTTGGAATCAAGCATGAGGTCTCCGCAACATACACTCCTCAACAAAATGGTGTAGTTGAGAGAAAAAACTGGACACTCATTACACTTGCAAGAACAATGCTTGATGAGTACAACACACCCAAAGCTCTATGGGCGGAAGCTATCAACACCGCATGTTATGCATCCAATCGCCTATTCCTTCAAACGTTTCTTGGCAAGACACCTTATGTGTTGCTCAATGGGAAGAAGCTAGACGTCTCCTTCTTTAGGGTGTTTGGTTGCAAATGCTATATCTACAAGAAGTGGCAACACCTAGGGAAGTTTCAAAGACGTTGTGATATTGGTTTTCTTGTTGGTTACTCATCAAAGTCCAAAGTATATCGAGTATTTAATTATGCCACCAGCTTGGTTGAAAAAACATATGATGTGGAATTTGATGAATCTAATGGCTCCCAAGGAGCACATAAGAATCTTGATGATGTAGGTGATGAACCATTGAGGGAGGCTATGAAGAACATTTTAGTTGGAGACATCAAGCCTAAAGATGATGAAGATGATGTACAAGTGATTGATCCACCTTCTTCATCAAATGTGCCACAAGATGGTGATAAAGATGGGAGAATAGAAAATAAAGATACTCATGTCTCTCATGATCAAATGGTGGCACAAGCACAAGATGTTGATGCTCCACAACTTCCCCCTCAAGTGGTTGATAGAAAAAATTCACCTCTACTACAAGCTCATCCACAAGATCTCATCATAGGGTGTCCATCAAAGGGTGTAATAACTCGATCTAAAAAACTTGCTTCTTTTATTGAACATCACTCTTTTGTCTCTTGTGTTGAACCTAAGAATGTAGAAGAATCTCTTCAAGATTTTTATTGGATAAATGCCATGCATAAAGAGTTGAACAACTTCACCCGTAATGAAGTTTGGACTCTTGAAGAGTGACCACAAGGTGCAAGAGTCATTAGAACAAAGTGGGTGTTCCACAACAAGCAAGATGATCAAGGCATTGTTGTGAGGAACAAGGCAAGACTAGTCGCAAAGGGGTTCTCTCAAGTTGAAGGGTTGGATTTTGGAGAGACCTTTGCACCGGTTGCAAGACTTGAAGCCATTCGTATCCTCCTTGCATATGCATCGCATCATGAAATGAAACTATATCAAATGGATGTTAAAAGTGTATTTTTAAATGGCTTCATAAATAAACTAGTCTATGTTGATCAACCTCTTGGGTTTGAGGACCCTAGATATCCTAATCATGTTTATAGGTTGTCCAAGGCGCTATATGGGCATAAGCAAGCCCTAAGAGCATGGTATGAACGCCTTTGGGATTTCCTCATTGAGAAGGGCTTCACCATTAGGAAGATCGACACCACACTATTCACCAAGAAGCTTGATGGAGAGATCTTCATTTGTCAAGTATATATTGATGATATCATCTTTGGATCATCAAATGAAGGTTATTGCAAAGAGTTTGGTGAATTGATGTCGAAGGAGTTCGAGATGTCTATGATTAGAGAGCTTACATTCTTTCATGGTTTTCAAGTCAAGCAAATGAGAGAAGGGATTTTCATCTCTGAAGAAAAGTATACCAAGGATCTTCTCAAGAGGTTCAATATGGATGAATGTAAGCCAATCAAGACACCAATGCCATCTAATGGACATCTTGACCTAGATGAGGGAGATAAAACGGTTGATCAAACTCTCTACCACTCTATGATTGGTAGCTTGTTATATTTAACCGCATCTAGGCCTGACATCTTGTTTAGTGTGCATATATGTGCTAGATTTCAAGCTAATCCTAAGGAAGCTCATTTGATTACTGTTAAAAGAATCCTTAGGTACCTTAAGCACACACCAAGCATTAGCCTTTGGTATCTCAAAGGAGCTAGATTTGAATTAGTTGTCTATTCCAATTCGGATTATGCCAGTTGTAAAGTTGATAGGAAAAGCACATCTAGAGGGTGCCATTTGCTTGGTAGATGACTTATGTCTTGGTCCTCCAAGAAGCAAAATAGTGTGGCTTTGTCCACCGCCGAAGCAGAATACATTGCTATGGGTGCTTGTTGTGCACAAATACTTTACTTGAAGCAAACTTTGCTAGACTATGGTGTAGTTCTAGAAAAGGTACCACTTTTGTGTGACAATGAGAGTGCGGTAAAGCTTGCTAATAATCCAGTTCAACACTCTCGCACCAAGCACATAGATATCTGCCATCACTTTCTTTGAGATCATGTTGCTAAGAATGATATTTCACTAGAAGGTGTAAGAACCAAGGATCAATTGATGGATATCTTCACTAAACCGCTAGATGAGGCTACCTTTTGTCGGTTAAGGAATGAGCTCAATGTGCTTGATTTTAGCAACTTCACTAGAAAATGAGCTTGTGTTGTCCCTTGCATTGCATTGTAATATGCAACATGTTTACTTTTTGGTAATGCATTTAGGGCTTGTCTAACATGGTTAAGATAACCGCCGAAAAGCGCGTGAAGAAGCTTAAGCTTGGATCAAACTTAACAAGCAACTAGAATTACTTTCAAGTATTGCATTGCATATGCATGTATGTTGTTTTGTCGTTTCTCTTCAATCACCCTTGTATTGCCTATTTTTTTAAAAAGAATTATAGCCTAAGGCAAAATACTTTCAAAATTTTGAGGGTTTGAGAGAGGTTACTTACATAAGTCCCAATTGGTGTTTATTTGGGTCTTATTGAAGTTGGGACTTGATTGGAAATAGGTAGTACGATGGAACATTGAAGATTTACTAAAAAAAGAGTGACCGAACGCTATACCGGACTCTGAAGTCTAGCATCCGGTTAGTTCGCAGGAGGTGAATCGTTGCTACTAAGGAGTGACCGGACGCTGAAAATAGTACCTTTCCTGCGTCCGATCAGATGGCATTCCTATGTTCGTTCAAGCAAAGAAGAAGATCTAAGGATCGACCGGACTCTAGCTATGTCTGGTCAGTGGTGATTGGACGTGTCTGGTCATGACTTGGGAGGTTTTGGACCTCTCTAGTGTCGACTTGACTCCTGCACCACCACCTACGCCTCCCCTACCGCACCACCGCTAGCACGCCCGTGCCCTAATGCCAGCACTACCGCCGCACCACATCCTCGTGCCCGTGCCTACATTGCATTGCTCGGTCGTTGCACATCACCAGAACTCTAACCCTAGGTGACTCCCAGTGGTTCTCCGTGATCCATTCCTTACTCTTCGGTTCGCCAGTTCATTAGGTAGCAAGCCATCACCTCTAATTTCGTATCTACTACTTGCTTCTTAGGGTTTTGTATCTCTAGATGTATATTGTAATTATTCATATATCCGATCTATTCCATCATGCAGCGAGTCAGCGTGTTTGAGGTTACTTTGGCATTTGATAGTTAACTCAAGGCCAAGCTCATGAGTATGGATCAAGGTCAAGCCTCGCGAGTGTTAGTGATAGTTGGTTCTTGTCCGTGATTACAGTTCATTTTAGCTCCAGCAATGGCATGTGTCAAGAATGTTAGAGGTGGTCCCAGTGATGAGGATCCGAGGCCTCCACCTCGCCTATCTACTGAGGTGAAAGGCAAGGGGACAAAGAAGTCTACATCAAAGAAGCAGGAGTTTGTATATGCTGATACAACAAGAGCAGCAGCAGCAGCAGCAGCAGCCGCAGAGCGTGTAGAGAGAGGAGGTGCTTAGAGTGGTGTTGTCATTACAGATCAACTCTCACCAGCATAGAGGGCCACTATCAAGGTGGTAGAGCGTCGTCATGGTAGTCCAGTTAGGACTGTTATGCTTGAGGGATGGCATGTCATTTTGGAAGAGAGTCAGCCTCTGGGGGAGCCATAGCAGCAGGCTCCACCAGTAGAGCAGACAGAGCAGACTCAGGAGGCAGAGCAGACCAAGGAGATAGAGCAGGCACCTCAAGCATAGTTACGCCACTCTGGTCATACTCATACCTAGGTGACACCGAGGCTAGAGACATAGAGGAGGGGTTCTCTTTTGCCTCCTAGACCACATAGGGTCCTGCCTCCTAGTGACTCACCTAGATTTGAGGGCCACCACTGGTCAAGCAGGTGCAATAGCTCAAGGTTCATGCATAGTTCGAGGACTGGTTCCCACCGAGGAGGGATGAGCAGTGCTTTAGAGGGATTCTATACACCACTACTAGGAGGACCTCTATAATGCTTATCTAAATAGTGGTGTGGCCTTTTAGATCACAGAGGGTATGTTCCATTGAGGCCATTATAGCAGTAGCTGGAGAGTAGATCCACCCTCATCTCTCTTACTTGCCAGGATTGACTGACCTACTTGGACGGATTGGCAGATATGTACCATCATGGGTTCAGTGAGTTCTATGCTACACTTTGGATTGACCTAGCTCACTGAGTTTATATACTTTGCATTCAGAGGCCAGTGACTATAGGCTGATGAGCTTCAGGGTTAGAGAGATCCTCAGGTTACAGGAGTCACCCATCCTGCTTTCACAAGGTTTGCTATGGACACACAGAGCCTCCTAGACGCCCTCATGGTGGTCTTATGCCTCCCACAGATCTTATCCTACCTTGCTTCATAGATCCATTCGGCGAGGGGTCGAGCAGGACACTTAGGGATCTTACTCCTATAGCTAGACTGCTTGATGCTATCATAAGGAGGACCCTGCTTTTGAGGATGGGATATCACGAGGGACTGACTCACATTCAGCTTTGGCTACTAAACTCTCTGATGCAGTAGACAGTATTTGATATATGGGATATCATTCTTTCTAAGATGGAGGATACACTTGTAGAGGGATTTAGAGGTCACAGGCAGTTGCCGTATTGTGGCAGAACCTCCTAAGTCATAGGGCCCACATGCACCTGTCACTGTCCAATGACCTTTGACATTTATGCATATGTTTCCAATAACTTAAAAAGACTGTCGGGTGTCCCTAGGGAACCCCGAATCATCCACGATTTCCGAGCAGGATCACGTTACAGAGTCATTGCAGTATTACAACAGTTTATTCAAATACATACATCAGAGTAAAAACAGCGGAAGTCTTACGATAACATAATTTACAAAACAGTGGTTTCAAACCTCACAACTAGGTTCGATGTTTATTACAAAACGAAATAGTGGAGTGGCATTATAATATAATACAAAACACACAAGGAGATTGCCCTGCCCAAGGGCCACACATTTACTTCTCAACGTCATCACAAGGTACAACTGTCATGCAGCACGATCCAAAACAGATATGCTCATGAGGCTCACCTGCAACAAGGGTCAACGAACCCTAAGTACAAAAGTACTCAACAAGACTTAACCGAAATAAGAACTGATAACTCAGGAATGCAGGCTCAGGGATTCAAGGTATGGTTTTAGCAATAATCAAAGTTATTTTGCGTAAAAGCTCTTTGACAAAATTCTTTATTTCAACAATTTAAACTTCATAAAATCATATACAAAGATGACACGATCCGTAATGAGATCATGAAACTTCATATCCAACACCTTCATCAACCATTCTCAAGTTCCAGTTATTAATTCTACGATGATGAACAGTGAGTTGAGTCTCCATAACCGAGGAGCAACGACGATTCGAACCAATTATAAACCCAGCTGGGACTTCCAGACCACACGACATATGCAGGTCCCCGACTCACATATATCAACCTACCCTCGGATCCTCTAAAGCAAGAACGGGTCCGCGCCACCTGAGAATACAGCACACCTCAAATCTGGCCACATTCCAGCCACGAGGGTACACGCTATTCCCGCCATCTCTCCACTCCCAGTGCGCGAGTAGCCATTCTCGTAATAGAATCGCCAAGTTAAGGCTTACCGGAGTATGTGGTTAGTACTACAAATTCTCACCTCATGCAATTCAACAACGGACGTGCCTTAATCGACATAGGCGGAAAGAACCCGCTCACAAGACCTCCATGTCTTGTGGCTCACACACACCGAGTCCGCCCGGTCTAGATTTATTACTCCACATTCCCATATCACATGCTAACATAATTAATCAATGTTCCATTTGAAACTTGCATGTGACAATTAATCACCTGACTTCATCGTTCTACGCATAGCTAAGCAAAACTAGGCATATACGAATTTAGAACTGGTAATATGGTAAATATGGAATAACAAGGTTGGTAATGCACCAATTAGGCTCTTACTTAACTCCTAATCACTTAATGCAGTAACGGAAAGCAAAAGCGAAATTAATTTATAAAACACAAGGTAGGGTTGTATGCATCCGGGGCTTGCCTTCGTTGACGGAAAAGTCTGGTTCCTGCGATGTCACACAAGTATTCGATCCGACCTCAACAGACAGATCAACCTCCTCCGCAACTTGATTAACTACCACGTGTTCACCTTCGTTTACTACACGTAGTAACATTGCCATGTTTAACATGATGCGGAATATGAAACATGATGCTCGAAGAGGGATGCAAAAATTAATAAATTGGATAAAATTTTCCTTCGCAGTACAGTTACAAACCAAACTATCCAAACCATATTCGTAACTGATGTGACCACGCTAGCACCGATCACTTTGGTGAACTCTCCGACCACTATGGTGAACTATCCGACCACTACGGTGAACTATCCGACCACTACGGTGAACTATCCAACCACTACAGTGAACTATCCGACCACTACGGTGAACTCTCCGACCACTACGATGAACTATCCGACCACTACGATGAACTATCCGACCACTACGATGAACTATCCGACCACTACGGTGAACTATCCGACCACTACGATAAACTATCCGACCACTACGGTGAACTATCCGACCACTATGATGAACTATCCGACCACTACGATGAACTATCCGACCACTACACTAGCTGATACACCACTCCAATCCCATACTGGACCGAACACAGCGATGACCATGGCGGCACGATGGTACGACCACACTACACTGGTGACACAAGCACGATAGAGGTTAAACACTAAGCACAGAAGGGTTCAGCACCTCACCCCAAACATGACTGAGCAACAAGCAGGGTCGGAGGAGCAACGGAGATGCGTGACGACGACTACGGTGATCACGGCGGAGCAAAGATCGTCGGTGAGGGAGAACCGGCGACTGCAGTGATCAAAATGAGTAGACAACAATAGATTAAGTACTACAGCATCGAAATGAAGCCGTAAGTACACTGATTATAGACAACGGCTCACCGGAGGGCTCTGACCACAATGACACGCCCACGGCGATGAAGTTGCCGACCGCGAGGAAGAAAGACGTGGACAGCGGATTCTTGGCAATTTCCGGCGACCAATGTTAGCTGGCTAGATTTGCAAGGAAAAGACGGAACTAGGACGGCCTTTACCGAGATGGCAACGGCGGTGGTGAAAACAAAGGAAGAAGAAAAACGACGATGACGACGTCTTGGTACTTATAGCACGGCGCAGAAGCTCAAGGAAGCCACGACGGAGCCGTTTCCGTGCCAGCGCGACATCAAGGACAGCCACAACGTGCCTAGAACGCCGAAGAAGGTCTGACGGCAATGTAGCTTAGACGGTGAACACTGTTCACAGAAATTACAAGTTTGCCATTCGTCAAAATTCACAAATTACTCAAAATTTTTCTAAACAACTTGAAAAACTCCAAAAACAAACTTTGTATAACTTGCCAAGCTCTACACTTTTGCTTTTGGGATCAACCCCAAAATATGCTTAGATTTTGAAATGGATTTTCAGGGTAGGATTTAAATGCTGAAAAGCGGGGTTTTCTCGAAAAATTCAAAATCCAAACAAACTTTGAATTTAAGTCAAACAATACAATTCAACACATACCACATGAATATAAACTTGTTTTAGTGTATGCATCTCAAAGTTTTCACCAAATGCCAAATGCTTTGCAATGCATATGATGACATGTCAGGTTTTAGTATTTTAAACACCCGATGTGTTACAATCTTTCCCCCTAAAAGAAATCTCGCCCCGAGATTCAAAGCCATAGAGTAAGTAATGGAAAAAGGAAATGTGTCAATCCAAAAATATCTAGAACTTTTCCATAAAACAACTGAGGGTCTTATTCAAAACACAACTTGTACAACTGAACTCAACTAACATTACTCTATTCTATATTGACGCTAGAAACTCTGGAAACTTTTCTAACAAGTAATCTTCTGATTCCCAAGTAGCTTCCTCTTCTGAATGTTGATTCCATTGTATTTTATAGAACTTGATTGTTCGTCTTCGAGTAACACGATCTTTCTGATCCAGCACTCGGATAGGATATTCGGAATAAGTTAAATCCGGTTCTAATTCTACTCCTTCAACTTCAACATTTTGTTCAGGCACTCGGAGACACTTCTTCAATTGAGAAACATGGAACACATCATGCACAGCTGTGAGATGTTCAGGTAATTTCAAGCGATATGCCACTTTTCCATACCTCTCCATAATTTGATATGGTCCAATGTATCGGGGTGCCAACTTTCCTTTAACACCAAAACGGTTAACTCCCTTCATTGGTGATACTTTCAGATATACAAAATCTCCTTTGTTGAATACCAATGGTCTCCATCGTCTATCCGCATAACTCTTTTGGCGGGACTGAGCTATCTTCAGATTATTCTGTATTTGCCTAACCTTGTCTTCTGTTTCTTTTACAAGGTCAACTCCAAAGAATCTTCTCTCTCCTGGCTTAGACCAACTCAATGATGTTCTGCATCTACGACCATAGAGTGCTTCAAATGGAGCCATTCTAATGCTTTCCTGATAACTATTGTTGTATGAGAACTCAGCCAAAGGTAAGCACTCATCCCACTTATTGGAATAGTTAAGGACACAACATCTTAACATGTCTTCAAGTACTTGATTAACTCTTTCAGTCTGTCCATCAGTCTGCGGATGATAAGCTGTACTATACAGAAGTTTGGTACCTAACGAAGCATGTAAATGTTTCCAAAAGCTGGAGACAAACTGTGTACCCCTATCTGACACTATAGTCTTGGGTACTCCATGGAGACTCATGATTCTTGCTAAGTACATTTTGGCATATTGGATCGTAGGATATATTGTCATGACCGGAATAAAATGTGCTGACTTAGTGAGTCGATCTACAATAACCCATACTGAGTCAAATCCCTTTGATGTCTTGGGTAGACCAACAATAAAGTCCATACTTATGTCCTCCCACTTCCAAGATGGAATAGGTAATGGTTGTAATTCACCAGCAGACCTCAAATATATAGCTTTCACCTTTTGACAAGTATCACACTTTGCTATATATCTAGCAATCTCTATTTTCATTTTAGTCCACCAGAATCTTTGCTTCAAATCATGGTACATCTTGTTGCTTCCTGGATGGATAGATAACCTAGTAGCATGTGCCTCATCTAGAATTGACTGCCGCAACTTAGGAACTTTTGGTACCACCAGGCGATCCTTGAACCATAACACATCTTCATCATCTATACTAAAACATTCCGCTTTTCCATTCTTGACTTTTTCCTTGATATGGGCTACACCCTTGTTTTCCTTCTAAGCAGCAATAACTTGATCTCAAATAGTAGCTTCAACAATTATGTTGGTCAAACCTCCTTGTTGAATTACTTCTGCATTCAACTTTTCCATTTCTTGACATAAATTCAAACTCATTGTTCTCACTATCAAACAATTGCAACAACTTTTGCGACTGAGGGCATCTGCAACTACATTTGCTTTACCAGGGTGATAATGTACTTCCAAATCGTAATCCTTAATTAGTTCTAACCATCTTCTTTGTCGCATGTTCAACTCTGACTAAGTAAAGATATACTTTAAGCTCTTGTGGTCTGTATACATATGGCACGTATTACCAAGCAGGTAATGCCGCCAAATCTTCAGAGCATGAACCACAGCTGCTAACTCCAAATCATGAGTAGGATAGTGTTCTTCATGTTGCTTAAGTTGCCTAGACGCATAGGCAATGACTCGGCCTTCTTGCATCAACACACATCCAATACCAATACCTGAAGCATCACAGTAGACGTCAAACGGCTTCTCGATATCAGGTTGGGCTAATACTGGTGCAGTAGTCAACAGCCTTTTCAAAGTCTGGAAAGCCTCTTCACAATCTGATGACCAGACAAACTTGACTTGGTTCTTCAATAATTCAGTTATGGACTTTGATATTTTTGAGAAATCTGGAATAAACCGACGGTAATACCCCACCAATCGAAGAAAACTCCGAACTTGATGAACTGTGGTTGGCGGTTTCCAATCAAGCACATCCCTCACTTTGCTAGGATCAACTGCAACTCCTTCGGCTGACAAGACATGTCCAAGAAATTGCACTTCCTTAAGCCAAAAATCACACTTGCTGAACTTGGCATACAATTGATGTTCTCTTAAACGAGTCAGAACAATTCTGAGGTGTTCTGCATGTTCTGTCTTATTCTTGGAATATACTAGTATATCATCTATAAATACCACTACAAACTTGTCTAGCTCAGGCATGAATACTGAGTTCATCAGATACATGAAATGAGCAGGAGCATTTGTCAAACCAAAAGACATCACCAAGTATTCATATAATCCGTATCTTGTGGTAAATGCCGTTTTGGGAATATCTTCAGGCTTTATCTTAATTTGGTGATACCCTGATCTCAAATCTATCTTGGAGAAAACTTTGGCTCCAGCCAACTGATCAAAAAGCAAATCTATCCGAGGTAATGGATACTTATTCTTGATGGTCACTTCATTCAACGGACGATAGTCAACACATAACCTCAGGGTCTCATCTTTCTTTTTCACAAAAATTGCCGGACATCCCCAAGGTGAGGAACTAGGTTGGATAAACCCCTTCTCAATTAATTCTTGTAACTGAGCCTTCAACTCGGCCAATTCCTTAGGTGGCATTCTATAAGCTCTCCGAGAAATCGGAGCTGTTCCAGGTTGTAACTCTATGTTAAACTGTACATCCCTATCAGGTGGTAGACCGGGTAAATCTTCAGGAAACACATCCGGAAATTCACACACTACCGGAATATCTCTAATCTCTTTGACAGTAGTTGCACAAATCTTGCCCACTGATCTTCTTAGGGTTGGAAGTTAGATGAGAAGTTGAGAATTACTATCAGGCAAACTTACTCTTAAAGTCCTATTCAAAGCATCTATAACAGCCTTATGCTGATACATCCAATTCATTCCCAATATTACATCTATATCCTGATCCTTAAGGATAATCATGGTAGTGGGAAAAATATGCCCACCCAGGTTTATGGGTACCTGGTATACCATTTCCTTAGTACACAGACGTCCCCCGGGCGACTGTATAAAGAAACTTTCCTTTGTTGCCCCAATTGAAATTTCATGCTTCACGACAAATGTTCTATTGATGAATGAATGCGATGCGCCAGAATCAAAAAGTATAACTGCAGGGTGATTGGCAACAGGAAACATACCCATCATCACTGGCTCCCCCTCCAGAATTTCTCCAGCTTGAATATAGAACACCCGTCCGGTCTTCCTCTCATCTTTGCCCTTCTGAGCATTCTGATTGTGGTTCTTGTTTAGTGCCTGACCCTGTTGTTGATTGGCAGGGGTCTTCTGATAATTTTGATTAGCCTGCCTAGGATATGGACATTCCCTGGAGAAATGACCAGTCCTTCCACAATTGTAACACGGATAGTTGTGACCCTGTGATGTTGGAGCATTACCACCAGGAGCATTGGTTGACTGTGAGTTCGGATAGGTTATAGCAGGACGGACATTTGACTGTTGCCCAGCTTGGAACTGCGGCGGACGATAAGGAGGACAATAATGGTTTACTGGATGATAAATCACTTTCCGCCTCTTTTGGTTTCCACCAAAAGGTCCAGACGACACATTCTTTTTCTTCTTGAGCTCCTTATGCTGCCGATACTTTGCCTCTGAAGCAATTGCAATATTTACTGCCTCATGATAAGTGATATTTGTACAGGCTGTCATCATTGTCTGCAGTTTGGTATTCAGACCTCTCATGAACCATTTCTTTTTCTTGGCATCCGTATTGACATGTTTAGATGCATACTGCGACAGATGATTGAATCTTCCCACATATTGCATAACCGTTTGATCCCCTTGCCTCAAAGTAAGGAATTCATCTAGTTCATAGCCATCACTCCTTCCAGGATATAATGGGCTCTGAAAGCAGTGCGAAATTCTGTCAAAGTTAACGGAACACCTATGGGTTGCATGGCCATCAGATTTGCATACCAAGCACCAGCTGCACCTCTAAGTTGCTGGGCAGCAAACACCGGTTTCTGAAACTCTGTGCAGTGAATAAGATCAAATTTCTACTCCATGGTCCTAAGCCAGTCTACTAAGGTGAAAGGCAAGGGGACAAAGAAGACTACATCAAAGAAGCGGAAGTTTGTAGATGCTGATACAACAAGAGCAGCAGCAGCTGCAGCTGTAGAGCGTGTAGAGAGAGGAGGTGCTCAGAGTGGTGTTGTCATTACAGATCAACTCTCACTAGCATAGAGGGCTGGTATCGAGGCGGTAGAGCATCGTCATGGTAGTCCAGCTGGGACTGTCATGCTTGAGGGACGACATATTGTTTTGGAAGAGAGTCAGCCTTAGGGGGAGCCATAGCAGCAGGCTCAGCCAGCAGAGTAGACAAAGCAGACTCAGGAGGCAGAGCAGACTGATGAGATAGAGTTGGCACCTCAGCCACAGTTATGCCACCCTGGTCGTACTCGTACCTAGGTGACACCGAGGCTAGAGACATAGAGGAGGGGTTCTCTTCTACCTCCTAGACCATAGGGTCTGCCTCCCGTGACTCACCTGGATTTGAGGGCCGCATTGGCCAAGCAGGTGCAATAGCTCAGGTTCGCATAGTTCGAGGACTGGTTCCCACCGAGGAGGGATGAGCATGCTTTAGAGGGATTCTATACACCACTATAGGAGGACTTCTACAATGCTTATCTAAAGAGTGGTGTGCCTTTCAGATCACAGAGGGTATGTTCCATTGAGGCCATTATAGCAGCAGCTGGAGAGTAGATCCACCCTCATCTCTCTTACTTGCCAGGATTGACTGACCTACTTGGACGGATTGGCAGATATGTACCATCATGGGTCCGTGAGTTCTATGCTACACTTTGGATTGACCCAGCTCACGGGTTTATACACTTTGCATTTAGAGGCCGTGACTACAGGCTGATGAGCTTCAGGGTTAGAGAGATCCTCAGGTTACAGGAGTCACCCATCTGCTTTCACAAGGTTTGCTATGGACACACAGAGCCTCCTAGACGCCCTCATGGTGGTCTTATGCCTCCCACAGATCTTATCCTACCTTGCTTCATAGAGCCATTCGGCGAGGGGTCGAGCAGGACACTTAGGGATCTTACTCCTATAGCTAGACTGCTTGATGCTATCATAAGGAGGACCCTGCTTTCGAGGATGGGATATCACGAGGGACTGACTCACATTCAGCTTTGGCTACTAAACTCTCTGATGCAGTAGACAGTATTTGATATATGGGATATCATTCTTTCTAAGATGGAGGATACACTTGTAGAGGGATTTAGAGGTCACAGGCAGTTGCCGTATTGTGGCAGAACCTCCTAAGTCATAGGGCCCACATGCACCTGTCACTGTCTAATGACCTTTGACATTTATGCATATGTTTCCAATAACTTAAAAAGACTGTCGGGTGTCCCTAGGGAACCCCGAATCATCCACGATTTCCGAGCAGGATCACATTACAGAGTCATTGCAGTATTACAACAGTTTATTCAAATACATACATCAGAGTAAAAACAGCGGAAGTCTTACGATAACATAATTTACAAAACAGTGGTTTCAAACCTCACAACTAGGTTCGATGTTTATTACAAAACGAAATAGTGGAGTGGCATTATAATATAATACAAAACACACAAGGAGATTGCCCTGCCCAAGGGCCACACATTTACTTCTCAACGTCATCACAAGGTACAACTGTCATGCAGCACGATCCAAAACAGATATGCTCATGAGGCTCACCTGCAACAAGGGTCAACGAACCCTAAGTACAAAAGTACTCAACAAGACTTAACCGAAATAAGAACTGATAACTCAGGAATGCAGGCTCAGGGATTCAAGGTATGGTTTTAGCAATAATCAAAGTTATTTTGCGTAAAAGCTCTTTGACAAAATTCTTTATTTCAACAATTTAAACTTCATAAAATCATATACAAAGATGACACGATCCGTAATGAGATCATGAAACTTCATATCCAACACCTTCATCAACCATTCTCAAGTTCCAGTTATTAATTCTACGATGATGAACAGTGAGTCGAGTCTCCATAACCGAGGAGCAACGACGATTCGAACCGATTATAAACCCAGCTGGGACTTCCAGACCACACGACATATGCAGGTCCCCGACTCACATATATCAACCTACCCTCGGATCCTCTAAAGCAAGAACGGGTCCGCGCCACCCGATAATACAGCACACCTCAAATCCGGCCACATTCTAGCCACGAGGGTACACGCTATTCCCGCCATCTCTCCACTCCCAGTGCGTGAGTAGCCATTCTCATAATAGAATCGCCAAGTTAAGGCTTACCGGAGTATGTGGTTAGTACTACAAATTCTCACCTCATGCAATTCAACAACGGACGTGCCTTAATCGACACAGGCGGAAAGAACCCACTCACAAGACCTCCATGTCTTGTGGCTCACACACACCGAGTCCGCCCGGTCTAGATTTATTACTCCACATTCCCATATCACATGATAACATAATTAATCAATGTTCCATTTGAAACTTGCATGTGACAATTAATCACCTGACTTCATCGTTCTACGCATAGCTAAGCAAAACTAGGCATATACGAATTTAGAACTGGTAATATGGTAAATATGGAATAACAAGGTTGGTAATGCACCAATTAGGCTCTTACTTAACTCCTAATCACTTAATGCAGTAACGGAAAGCAAAAGCGAAATTAATTTATAAAACACAAGGTAGGGTTGTATGCATCCGGGGCTTGCCTTCGTTGACGGAAAAGTCCGGTTCCTGCGATGTCACACAAGTATTCGATCCGACCTCAACAGACAGATCAACCTCCTCCGCAACTTGATTAACTACCACGTGTTCACCTTCGTTTACTACACGTAGTAACATTGCCATGTTTAACATGATGCGGAATATGAAACATGATGCTCGAAGAGGGATGCAAAAATTAATAAATTGGATAAAATTTTCCTTTGCAGTACAGTTACAAACCAAACTATCCAAACCATATTCGTAACTGATGTGACCACGCTAGCACCGATCACTTTGGTGAACTCTCCGACCACTACGGTGAACTATCCGACCACTACGGTGAACTATCCGACCACTACGGTGAACTATCCAACCACTACGGTGAACTATCCGACCACTACGGTGAACTCTCCGACCACTACGATGAACTATCCGACCACTACGATGAACTATCCGACCACTACGATGAACTATCCGACCACTACGGTGAACTATCCGACCACTACGATGAACTATCCAACCACTACGGTGAACTATCCGACCACTACGATGAACTATCCGACCACTACGATGAACTATCCGACCACTACACTAGCTGATACACCACTCCAATCCCATACTAGACCGAACATAGCGATGACCATGGCGGCACGATGGTACGACCACACTACATTGGTGACACAAGCACGATAGAGGTTAAACACTAAGCACAGAAGGGTTCAGCACCTCACCCCAAACATGACTGAGCAACAAGCAGGGTCGGAGGAGCAACGGAGATGCGTGACGACGACTACGGTGATCACGGCGGAGCAAAGATCGTCGGTGAGGGAGAACCGGCGACTGTAGTGATCAAAATGAGTAGACAACAACAGATTAAGTACTACAGCATCGAAACGAAGCCGTAAGTACACTGATTACAGACAACGACTCACCGGAGGGCTCTGACCACAATGACACGCCCGCGGCGATGAAGTTGCCGACCACGAGGAAGAAAGACGTGGACAGCGGATTCTTGGCAATTTCCGGCGACCAATGTTAGCTGGCTGGATTCGCAAGGAAAAGACGGAACTAAGACGGCCTTTACCGAGATGGCAACGGCGGTGGTGAAAACAAAGGAAGAAGAAAAACGACGATGACGGCGTCTTGGTACTTATAGCACGGCGCAGAAGCTCAAGGAAGCCATGACGGAGCCGTTTCCGTGCCAGCGCAACATCAAGGACAGCCACGACATGCCTGGAACGCCGAAGAAGGTCTGACGGCAATGTAGCTTAGACGGTGAACACTGTTCACAGAAATTACAAGTTTGCCATTCGTCAAAATTCACAAATTACTCAAAATTTTTCTAAACAACTTGAAAAACTCCAAAAACAAACTTTGTATAACTTGCCAAGCTCTACACTTTTGCTTTTGGGATCAACCCCAAAATATGCTTAGATTTTGAAATGGATTTTCAGGGTAGGATTTAAATGCTGAAAAGCGGGGTTTTCTCGAAAAATTCAAAATCCAAACAAACTTTGAATTTAAGTCAAACAATACAATTCAACACATACCACATGAATATAAACTTGTTTTAGTGTATGCATCTCAAAGTTTTCATCAAATGCCAAATGCTTTGCAGTGCATATGATGACATGTCAGGTTTTAGTATTTTAAACACCCGAGGTGTTACACGTATGCTCACCGGATCACTTTTTTGATTCACAGGGCAGCCATAGTGAGGCCTCCTAAGATGTTGGCAGAGTATTCTGGTGCTACTACTAAGTTTCCTACATATAACATGACTTAGATGCTCCATCACATTAGAGTGAGGACACCCAGCCAGTCGAGCCATCGTCCAGAGGTGCCAGTGTCTGTAGCCCAGCAGGATGAGATTATTAGGGGCATTGTAGCGACTGAGGAGCAGCTAGATGCACAACAGGAGGGTATGGTTAAGGGTGATCCTAGTGATAGCTCAGATGATGACTACCAGGATATCCCTCAAATGCCTCCATGACAACATGATGGTGAGGCCAGTGGCTCTAGCTCAACTCCACAGGCACCATAGACAGGCCATGCAACAACAACTGCTCCTCATTCAGTAGCAGTTACTTGGTTTCATGCAGCATGTCATTACTGCTATTGGAGCTCCACCGCCATAGCTTACACCTTAGCTCGGCTAGCCTGCCACCACTACAGTGACTCTAGGTTTTTAGCCCAGTGGGCTTCAGAATTAGGGACAACCAGCTACCATGTTTGCTTCACCTACAGAGCACCTAGTGGTTTGCTTTGCCAGTGCTAGCCCAGGGTCTTTCCTTCACACCTCTACATATGGGCTTCACACTTGCTTAGACTTTGTCGATGCTTGTGACTGATACCCCAGTTTCTAGGAGCCTTGGTGCTACCTTTAGTGAGTTGACAAGGCAGCCTACACCGCTAGATCTACGTGTCCCTGGTCCTTCCATAGTTGCTCCTATTACTAGGACTACAGAGATGCTCACATTATCAGTTGCATCATCAGAGCCACCTGCTATAGTCATACCTATAGAGTCATAGGCCGCACCAGTTCCAGATCCGACCTAGACCGCTTTAGCGTCACTTCCAGCGACAAAGGGTTAGACTGCTCAGAGCTCAGGATTAGATGATGATGCTACCTAGTTTCAGATCACTCACCATGCCTCAGCACCCGACTCGTTTGCTCCAGCCCCACCGACCGACCCTTAGGTTTTGGTGTTTGACGCTAAAGGGGGAGAGGGATCGAGTATGATAGACCTAGGGGGAGCGTTATATCTAGGGGGTTCGGTTAGTTCATTTGATCAAGGTGAAGTCGTCTTGATGCAACCAGACGCTGAGTGAAAAGTGACCGGACGCTAGGTTCCAGAGTCTAGTCAACTCCAGTAAGGTTCTAGAGAGGGAGAATCTTGATCGGACACATCCGGTCAGTGCTGACCGGACACTGGTTAGGTTCCGGTTGTTGACCAGATGCTGAATAGCAAAGTGACCAGACTCTAGGAGCCAGTGTCCGGTCAACATCAGTAAGGGTCCAGAGAGCAGTTTTCATGACCGGACACGTCCGGTCAGTGCTGACCGGACGCTGATCCGAGTTCGGTCACAACTTAATGGCTCTGTGGCAGGGAGAACTAACTGGAGCGTCCGGTCACCCCGTAGAGTGATGACTCAGGCATATAATGGTTTGTTTTGAATGAGGGGGTATAAATACTTCCTCTATTCATTCAAGGGAGTACTCTTGCCCATTTCAACAGCTAAGAAACACCCTTAAGAGTGCCAAGGAGAGCAAGAGCCTAGTGAGGTGATTGAGATTTGAGAATCCAAGATTAATGCCTCATTAGTGAAAAGAGAGTAGCAAGTGTGCATCCACCCTTCTCATTAGGCTTGTTGTGGTCAAGTGATAGTTCTTGCTTGTTACTCTTGGTGATCGCCATCACCTAGATGACTTGGTGGTGATTGGGAGTTTGGTGATCATCCGACGAAGCTTGTGGATGACCCAACTCATGTTATGAGCGGTTGTAGGTGATTCACCGTGATGGAGTGTCTAAGAATCAATCTGTAGAGAGCACTTGATCCTTGCGTGGATCAAGGGGGAGCTACACCCTTGCGTAGGTGCTCCAACGAGGACTAGTGGGGAGTGGCGACTCTCCGATACCTCAACAAAACATCGCCGCATTCCTTCTCCTCTCTTAACTTTAAGCATTTACATTTGAGCAATTCAATTCTTGTCTTTACATTCTTAGAATTACAATGCTAGAGTAGGATTGGAACTTAGGGCGCTAAACTTTTGTGTGGTAGACAAATAGAATCACTTTCTAGGCACAAGGGGTGAAGTGGGCTAAGTGTAGGGTTTATTTATTGCAAAGAATTTTAGAATTAGCCCAATTCACCCCCCTCTTAGGCATCTTGATCCTTTTCAGAGGTTTTGAGAGAGGTCACTCACATCAGTGCTAATTGGTGTTTATTTGGGTCTTATTGAAGTTGGGACTTGATTGAGAACATGCAGCGCGAAGGAACATTGAAGATTTACTGAAAACGAGTGACCGGATGCTAAACCGGACTCTAGAGTCCAGCGTCCGGTCAGTTCACAGGAGGTGAATAGAAGCGCAAAGGAGTGACTAGACACTAAAATAGTATTCTTCCTGTGTCCGGTTAGACATTGGTCCTGCGTTCAGTCGATCGAAGAAGATGAACATAGGGTGGACTGGACTCTGGCTACATCCGGCCAGGGTTAACTGGACACGTCCGGTCGTTGCCACCGGAGCGTCCGATCAGTAGAAGTCGTGTGGGTCTCGAACTCTTTCTCCTTTCCTTATCCTTCACGTGGGGGCCACCATATAACTGCATTGGTGTTTGACCTATCCTGCATCCACTGCAACCACCCGCACTGACTTTGTCGTCCTCGCCCGCACCATGCTTCTGTGCCCTAGCCACCGCCTGCAACGCCGCTGTCCCACACCGCACTGTGACTCCCCGTGCCCGTGCATCACCGCATGACCCGCGCATCACTGCATGATCCACGCACCTCCCACGCCGCTCCTGCACAGTCACGCCATGCCACCACTGCAGCCGCTGTGCCGTCTGCCGCTGTCGATAGAATATCATCGATAGTCCTCCAAGGGGTATCCCACAAAGGTAGATTGATTGGTAGGGGAGCATGAGATCAAGAACAAGAAGGCAACAGAGACACATGAGTTAGATAGGTTCAGGCCATCACTATGACGTAATACCCTACTCCTGTGGTCTGTTGGTTTGTATTAGCTATCGTATGATATTGCGTGAGTTTGGAGGGGTCCCTACCTGCCTTATATAGTCTGGGGAGCAGGGTTACAAGTCAGTTAGATCTGAGAGATAACCGGAAAGTAATAACTGATTATAGGAATCTTGAGATCATACATATCCTAATAGATCTCGTAGTATCTTCAGGATATCTTCCAGATGCCTTGTAGAAGGCGTCGACCAGAGTCGTGCCCCGCAAGGCTTTGTCTTCTGGGCTGGGCCGCCCCTGAGGGCATAGCCCATGTGGTCTGCCGTGGGTATCCGGGGTCATACTCCCCACAGCTAGTCCCTGAGCACCTTGTACCCGTTGTGCAACACCATCTTGAGCCTGTCCGAGTAGGTGCGAACAAAGCCGAGCAGTCGAACTCATGGTCCGACCACCGTGATGAGTTGTCAAGCAGTTGTGAGCAGTTGCCGAGCAGCGTGTGCTGTTACCGAGCAGTATAACCCAAACTCAACTTGCCATAAGGGTGTAAGGAGCTCAAGTTCAGAATCAAAAATTTCTTCGCAGTGGACCAAGTGTGCCTGCTTAGAGTCCGACCACGAGAGAAAGAATTATTCTTGTTCAGCTTTGAGAGGCACGTAGTCTTCCAAAAAAAAGCAAGCACATTCACCGTGAGGTGAAGTGTGCCCACTTAGTCTCTGAGTCTGACAGTAGATGACGTAGTTATTTGGTGCCAGGGTCCAAAGTAGAAGAATAGAGGACCAGATGAGCAGACAACCAGTCCCCGAGTGTAGACCCGAAAAGCACATTCACCGCAAGGTGAAGTGTGCCCACTTAGTCCCCGAGCCTGACAGTAGGTGATGGAGTCACATGGTGCCAGGGTCAGAAACAAAGAAATAGTGAAAGACCAGCCGACCAGGCAGTCAGTCCCCAAGCCACAAGCAGAGGTATCAGAGGAATCCAACCGTGGAGAAAGAACTGGAGAAACGACTATACAGTAATGGTTATCGAGCCTCAATAAATGATGGAGAAGTCGGCGATTGTTTGGCGAGTAACAACCAACAGCGGCGATAAATGAGCAACATGGGCTACAATTACGCGAAAGACCATGCTGCGGCCCATTAATCCGCGTTAGAGAATTCAGAAGGGCGTAAACTATGGGCACGGTTTCCCAAAAATGCTTGAAAGCGAGAGGGTGGGGAAATTGCTTTATAACTATGCTGCCATATCCCGTATTCATACCTTTGCCACTCTGCCAGTCCGTCTTCATCCTCAATCCTCGCATTTCCAGATTCGCTTCCACATTTACTTCCACCGCCAAACCCCAATCACATCGTAGAGATGGCGTCAAAGAAAGGAGCTGCCAAATCGAAGAAAACAAGCCCTAAGAAGGCGAGCGTCGGCGCCCGGTGGGATGAAGAGTGGGTGCCGTCGCGAATGGGAGAGGCAGAACTTAACAGATTGGTGGAGGCTGGCGTTCTTCCTAACCGTGCTATCGCCGGATGGTGGCCGGCCCTCGGTGAGTGCTTCCCAACACCTCATACCAATGAACTAGTGGTATTCGAGGATTATTTCTCATGCAGGTTGGGATTTCCTATTCACCCATTCCTGAGGGATCTATTGGAGCTTTGGGTGGTCAGTCTATGCAACCTCCATCCCAATACCATTCTGCATGTCTCAATCTTTATCCATTTCTGTGAGGCATATCTCAAAATCCTCCCCTATTTCAATCTCTTTCGTTACCTGTTCTGGCTGAAAAAGAGAGGCGACAGTGGTTCCAAAGTGGTCGGTGGGGTGTACCTTCAACTACCCGATGGGATGGTGGGCGAGTACCTTACTGTGTCGCTGAACACATCATTGAAGGGGTGGAACGCTAGGTGGTTCTACATGAAACAGAGCCACCCAGCCGTCCGCTGCAACACCGACCACATCCTGGAGAACTAGAGGAGCTGGTCGGAAACACCGAACAACGCTGACATGGAGCAAGTGAAGGAACTTCTTGCCTTGATAAAGGGCATGAGAACCAATGGCGGATTGGTAGCGGCTAGCTTTATAGTATGCCACATGCAACCCTATAAGGAGAGAGTGTATCCAGCCTTTGAGTTCAAGGGGGAAATCGACGGTACCTGGGAGAGGCCGGAGATGCTGTCAAGGAATGTTTGTGAAGAGCGGGCTATAGAACTATTCACTTCGTTTTCCTCTTTCAACATGTCAGGGTATACGAGGTCCTTTAACTGCAAAAATCTGCCTCCTCAGGTAGATATCTCAGTTGTGTATTCCTAATGCATTTTATCCTTCTTCATTACCGAGCAGTAGACTGATTTACCTATGCGAAGATCCATTCACAGGATAGGGCGATGTACTTTTCAAGTGTACCGAAGGGCAATTCTCCACCAGCTGTGGATGCACAACCAGCAACCCAACCTGAAGGAAGTGCCATCGGCGTCTCGTTGGACTCCGGAGGCGTGGATGTTGGTTGGACGAAGAGTTCTCCCTCGGTGTTGGAGAAAACCTAGGGGAAGAGGGCAGCGGCAGACGAGCCATCCTAGAAGAGGAGGAATACGATGGGTTCTGCTTCCATCAAACCAGGTGGCATCTTGCTTGGTGATGATCAGACCAGTCGAACGTGGAAGACCGTTGTGTTCAACTGGTCGGATGACGATGAAGTTCGAACGGATCCTCCACCGAGCACGAAGGAGCCTCCATGCAGCACTCTCATGGGGAATCAATCAAGGGCATGAGAAGAAGTCCCTGAGCCATAGACGAGGGAAGTCCCCAAGCAGCGAACGAGGGAAGTTCCCACACAGTAGACGATGGGAGTCCCTATGGGGCAAGCGATGGGAGTCCCCAAGCAATAGGCGGAGGCAAACCCAGAGCAGTAGGTGGAGAGGGCCCCAAAGCCATAGACAGAAAAGAGGTTGACTATGGAGGAGCCAAGACATCCCTCGCAGAGCACGGGAGTCAACCCCACTCCTGTGCCTAAGGACTCAGGCAGGCACCGTAGGTTTAAGAAATTGAACCGATAGACCAAACCATAAGTATCCTTGTCTTAGAGTTACTTTGCTGGAGTTTCTTAACTTTTATGGTCACTGACAAGCTGACTTGATGTAGAGCAAACCGTACAACGGATCTAGTCCCGCCCATCCAAACTGACGAAAAGCCGAAGGCTAGCTCTGGGACAGAGGGAATGCCGGTGGACCCCATCCTAAAGTCCCCGGGTACTCATCAGCATGCGGGGCAGCCAATTGCCCCCGTTGGCAGACTTAACGGCGATGAACAGTTG
Organism: Miscanthus floridulus; assembly: GCF_019320115.1. NCBI lineage: Eukaryota > Viridiplantae > Streptophyta > Magnoliopsida > Poales > Poaceae > Miscanthus > Miscanthus floridulus. Next base: position 27,585,659 of record NC_089580.1, read on the forward strand.
TCATCGACAGCGAACGAGTTGACGACAGCACCCTTAACAACAGTAGGCGCCGCTGGGTCCTTTGGAGTAGAAGCTATAGTTACTAGCATCGTGTCAGAATCTAGGGTGGAGAATCTTGCGGTGCCAAAGGAGCAGACGACGCTCCCTGAAGCATCAGAGGGAATGGTCAGACCCACTATCCAGCCACTGAGTCCCTAGGTGGTGTCTCCGGCTACAACAGAGGAGGATGAGGTGGAGGAGATCGAGCATGAGGAGCCTCGACCCCAAGCTGTCCGAATCCTCCAAAAGTACGGCGATGACATAGTAATTGTCGAAGAGGAGGACACCACTAGGGAGTTTAGGAGACTAGAAACCACCCTTGCTGGGGTGACAAAGTAGATCAAGGTTAGTACTGCGTCTGGAATGCTCCTTTTTACGTTGGGAATTGGATTTCAACATTGTCATTGTGCATTTATAGGAGATAACATGGACTACCGAGCAGCGCCGTCAGCTGATGAAGAGGATGGAGCCCCTCGTCGAGGAGAACAAAAAACTCAAAGAGGCGGTGAACCTCTCGAAGAGAAACATCTAGAGCGCCCGGCGCAAACGAGATCTAGCAGAGTCCAACGTGTGGGACCTAGAATACCAGAGGGGGGGTCCTGTCCGAGCGGCTAGCGGTGGCATCTGAGCAGCTGTGAAGCCAGTCCAAGTAGCTGCAAAGCTAGTCCAAGCAGCTGGCTGCTGTCTCTGGACAACTGAGGAGTGCCTCTGAGCAGTTGGAATAGAAATCCGAGGAGCTTAGAAGTGTATCCAAGCAGAAAGTAGGTAGAGTATATCGGCAAATGCACTTGGTATTGCTGAACAACCATATTTTTAGTGGTAACTGTTGCGCTTGTAAAGCAAGATGCAGAGCTTGGCCAACTACGTCAAGCCATCGAACAACTTCGATAGGAGAAGGCAAAGGAGTCTGAGCGAGCAGACAAACTGGCTGAGGAGCTAAAAGGTGAATACCTCCTAGTCGGAATTACTGTTGAAGTTGTTTCCTTGTATGATGGAACATTGTAACGCTTGCAGGCTACCGTCATAAAGCCAAGGCACAGTTTGATGTGCTGGTGTAGGAGGCCAGGACCCAAAGGGATAACATCGATGCTGTAGTCGCTGCAATTAAGCCGGTGCTTGACTGCCTCAACATGGAACCAGGTATTTAGCTCAATGGTAGGCGGCAACGTTCAGACACCATCATCCAGAGGTGCAAGACAACATGGGAGAACTTCAAGAGCTTCAACCACGATGCCGTACTGTCCATCGCTACTCATGTCCTTGCAGTGGTTCGGTCCCATTATCTGGCTATTGACCTTCAGGCGATAGGGGGCGGGTTCGCCGAAGGGCTAAGCGATGCGGAGACCCAGCAGCTAGAGGATCAGGTAGAAGACTCAGCGAAGAAGTTGGTTGGTGATATAGACCTGTTCAGTGAGACGGATGACAATGGCAGAGCACAATGATCTGCTTGGTGGATATCATCTGTAATTTCTGGATAGTGTAGTTAGAATGCGCAAAAGCGCAAAAAACACTTATATACATGATAAATGTTATAAAGTGCATGTGCATGCAGTTAGATTGTATTTTGGCAAAAAAATCTTCGTAGTTGCGACCATAAGGTATTTATATGTAGTATAAGTAGAGTCTGAGTAGTTAGTTCACTACTAACCCCCATGGGCTTAGCTAGCCCATAGTCCATGACGTCGAGCGTGGAGCCCGTGCACGTGTAGGAGGAACAGGCGTGACCAAGGAACCGCAGCCGACCACCCATAACATAGAGCATGGAGGCCGTGGCACATGTAGGGAGAGATCAGAGACTGGGTCTTTTCCATAAAGAAAAGAGCGGAACGTGTGCTGCTCGGTGGTTATCGAAATAACTTGGAGATATAGATAGTATAAGCGGCGTCCGAGCAATTAGTTCTGTGCTAAGCTCTCAGCCTTGGCTAGCCCGTAGTCCATAACGTCGGGCATGGAGCCCGTGGACATGTAGGATGAACAGACGTGACCAAGGAACCACAACCGACGACCTATAACGTAGAGTGCAAAGCCCGTAGCACATGTAGGGAGGGATCGGAGACTGGGTCTTCTCCGAAGAGAATAGAAAAGAAAGTATGCTGCTTGCTGATCGGTGAAATATCTTGGAGATTTGGGGCAAAGTGTTCAGCGACTTGGAGAAAACTTATTTGGTGATTTTAGGCGAAAATGTGCCAGCGAATAGGAGAAATCATTCGGCGATATTGGAGAAAAACCCATCGGCGATAACGTTGGAGATTTGGAGAAACGTGGTCGGCGCAGTTATGGCAATTTCATATTGGAGTTCGCAATGGAGGAACATGGAGCTCGGCAACCACAAGTGGAGATTAAACCATAATGGAGAAAAAGTGGAGACAATTTATGGAGATCAAAACTTTGTTCATCATAAAATTGATAGTACATATCTAGGGTGTTTCAAGGATAGAAACATATGAGGTGCTCGATGTGCCATGAGTTGGAAACATCGATTCCTTCTAAGTCACACAAGCGATAAGACCCTGGTCGGGTGACCTCTTTGACGACATAAGGCCCTTCCCAAGGGGAGGAGAGCTTATGCATCCCTTTGGTTTTTTGTTTTCTGCGGAGAACGAGGTCGCCGACAGAAAATGAACGACCTTTGACATTGCGGTTGTAGTACCTCCGCAAGCCTTCTAGATATTTGGCTATGCAGACATAGGTGATTAGGTGTTCTTCCTCGGCCCTGTCGACATCTTCTATCCGAACAGCTGCAGCCTGCTCTTCATCATAGTTTTCCACCCTAGGTGCTCGGAAGGCAATGTCCGCTGGTAGTATGGCTTCTGAGCCATAAACCAAGAAGTATAGAAACACACCGGTGCTGCGACTAGCTTGAGTACATAGTCCCTAGACTATAGCTGGTAGCTCCTTGAGCCATCTGCCCGGGCGCCTTTCTTCTTTCTAATATAGTCTCTTTTTGAGGGCATCAAGGATCATGCCGTTCGCCTGTTTGACCTGGCCGTTGGCTCTAGGGTGAGCAACGGAGACGTATTTGATGGAGATACAACGATCTTCACAGAAGTCCCAAAAGTGATGGCCAGTAAATGTAGTGCCGAGGTCGGTGATGATGCTGTTCGGGAGACCGAATCTATGGATGATATCTTCGAAGAGCTCGACTGCTTTTTTTGCAGTAGCCGAGACGAGCGGGTTATACTCAATCCACTTGGAGAACTTATCAATGGCAATGTATCCATACCATAAACCACCTAGTGCTAGCTTGAAAGGCCCAATCATATCCAGTCCCCAGCATGCGAAGGGCTAGAAAGCTAGGATGGTTTGCAGCTCTTGTGCTGGCACGTGTATTTGTTTGGCAAAAAATTGGCATCCTTCACAACGTTGTACAAGGTCTTATGCATCGGAGATGGCTGTGGGCTAGTAGAAACCAGCTCAGAAGGCCTTGCTAACCAGTGTTCTTGAGGCCACGTGGTTGCCGCAGGAACCAGAGTGAATTTCGAGAAGTAGCTTCACTCTGTCTTCTTGGGTGATGCATTTCAGCAGTATCCCTTCCTTGGCACTTTACCTCATCAAATTGATGTCTACTAGCACATAATGCTTGCTACGACGAATTAGGCGTTCGATTTCAGTCTTGTTGGCGGGTACTTCAGCGCTGGTGAGGTACTTGATGAATTGTTCCCTCCAATCGGCGGTCGGTGAAGGTACCGATAGTACCAACTGCTCAGTGGGGGGAACTTCCTTCATTTCCTTATCTTCCTTAATGAACGGTGCTAGGAGATCTTGAATGAAGACCCCCAGTGGGATCACAGCGCGAGAAGAGCCCAACTTGGATAAGTGGTCGGCGAGCTAATTTTGGTCGCGTACCACATGGTGGTACTCGATGCTGTAAAATTTTCCTTCAACTTTCCTGATTTCGGTGCAATATGCATCAATCTTCTCACTAGAGCAAGACCAATCTTTATTAAGCTAGTTGATGACCAGCGCGGAGTCCCCATATACCATGAGGCATTTGACGCCAAGCTCAACGGCTATACGGAGTCCATGGAGACATGCTTCATATTCGGCGGTGTTGTTGGAGGCCGGAAAGTATATCCGGAGACATATCATAGCTTATCCTTGGTTAGCGTAATGAATAGGATGCCCGCACTAGCACCGTTGATGTTAAGGGCGCCGTCGAAGTACATCACCTAGTGCTCGGGGCAGGTGGTGGCGATGGGCTCTTGGATCTCGATCCACTCAGCGATGAAGTTAGCAAGCGCCTGAGACTTGATCATAGGCCTACTTCTAAATTCAATTGAGTAAGTGCTGAGCTCAACAACCCACTTGATGATATGGCCATTGGCTTCTTTGTTACAAAGGATGTCCCCCAGAGGGAACTCGGTGACCATGGCGATCTTGTAATACTCGAAGTAGTGGCGTAGCTTATGTGATGTAATCAAGATGGCATATAGAAGCTTTTGGACCCGAGGATAATAAGTTTTGGGCTTGTTAAGGACCTCGCTGATGAAGTATACCGGACATTGCACCTTATAGGTGTGCTTAACCTCCTCGCGTTTGACCACAATGGTGTGCTGACGACGTGGGAAGTAGCGGCGATGTAGATCAGGAGAGTTTCGTCTAGCCGTGGTGCTGTCATGATTGGAGACTTTGTCAGGAACACCTTGAGCTACTCGAAAGCTATATCTGCCTCTTCCGACTAGGAAAAGTGCTCGGAGGCCTTGAGGAGTTTGAAGAATGGTAGCTCTTTTTCACCGAGGCGCGATATGAATCGGCTTAAAGCAGCCATGCAGCCTTTAAGTTTTTGTATATCCTTGACGCATGTTGGCTGTTTCATGTTGGTGATGGTGGAGACCTTGTCAGGGTTGGGTTCAATGCCATGAGTGCTAATGATGTAGCCCAGCAGTATACCAGACGGAACTCCAAAGATGCACTTTGAAGGGTTCAACTTTCATCGGTATTTTTTAAGGTTGTCGAACGTTTCTTCGAGGTCGGTGATAAGATTGTCGGCGGTCCTAGACTTGACAACCACATCGTCGATGTAAGCTTTGATGTTGGGGCCGATTTGTTGATCAAGGCACATCTGGATGGCCCTTTGATAGGTTGCCCTGACATTCTTGAGACCGAAGGACATGGTGGTGTAGCAGTATGCACTGAAGGGCGTGATGAATGACATCTTGATCTGGTCTTCTTCCTTGAGTGAGATCTGGTGATAGCTGGAGTAATAGTCAAGGAAGGAGAGCAGTTCATAGCCAGCGGTGGAGTCTACAACCTCGTCTATCCGAGGCAAACCAAAGGGGTCTTTAGGCAGTATTTGTTAAGATCAGTGTAATCAATGCACATTCTCCATTCTTTATTCTTTTTTCGAACGAGAACTGGATTAGCTAACCACTCAGGATGATACACTTCTTTTATAAATCTGGTAGCTAAGAGCTATTTTATTTCTACCCTAATAGCCTCCTTCTTGTCTAGCATGAATTAGCAGAGTTTCTACTTGATCGGTTTGGCGGTCAGCGAGACATTTAAGGACTGCTCGATCTTCGCCCGTGGTACCCCTAGCATGTCTGCAGGTTTCCAAGCAAACACGTCGGCATTGGCACGTAGGAAGGAGACAAGCGTGCTTTCCTATTTGGGGTGGAGGTGAGCCCCAATCTTCATGGTCTTAGGGGGGTCATCGAGGCCGAGGCTGACCTCTTTTATGTCCTTGGACTTGGCGGAGGCATGGGGGGGCTCTAGCTCTGGGATCTCCATGTCGTCGGCGGGCAATGTCTTGGCTTCGGTGACCACGCTGGCCATCTAGATGGAGAGGTCGGTGGCTTCGGTGAGAGCGAGACTCTCTGTCTCATAGGCGTAGGCGATGGAGAGGTTGGCCCGTAGGGCCAGAACTCCTACAGGCGAAGGCATCTTCAGCACCAGATACGCGTAATGTGGTATAGCCACGAACTTGGCCAAAGCTGGCCGACCAAGTATGGCATGGTAGGCGGTGTTGAAGTCAGCGATGTAGAAGTTGATGTGTTCGACGCGGTAGTTGCTTGCCGTGCCAAACTATACTGGTAGGGTGATCTCTCTAAGCGTTTTGGAGGCCCTGCCAGGTACCACACCCAAAAGGAGGAGTCAGAGGGTGTGAGATCTGATAACCCGAGGCCTAGCTCCTTTAGGGCTCCAGCAAAGAGGAGATTCAGAGCGCTCCCACCATCAACGAGCACCTTTCTGAAAAGTACCATCTGAACGGTTGTGTCGATGATGAGGGGGAAATGCCCTGTGTAGGGGATGTCCACCCACTGGTCGGCCCTGCTGAAGGTGATGGGTACCTCAGACCATGGGCAATAACTGGGGTTGGTGGTGGCGTCGTCCGTAGTGATGAAGAGCACCTACCGTGCGGTGAGCTTCCATTCGCTTCTGCTCTCAGTGGAGGCAAGGCCCCTAAAGATGGTTGTGACCACCTTGTTGTGGTCCTAGAAGGCATTGTTGTTGCCCCTGGGTGGTCGGCGGTCTCTGGCTCCATCGTTGGCATCATCTTCTAGCTTTTTGTCCTAAAACTCCTTAGCCAAGCTGAGGTAGTTCTTCATCTTGTGTTTGGCGTTCTTGTGAGGAGGGCATGGGCCGTTGAGGATTTTTTGGTACTATTCGTCGTAGTTGCACTTGGTGCAAGGTTGATTGACGGCGGTGACGATGTGGTCTGTTCGGCGGCGGCGATTTTGGCTAGGCTTTGCTCCTTCTGTTTGATCACGGCTGCTGTCATGATGGTAACTATGGTCATCGAAGCAGCGGTCGTTGTGGTGTCGGTCGTCGGGGCAGTTGTCATAGCAGCGAGGTGGGCGATGGGTGCCCGCATCCTTGTTGAAGCACACCTTAGCTTCCTTGGCGTCGGCGTACTAGTTGGTAGTAGTGATCATCTCGCCAATGCCTATAGGTGGCTTGTGGTTGAACTTGGAGTGAAGCTCGCGATGGTGGAGTCCTCGGGTGAAGGCGGTGATGACCCCAGCTTCCGTGATGTTGGGAATAGAATTCCTCATCTCAGAAAAGCATTGAATGTAGCTGCGGAGGAGCTCGGACAACTTCTAGTTGATGCGGTTGAGATCATGCTTGGTGCCCGACCGAGTACACGTAGCCATATAGTTGTCGGTGAAGACTTTTTTTAGCTCTTCCTAGGATCCGATGGAGTCTGGGGCAAGGCTAGTAAACCAGCTCATGGCGGGTGGCATGAGCATGATGGGAGATAGTTCACCATGACACTGGTGTCTCCTCCAGCGGCACAGATAGCGGTGGCATAAGCCTATAGCCACTGTGTTGGATTCATCCTTCCCTCGTAGGGCTCGACCCCAGTGATTTTGAAACCATGGGGCCATTGAAGTGTTCGGAGCGCCCTTGTAAATGCTGGGGGCCCTTTGGGGTTGTGGTCAGCGTCGGCTGCAGCGTTGCCATTATTGATTTGCTCGAGAGCTGAGTCTGGGTTTCTATACTCCTGCTCGTACTCCTAGCGGTGGCGTACTTCATCTTCATGGCGACCGAAGCGACGTTGCTCGATACATCGTTGTGCATCCTAGAGGTTACTGAGGTGCACTCGAGCGTCCTGTTCGACCTCCTGGTCGTGTTGGCAATAGTGTTCAGTGCGGTGTCCCCCAGCTCCCCCCCCTAGAGAGGCAGTGACTGGTCGGCGAAACGGCTTTGATTGGGGCAGCGATTGGATCTTTGTGCAGCTGATCAGTGAATCATGCTCGTGGAGCACAAAGGTCTTTGATCCTCATGAATCTCGTTAACTTGACAGTGTGTTGCCTTAAGCATGGTGGCGACCATGGCGAGCTTGGGCGTCTACGGGAGGTAGGTGAGCTCGTTGGCGGCTACTGCTAGATTGGCATTTGGAGTCTTGAAGACATCATGGCCGTCAACACGGAGAAACTCTTCATCGAGGTCACGGTGGAGTGGGAGTGGCCTTCCTTGTGAGTTGAGCCAATTATTTTAAGCAGCCTCGGCCCTCGCAGTAGCTGCCTTGTTTTCTCGGTGCTACGCACGGTTGACGTTCCGGTTCTCACGAGCGACATGTTCCTCCTCGGTTTTGCCATTCTGAGGAGGGCTATCGACGCTGACGTTGAAGATCGCGCCACCCCGGAAGGGTGGGAGAAGGAGTTGCTCGGTGAAGGTTTCGGCGAGGGTCTCCATGAGCCCTAAGACTCGGAGCCCAGATTTTCCTCCAGGATGGTCTGGAGGGATGCCCTAGGGCACCGGCCTATGTGTAGAATGTCGATGGCTGGCGGAGGCTGGATGGTGAGCTGGTCAGTGAGCGGATGGGCGTCTCCCACCTGGTTGGTGAATTTTCCCCTTAGGGCGTCTTGGTAAGTAGCGGCGATGTTGGTGAGCCCAAAGGGCAGAGCCACAACTCCTAGAGTTTTCTGAGCAGCCTCCGATAGATTTGGATCAGAGGGTGGTCAGCGCTAAACTAAAGTGTCTAGGGCCGATTCAGCGATGGAGAGGCAATCGGCGAGCTTCAGACCAACCCGATCGATGGATTCGATCAGATCGTCATTGTTGACCTGCCTCCTCTAGTAGCGAGGAAGCGGGCGGTGGGTCATTGATGAAGGCGACCGCGGAAGTAGTTCCAAGATCAGATCTGTAGTTGCGGGTGTAGGGGTGGTCGGTGCAGAACTAATCTACATCGGCTTGAGGAGCTCTCTGACTCCGTCAGCATTGATGACCCACGAGATGGATCTGACCATGAAGATCTGGCCGGGCTACAGAAGGGACAAAGAGCCTACGGAAAAAACCATCTTGTTCGACATGGAAATAGCACGCACACCCCTACTTGGTGCGCCAACTATCGATGGAATATCATCGGCAGTCCTCCGAGGGGTATCCCACGAAGGTAGATTGATCGGCAGGGGAGCGTGAGATCAAGAACAAGAAGGCAATAGAGACACATGAGTTAGACAGGTTCAGGCCATCAGTATGACATAATACCCTACTCCTGTGGTCTGTTGGTTTGTATTAGCTATCGTATGATATTGCGTGAGTTTGGAGGGGGTCTCTGCCTACCTTATATAGTCCAGGGAGCAGGGTTACAAGTCGATTAGATCTGAGAGATAACTGGAAAGTAATAACTGATTATAGGAATCTTGAGATCATACATATTCTAACAGACCTTGTAGTATCTTTAGGATATCTTCCAGATGTCTTGCAGAAGGCGCCGACCAGAGTCATGCCCTGCAAGGCTTTGTCTTGTGGGCTAGGCCACCCCTAAGGGCGTAGCCCATGTGGTCTGCCATGGGTATCTGGGGTCATACCCCCCACAGCCGCGCCGCCTCCCATGCCACCTACCCACGCTCATGCCTTGCCCTAGTGCCACTGCACACGCGCCTCTGCTCCGCACTGCTGTGCCCATGTCAGCGTCGCCAGCAATAGAGCCACCACATCCGTGCCTTATCCTCACCTGTGATCGCCCCTTCACTATGTTGATCGGCCGCCGCATTGCAACCCCAACCCTAGGTGATTCTCGGTGGTTCCTCGTGATTCATTCCTCTTCTCTTTAGTTCACCAGTTCGTCAGGTAGCAAGCCCTCGATTCTAATTTCATATCTACTGCTTGCTTCTTAGGATTTCATATCTCTAGATGTATATTGAAATTATTCATATATCCAATCTATTCCATTGTGCAGTGAGTTGGTGTTTTTGAGGTCACTTTGGCAGTTGTCAGTTAACTTAGGTCCAAGCTCGCGAGTACGGATCGAGGCCAAGCCTCGAAAGTGACAGTTGGCTGTTGATTCTTGTCAATGGTAGTTGTTCTTTTCAGCTTCAGCAATGGCATGTGTCAATAACGTCGAAGGTGGTCCAGGTGATGAGGATTCGAGGCCTTCGCCTCACCTGTCTGCTGAGGTGAAAGGCAAGGCAAAGAAGCTGACAACAAAGATGCGCAAGTTTGTAGATGCTGATACTGAGACAGTAGCCATAGTTGCAGCCATCGCAAAGCGTGCAGAGAGAGGAGGAGCCCGGAGTGGTGTTCTCATTGCAGAACAGCTTTCACCGGCTCAGAGGGCCGCTGTCGAGTAGGTTGAGCGTTGTCATGGTAGTCCAGCTGGGATTGTCCTGCTTGAAGGACAGAGGATCGCTTTAGAGGAGAATCAGCCTTAGGGGGAGCCACAGCAACAGACACTGCCAGTAGAGCAGTCAGAGGGCACCCAACAGACTAAGTAGACTGAGGAGATAGAGTAGGCACCTCAGCCATAGTTACTTGTGCTCAGGTGACACTGAGGCCAGAGACACAGAGGAGGGGTTCTCGTCCGCCTCCTAGACCACAGGGTCCACCTCCCATGACTCACCTAGACTTGAGGGCAGCCACAACCAAGCAGGTGCAGCAGCTTAGGTTTGTGTAGTTCGAGGACTGGTTCCCACTGAGGAGGGATGAGCATGCTTCAGAGGGATTCTATACACCACTACAGGAGGACTTCTACAATGCATATCTTAATAGTGGGGTGGCTTTCAGATCTCAGCGAGTTTTCTCCATTGAGTCAGTTATTGCTGAAGCAAGAGAGCAGATCTGCCCACACCTATCTTATCTACCAGGGCTGATAAACTTACTTGGATGGACTGGTAGATATGTTCCATCATGGGTCCATGAGTTCTATGCTTAACTTTGGATTGACTTGAGCCATAGATTCATTCACTTTGCATTCAGAGACCGTGACTATAGGCTGATGAGCTTCAGGGTCAGAGAGATCCTCAGGATTCTAGAGGCACCCATTCGCTAGCATGAGGTGTGCTACGGTCAGACAGAGCCTCCTAGACGCCCTCATGGTGGTCTTCTGCCTCCCACAAACTTGGTCAGACCCTGGTTCATAGATCCTTTTGGCGAGGGGTCGAGCAGGACACCGAGAGATCTTACTCCTACATCGAGCTACTTGATGCTATCATGAGGAGGACTTTGCTCCTATGTATGGGTTATCATGAGGGATTGACTCGTATTCATCTATGGTTAGCGAACTCTCTAATCCAGCAGACAGTGTTTGATATCTAGGATGTCATACTATCAAAGATGGAGGATACTCTTGCAGAGGGGTTCAGAGGTCATAGACAACTGCCTTATGCTCACTAGATCACAATCTTAATTCGCAAGGTAGTTAAAGTGAAGTCCCCAGAGACTATGGCAGAGTATACTGGTGCTACTATAGAGTTCCCTCCATACAACATGGCCCAGATGCTCCGTCATAGCAGCATGAGGACACCTAGCTAGCCGCGCCATCGCCTAGAGGTGCCAGAGACTACAGCCTAATAGGATGAGATAATCAGGGGCATTGCAGCGACAGAGGAGGAGCAGCTAGATGCTCAGCAGGAGGGTATTGTTGAGAGCGACCCCAGTGACAATTTAGATGATAACTACCAGGCTATCCCTCAGATGCCTCCTCGATGACATGACAGTGAGGCCGGTGGCTCTAGCTTAGCTCCACCATAGCCACCATAGACAGACCTCACTCTCCTTGTTATTCTTGAGTAGATGAGGCAGGATCAAGCATGCCAAGCCTAGGAGACCACAACTACCCTTGCATAGGTTTAGGCTAGATAGGATGAGTTCCAGCGACAGTAGCAGGCCATACAGCAGTAGTAGTAGGCCATGTAGCAGCAACAACTCCTTATCTAGCAATAGTTACTCAGGTTCATGCAGCATGTCATTACTGCTATTGGGTCTGCACCGCCATAGCTTACACCTTAGCTCGGCCAGCCTATCACCACTTCAGCGACTCCAACTTTATAGCCTAGTGGGCTTTAGAGTCAGGGACAGCCAGCGACATAGTTTGCTTCACCGACAGAGCAAGTGGCCTAGTGGTTTGCTTCGCCAGTGATAGCCCCGCACTTCACACCTATCATTACGGGCTTCACACTGGCTCAGAGCTCCTCAATGCTTGTGTCTGACACTTTAGTTTCCAGGAGCCTTGGTGTGACAATCAGTGAGCTTATAGGGCAGCCTACACCGCTAGAGCTACATGTCCCTGTACCGATCACAGTTGCTCTAGTCCCTAGGACTACAGAGATGCTCCCTTCATCTATTGCATCATCAGAGCCAGCTGCTACAGTGGTACCTATAGGGTCATAGGCCACACCAGTCCCACAATAGACCTAGACCGTTTTAGCTTCACCTCCAGCGATAGAGGGTCAGGTAGCTCAGAGCTCGGGATCAGAGGATGATGCTACATAGTTTTAGATCGCTCATCGCACCTCAGCACCTGACTCGTCTGCTCTAGCCCCATCGACTGACCCTTAGGTTTTGGTGCTCGACGCCAAAGGGGGAGAGGGATCGAGTATGATTAGATTTAGGGGGAGCGATATATCTAGGGGGAGCTTATTTATTATGTTTGGCTTTTTATGTGTGATACATTACTATGCATTCATATTACTTTCATGCATCAAACTACATAAGTGTGATTGTGATATTTATGTGAGATGTGTGATATTTATGTGATATGTGACATGTGTGCTCTCTACTTTGATCTTTATATATATGTCACGTCACTTCATTATGCTCATTTGGTTTGCTTCCGTGTTTTACTCCGATTCAAATGAGCTTTATTTCATGTACTCATGCTTATTTCATATCTATTGAGTACACCATGTTGGCTTGGGTCATATAAGCTTGTCTAACTTCTTTGTTCTCAATGTTAAAAGCTTATATGAACCGAGCATGTTGAAAACCTCATCTCTTTCACATATTGTATTGTCATCAATCACCAAAAAGGGGGAGATTAAAAGCATCTAGGCCCCTAGTTGGGTTTTGGTGATTAATGACAATATGAGATTACTATGACTAACATGTGTTTTGCAGAGGCAATTAAGTTAGGTCATGGTAATAACAATTAATTGGACAATCAAGGTTGTCATGCCCCTATGATGGAAATCGTTTTGGTTTTCAAAGGATGGACGACAAGGTTAAGGATGGACTTGTTCTAAGTGTCGTTTGGTGTTGAAGAGACACTTAGAGTAGTTTAGGACTTGTTTTCCCTTTGGCCATACTATTAAGGGGGGTATGGACTAGTAGCTTGACCTAGGTGAGTCTAGTGGGTTAGGTGTGGTGCGCACTTGTCAAATCTAGCACTAGGTAGCTCTGAAGTAGCCCTAAGTTCAATTAGAGCAAACTTCATTCATATATGATTTTGAGTTTGAAGTGAATGGCGGGTCAAATGTTGATCGAACACTGATTCGGTTGTGACTGGACGCTGGCAGTAGAGTCTGATCAGTTCATTTGATCAAGGAGAAGTCATCTGGTTGCGATTGAACGCCGAGTGAAAAGTGACTGGACGCTGGGTGTCAGAGTCCAATCAACTCCAGTAAGGTTCCAGACAGGGAGAATCCTGATCGGACGCGTCCGGTCGGTGCTAACCGGACGCTAGTCAGGTTTTGGTTACTGATCGGACGCTGAACAGCAAAGTGATCGTACTATGGGCTTTAGCATCCGATCAACATTAGTAAGGGTCTAGAGAGCAGTTTTCATGACCGGACCGAACGCAGGTCAGAGTTCAGTCACAACTTAACAGCTCTATGGCGGGGATAACTGACCAGAGTGTTCGGTCACCTCATAGAACGCTGACGCAACCTCCTAATGGTTCGTTTTGAATGAGGGGGTATAAATACTTCCTCTCTTCATCCAAGGGAGGTCTCTTGCCAATTTCAATAGCTGAGAAACACCCTTGAGAGTGCTTAGGAGAGCAAGAGCCTAGTGAGGCGATTGAGATTTGAGAATCCAAGACTAAGGTCTCATTTGTGCAAGGAGAGTAGCAAGTGTGCCTCCACCCTTCTTATTAGGCTTGTTGTGGTCAAGTGAGAGTTCGTGCTTGTTACTCTTGGTGATCACCATCACCTAGATGGCTTGGTGGTGATTGGGAGTTTGGTGATCATCCGATGGAGCTTGTGGATGACCCAACTCAAGTTGTGAGCAGTTGTGGGTGATTCACCATGATGGAGTGTTGAAGAATCAACCCATAGAGAGCACTTGATCCTTGCACAGATCAAGGGGGAGCTACACCCTTGCGCGGGTGCTCCAACGAGGACTAGTGGAGAGTGGTGACTCTTCGATACCTCGGTAAAACATTGCCGCATTCCTTCTCCTCTCTTTACTTTGAGCATTTACTTTTGAGCAATTCAATTCTTATCTTTACATTCTTAGAATTGCCATGCTAGAGTATGATTGGAACTTAGGGTGCTAAACTTTTATGCGGTAGATCATCAGAATCACTTTCTAGGCACAAGGGGTGAAGTGGGCTAAGTGTAGGGTTTAATTATTGCAAAGAATTTTAGAATTAGCCCAATTCACCCCCCTTCTTGGGCATCTTGATCCTTTCAAGGGTGATCCCTCCTCATTTGAAAAAGATATGAGAAGCGTTTACTTGTTTAAATGGCAAGAAGCTATGGAAGTTGAAATGAATTCGATGAATACCAATGATGTTTGGGACTTAGAAGAAATTCCTAATGGAGCCAAAATAGTAGGCTATAAAAGGGTCTACAACACAAAACGTGACTCCAAACGGAATGTAGAAAGATATAAAGCATGACTTTTAGCAAAATGCTTTACACAAAGAGAATGAATAGATTACGATGAGAGTTTTCTCTTCAGCCTCATGCAAGGATTCTTTTAGAATCATAATAGTGTTTTTGGCACATTATAATTTAGAGTTACATCATATGGATGTAAAGATGACATTCCTCAACGGGGATTTGTATGAAAATGTTAACATGGCACAACCTAAAGGTTTTGTCATGGAAGAAAAAAGAATGTATGTGATGCCGCCTGTAGAAATCCATTTATGGGTTAAAAGTAAGTCTCTAAACAGTAGTATTTGAAGTTGATGAAAACAATAAGAAAGTTTGGGTGTTCAAGAAAATGAGAAGGACAATAGCGTTTATGCGAAGTTCAAGAATGGAATTTCATTTTCCACATCCTGTGAATAGATGACATTCTACTCACTAGTAGTGATGTTAATCTGTCATTGAAGAAGAAGTTTTGTCCTCAAGTTTCAATGTGAATGATCTTGGTGAAGCGTCATTGGTTCTATGAATCAAAATTCACCGAGATAGAAGAAAATGGGGTATTAGGACTATCGCAAAGGCATACTTAGAAAAGATTCTAAAGAAATAAAGTATGCATGCGAGTAAACCTATGCCTACTCCTGTAGTCAAGGGTAATAGATTTGGAAACTTTAAGTGTTCCAAGAACCAATATGAGATCGATCAAATGAACATGGTTCCATATGCTTCAGCTGTTGGAAGCTTGATGAGTGTACAAGTACAAGTAAGAACTTACCCTGACATAGTTTACGTGTCTAGGATATTTTGGCAGAAGTCTAGTCCAGATATAGATCACTGGAATGGAGTTGAGAATGTCTTGCAATTTTGCAAAGTATCATAGGCCTCATGTTGAGTAAGAAAGAACAAGTACTCTCAAATAGTTGAGGGTACAAATGTTAAGTCTTGGTGAGATGTGTAGTGAAATCCACAATAGTTGCTAACACTCGTAGTTAGAGTATTATTATGGAAAAGCTCCAAAGAAATAGTTGTGGTGTCATCAGTGATGCATACCATAGTATAGCTTGACATGAGGCTTAAGGAACAGGCAAAATGAGGTTAAATGAATTTGTACACGGATTTAACAATGTAGTCAACAATAATAACCATTTAAAGTAAGTTAACTCCTAAGACAACAGGTCAAGTGTGCTACCAAACACATTGACACTAAGTTATATGTTGTAAATGAGAAAATCCAAAATCATTTTGAAAGCATTGAGCACATAAGTACCGAGTAAGTACTTGCGGATCTGCTTGCCAAAGGCTTACCACCCAGTGCCTTCAGGGAACACACAGTCGACATGGGTTTACGAGAAAGCCTATGATTTTTGGATACTAAGGGCCTAGTGGAGTATCTATTTCAAAACAGAGAGGTGCATTGTAGCTGTTAAATTTAATGGCAACTGACCGTGATGATGAGGCACGCTCTATGCACTGATCTGTGATGAAATGGGAAAAAGATAAAGTAAGTTAAGTTTAAGTTATAAGGTGAGATCAAGGGGGAGAATGTTAGGTTTATCTCCACCAAGTTGGTCCAACGGCCAATTGGGCCCTTGATCCGTGCCCTGATCGGGGGTGCCCAACCATTCTTCTGGCTGATGGCCCCCCGTCGCGTAGCACAATAAATAGGAGGTGGGGGCTAGGGCTCGAGGTACGAGGTTCACCACAGCCGCTAGCGCCCCACCAAGGTTCCTAGCCCTAGTCTGATCTAGAAGGGCACGCTGTGAGTGACGGGAAGCACCACTGCCTTCACCGCCGCCTCTGCACAGCGCCAGACATCCACATCACCACCGGGACACCATTAGAGCGCTACCCCATCGCTGACCTTATCACCGACACATCGTGGCCACCTTGTTGGTGACGCCACCGCTATGACTGCCTTTTGGTGAGGTATATCAGCAAGTCCCCTTATCTAAGTTATATTTTTACCCACTGATCTATGCCTACATGGTCCTAGAAACCTATCTCCTTGATGTAGGCCTTGAGGCGCTTGAGGGCCTCAGTGCGGGGGATAACCGGTTCACCCATGATTGCCTGTAGCGTCGGCGACAAGGGCTTTGGCTGGGTGATGCCGGTCGCCCTCTTCTTCTTTAGGGCTGCCTTCACTGTGGCCGGGGACTTGAGCGAGGTGGCCGCCACACGGCGCGGTAGAGTGAAGGAGGCGGTGGCACGGAGGTGTGGGGCTAGGAGCGGGGAGAAGGAGAGTGACGCGGTGGTGAGCATGGAGGTGGTGGTCGCCATTTTGGGCTCGGCTCTACGGTTGGACCCCTGGGGCTTGGCTTTGGTTCGGATAATGGCGATGGGGATTGGGGAATGAGGGTTTGGGGTTTTGGCCTTTGGAGCTAGGGTCTGTGAAATAGGGGATTTTTATCTTTTTGCCATCCTTATGGATGGCACTCCTTCGTTTGCCAGCTTTGTGTGCGTCCCTACATATTTGCCATCGGAAACAGTAACCCTCCTACGTTCTTGTATTTTTGCTAAGGTGGCACGCCAGATGGGCATGCCAGCGTGGCAGGGAGCATGGGAGCCCTAACTTGGCATGCAAAATGACCACGCTGCCCTCACCTCCTTCTTCTGTCTCTAGTCAGGCCAGCCTCGAGTCAAACCTAGTCCACTCTCCCTTCTTCCCCACTCCTAGCAACGGCGATGGCGGCTGTGGTGGACGTGACGGTGGTGGCATTGAGTCTCCTTGCCCTTCCTTGGACATAGGATGACCATACTAGGTACTGCCCGCACTCCCCTAAACCCTATTTCCCCAGTTGCGTTCCCCAATCTAAGGTTTTGATTCGGTTTTGTTTTGATTCAGTTTCAATTTGATTGGTGGTCCATTTGATTGTAGTGACGTTGCAGTAGCCCTTGTTGTTGATCATATGCATTAAGATGAAGTGGTCTGACTGCCCTCCTTGGTAAGTTCGATGTGCTATAGTGTTTGGTGTAGTTTTTGGGATCTCATAGTGTTTTGGAGTTATGTCTCCTAACTCCACATGTTTCTTTATTTGTTTATGATTATTGTCAGGATTGATCCTGGCAATGCATTTATAATCCATGTTAGCATTGCTAAGTATGCAACCAATGTTGATTATGGATCCATCGAAATGGATGACCAAGAGCATGATGTTTGGATTGATCTTACCAGTCACTGCTCTTTGTCTAAATTTGTGGATGAAATGGTTGGCAAGATCATTTGGGGTAGTGGGCAACAGCTAGTTGTTTGGGGTCTAGACAAGGAGAGTGGGACAGAATGGAAGGTTACTACTGATGATCAGTTTAGGGAGATGATAGAAGCTAGATGGCATGAGAAGGAAATGGATGTCTACTGTGAAGTACTTGACAAGGATAAGGTATCATCCAGACAGAACAGAGATGCAGCAGCAGGAAATGTGCCAAATGAGCATAGTGTTCATGCCACATCTGGTGTAACAGCAGAGCAAGGAAATGTTGAATGCACAGATGAAGCTTGTAGCAATCCAGAGCATACAAAATCAGATGATGTTGTTATTGATTGGTCAGCTTTCACAATGTTACCTGAGGAAAACTTAGATAGGGATGCTACTATTTTAGTGGATGAGGAACAAATCTATGAAGCCATGGGCTTCAAAGCTATAGATGAGGGGATAGCAAGTGTTGATGGTCCACCAGATATTACAGTGCCAAAGATTCTTCGTAAAGTGGAAGAAGAAATGGAAGCAGCAGCTATCGCTGTTGATGACAATGAAGCAACTGAGCCCTTGTTTTTCTATGATAGAGACAATCTTGACATGTTTGTAGGCACACTGTATCCATTAATGCATGAATTTAGTTTGGTAGTTAAGCAACATGCTATAGTCAAAGAGTTTGAGTTGGGCACTGAGAAATCTGATCCTAAAAGGTTTATAGGATTTTGCAAATCAAAAGGATGTGTCGGTGCGAAAAGTGACCAACAAGTAAATATTTATAGTTTTGCCATACGTTGTGATCGAATGTGGCCTAGCACTCAATAACACATGGTTTATACTGGTTCAGGCAATGTGCTCTACGTCTAGTTTCAGTCGGTTGGTGACTTTATTCTTGAGCCCAGGTGCTCGAAGTTTGCTGTGGGGTTACAAACGAGTGGGAATAAGAAGGAGGGTGTTAAAGGTCCGGTCGAGCTCTAGACCGAAGGGCCAAGAGTGATGGGAGCTCCTATGTGTGCTAAGTATTGGAACATATGCTCTGTGTAG
Source organism: Miscanthus floridulus (assembly GCF_019320115.1). Lineage (NCBI taxonomy): Eukaryota > Viridiplantae > Streptophyta > Magnoliopsida > Poales > Poaceae > Miscanthus > Miscanthus floridulus. The sequence goes on from NC_089580.1 coordinate 27,604,413, forward strand.
CTTTAGAGTTCTATAGCCGTGGAGCTATTCGAGTGCTCAAAATGTCTAAAGCTTGGCAGAGAGAGAGAGTCAGAATGACCACCCTTTGTTGAGAGAGAGCGCATCCCCTTTTATAGGTGAAGGGGATGGCCTTACAAGTGAGAGAGAAAGTGGGTGTGTGCTCATGTTTTACTAAGTCTTGTTGCCCACACTGTTAGGTACAAAACGGTCGTCGGTGCCCATAATATTGTTCATGTCACACGCGTGTGGTAGGCTTTACCGTGTTCGCCTAGTAAGGCAAATGACGAGGCCCACAACACTGTAAGACAAATACCGGCGCCCACAACACTTTTTTGGTTCTAACATGCCTAGAAGGTTGCAAAGCACCCTTCTAGCATGGCCTAGCAGTACTGTCCTACAGGTGTACAGGGTACGATCCTCGGTATTGCGGTTGACTTGAGCGCCTTGCCTTATCTGCTCCGCCTGATTCTTGGGTCCTCACCGAGCGGGTGTCCCTGGTCGGTTGTTCCCAATCGGCTCTAACCGCGCCGATCGAAGAAGATCTGTAAGTAGAGGTTTGGTGTATTCCTAGTCGGAAAAGCAGGTCGGAGTCGGAAGCGAGTGTTGTCCCCTCCTTGGCCAGGCCTTCTGCTCGGAGACTGGATCGCTCTTCCAGCCTGTCGTTAGGTATCTAGGCTAGCCTAGAAGTCATACGTTTGTTGTAATGCTGTCTGCTGGGCCAAGCTTTTGATGGAAAGCGGGCCCATCGGGGACCCTGGGTTTATGAACCCGATAGGAACCCCTGATCCCTTTTGGGACTTCTGCGAAGTTATGAAGGGGTTGTTTATACTTGTTTGTATGAGAGCAACGGATGAGTGTAAGATCATGAGTCATCATCGGGCACGATGGAGCGTGGACCCATGCGTTGGGCGTAGCTAAGGGGTCAAGCACGACAGAGCATAGACCCAAGCATCGGTCCGATGAACCAGCATGCTGATCAGTGGTCGTACAGGGTATTGGCAGCATAGTGACCATGTGTCCATCACTGTGGGTCGATGTGAGTCCCCTAGAGCATCATGTTATGAAGATGGGTCATGCTGGTACGTGACCATTCCCTACACGACGCCAGAAGTTTGACCTAGGGTTGTACTTTCTGGTCCTTAGTGGTTGGTGGTGGCATGAGCTTCTATTTGGGACCATGTCCGAGGGATCAGGTGAAGCGGGGCCAGCCCTTAGACGCTAGTCAAGGTAGAGCCAACCTTCGAGAGTCAGACGAGACAGAGCCCAGCAAGGGGTGTGGCCTTGGTGGTCCTAGAAATCGCCTGGGTTTTTTTTGACTTGCCAGTAGGTGCGTGCGAGCGCACCCGGTTGGTGTAGCCCCCAAGCCCCCAGGTGATTTGGGTAGACTTGCCTGAGGGATTTTTTGACTTGCCAACGTTCTGAGCCATCGTTTCCGTGAGTGCGGACCTAGGCATTGGGCACCAACCCAAACATTGGGCATGGCCGGGGGGTTAGGCGTGACAGAGCATGGACCCAAGTGTCGGGCATGGCCAAGGGGTTGGTCTAGTTTCATGCATTACCCCATCCGCGGTTTCTAAAACCGAAGGGGCTATGCTAACGTCGCTTGTCTTGATGGCCCGAGTGACGCACTCGGTGAGCTCTCTAATGGGTATGTCCGAGTGGAATCTGGGTCTGTCATTCGTAATGGGGTCGGCATAGCCCTCATGTGGCATTCCACTTCTCCTTAACCTACCTCTCGATAGATGTCTGAGCCATTCCAAAGACTGACTCAGGTGGCCCGCTGGCCTCCCCTAGAAGGATATTCTGTGGGCATGGCTCGAGGTTAGGATCGAACAAGAATGTTGAGATGACCCTGTCTACTTTTGAGCAGATTGGGTGAGGGCCACTAGGGCTCATCTACGCTTTCTCCCCTGGCTCTGTTTGACATGAGGCAGCCTCGAGCCCTTCGCGGTGTGGCCTTCGAACCCCGGTCGATCGTCGCTCATGTCGAATGAGGCAACTACCGCTTCATGACGCAACATGAAGCGTTGTGATGCATCAATTGCATATGCAATGCTTTTGATGTATGGGATGAATGTGTGAATGCGTGTATGAGGAAGGATGAATGAATGATTATGCATTAGAAAATAAAATAAAGTAGGAAGGTTTGGTAAAGATACCTTGATGACTCGAGTGCTGGGTTTGAGGAATGCTTATCGGATATGTTCGAATGGGATCCGTGTCCGCCATTCATGATAGAGTCGACGTAGCCTGCATGGGGCATCCCACTGCTCCATACCTATCTCTCGGCAATCGCCTAAGCCGTCCGATTGACTTAGGTAGCCCGTTGGTCTTTCCTCGATGGAGATCCTATCAGTGGGCCCTTCCAAACCCTACCTAGGAAGGTGGAGGGTCATTGGCATGTGACTGCACCTTGTTTCCTATGCCTAGGTTGTGGTGGTGGTGGGCCCTACCTAGGCCATGTCCCGTTTTAACCGGGCAACATTTCATTGGGTAGGGCATGTCCCATTAGTCAGGACACGTCCCACCGCATGCCTATCCACATTAAATAGGGGAAGGGAGACAGTTTTCGTCCCATTCCTTCTCCTTTCTCCAACTGCTGCCTCTCCTCCTTCCTTTTCACCAAGCCCATTTAGCACCATGGCGGTTTCTAGGGGAGAGAGAGGGTAAAGCAAGAGAGAGGAGAACTCATAGATTCGTTTGTGAATCTAGGGCGTGATGTCGAACTAGAGGCCATCTAATGTAGATGAGGAGGTGCTGGCCGCCTTCATCGAGAAGGGGTTGCTCCCATCGAAGGAGGTGGCACATTGGAGGGCTCCTGTGCTAGGGGAAGCTGTTTTGCGACCATGGGCCAATGAGGTTGTCTCCTTTCTCGCCTTCCATGAGTGTAGGCTCGAATATCCCATGCACTGGTCCTTGTGCGAGCTCCTCAACGAGTGGGTCCTGGAGCTGCAGCACCTCAATCTGACTGGGGTGCTACACGTTGCCGGTTTCATCACCGTTTGTGAGGCCTTCCTCGAGATGGAGCGGCACATGGATCTCTTTTGGTGGATCTTCACTGGGCGGGCCTTGTCTGAGGCAAAGCCACCCAGAACCGTGCTGGTTGGGAGCTTTGCCTTATAAAAGAAGTTGAGGCCATCGGGCTCCTACCTCGTGTACTCCCCCTATGACTCCAATCGGGGGTGGCATGGCGAGTGGTTCTACATCAGGAACCTAGTGGAGGCGCCATTCCTGCCATTCACCAAAAGAAGGCTAGAGAGGTGGGAGAGCTGGTTGTGGGGTCCCTCCAGTCAACAGAACAAGCTAGAGGTCATTGAAGCGGAGCTTCAGAAGCTGGTGCAGCATGGCCTTGATGGGCTGCGGGTCTTCCACACCTTCTTTCATCATCGATTCGCCCCACTAGCAGAGAGGAGGTGGCTGATGTGGGCCTACTCCGGCCCAACAAATCCCAACCACGCGTCGCCAGAGGAGTTGCCAAAAGACAAAGTCTAGAGTCGACTTGACCGGGTGCTGCAACTGAGGGATAAATATTCCCTTGAAGGAAAGTCTGGACCTCTTTCATGCCACGAAGCTGTCCAATCTGGTATGCTCCCCTCTCCTTATTTCATGACCTTTTCCATTTTGCTCTCCTTTATTTTGATTTCGAGTTTGTCCATTTCGTAGGGACTCACGGGATACAAACCCTAGCCGCATCTTTCAAGGGTGTCGGAGGGTGTAGCTTGGTAGGCTGCCTTGAAGGAGGCAATGCTTGCCAAAAAGAAGAATAGAGCTAAGAAGGCCCATAGGAGGTTCGAGATGGAGAAGGAGATCGGCCGGCAGGTCCAGGTGGGTGAAAGTAGGAGCGACGTGGAGGCGGAGCTCGAGTCGGAAGAGCCCACGGAGATGGGTGGTGATGCGAGTACCTCTGAGGATGACGAAGATAGGGGCATCATCACAACCTCGGTGGAGCATCATGACCCTATGACCACGTCCGTCGGCGGTGGGCGGGATACGAAGAAGTGCGGTGATGTTCCCGCGTCAAGGAAGCGCATCGTGAGCAAAGACACCGCCGTCGAGTGAGAGGCAAAGCGGGAGCGGTCGCCGTGCCCTTCAGAGGCGTTGTTGGCTCCACACCCCCCAGCTCCGAGCATGGTAGGCCACGTTGGCCGGTCGAAGGAGTGTGCTTGTACCCCTACATCTTTAGGGTCAGCGCGTGTGTGTGACCCTCAATGGGGAGATGCCCCACTAGTTGCTCCAGTGGATGCGCCACGAGCCAGCGGTCATGACCATTCACAGGCTGATTAGGAATCGATCGGGTCAGCTCCTCCCTCGGTTGATACGAGGGGGCATGGGTCGCGACCTGCGAGTGGTCCTCATTCGGTAGGCACATCGCCAACGGGTCAGGGCTTCAGGGTCCTGCCGCTTTTTGTCTAGGTATGCAACTATGTTCTTTTTCGATCTCATAGTGGAGTTCTTTGAGCATGATGGACCTATACTTATTGGACAGCGGCCAGGGACTGACGAGACTGGGCATCGCCTCACCTCCCGTGCGGTAGGAGTGGAGACCCAGACTGCAGCGAGTTGCGACGAGCGGTATGGAAAGCAGGTTGGCGGCGATGTGACCTTCCCTCCTAGGGGTTGCGTCCACCCTTGTTGCGGCAGATGAGAGGAGAGAAACCAGGCTCCCTGCCTCACCCAGCGGAGGAACACACAGCTCGCCCTCCTGGTCAGAGCTAGAGGGGTCAGGAGGAGACATGGCTAGACTGGAGGTAGAACATCCACCGGTGAGCCACGGAGTCAAGATAGTGGAGATCCCCTACTTAGGCGAGGCAGGCACTAGGGTGGAGCCGCCAGCCATCCCGTAGTCATAGGAGTTGGTGATGATCCGGTCATCACACGATATTACGATGGCTGGTTCTTCCAGTGGGTCAGGGGTGACCCGTGAGCTGGTGTGGCCCTACCCCGGTGACCCGAGGATGGCTCGGTTCATCCTTCGCGACGAGGAGGAGGTGGGGCTCTGACACTTGCTTGAGGAGAGAGGTCTATCGATGGAGTCTGATCTCGCCCAAACCAAGGCAAGGCTCATCCATCAAGCGGTTTAAGTCGACCTGCCATGTGTCGCAAAGGTAAGCTTTCTGCATTTTTAGCGTTTGTCCTTGACTCCTTGGTCTTTCACTAGTTGTTTCAGCATGTTTGCTTCTCGCTTTATAGGATTTAGAGGCGATGTCGATCTGCAAGTCCCGTTTCCTTCTAGAGGAACATGGTCAAATGGGGTGGGAAGCCATGATGTCATAGTGGGTTGATGAGCTTCAGCGCTAGCTAGAATCCACCCACCATGAGTCCCAAGACCGGGCGGCCGAGGCAACGGGAGCGCGGGCGACAAAACTGCTTGTGGCGGAACGGGTGACTGCTGCTGAGCAGGGACTCAACGTAGCGAAGGTCCACTTGGTAGAGACTAAGGCGGTGCTTTAGAAGTCCTTAGAGGCTCTAAAGATGGAGCGAAAGGCCCAATCAGAGGCTGAACAACAAGTGGTCACGCTTCGGGGGCAGGTGTTTGGTGTATAGGAGTCAAACGCTCGACTGCTCGAGAAGGTGACCCAACAAGAGGAAGGACTCTCCATCCTCATAAACACCCACCTTGGTATGTATCTATTCTGCTTGTGGTTGATGCCTTGGTTTTTCCTTTCCTTTGCTTCTGAACTTGCCGTCCTTTTCCAGACATGGGTGGAAAATTGGTTTTCTAGAGTGAGAGCTGGAGACAGCCAAAGCGGCGATTAGTCGTAGCACGGAGGCACTAGACAAGTCCCTTGAAGAGCGACGTGCTCTCGAGGGGGAGCTCGACTAGGCTCGCAACATCACTGTCGACAAAATATCATCGGTAGTCCTTCGAGGGGTATCCCACGAAGGTAGATTGATCGGTAGGGGAGCGTGAGATCAAGAACAAGAAGGCAATAGAGACACATGAGTTAGATAGGTTTAGGCCATCAGTATGATGTAATACCATACTCCTATGGTTTGTTGGTTTGTATTAGCTATCATATGATATTGCGTGTGTTTGGAGGGGGGTCCCTGCCCACCTTATATAGTCTGGGGAGCAGGGTTACAAGTCGGTTAGATCTGAGAGATAACCAGAAAGTAATAACTGATTACAAGAATCTTGGGATCATACATATCCTAATAGATCTCATAGTATCTTCAGGATATCTTCCAGATGTGTTGTAGAAGGCGCTGACTAGGATCGTGCCTCGCAAGGCTTCGTCTTGTGGGCTGGGCCACCCCTAAGGGCATAGCCCATGTGGTCCGCCATGGGTATCCAGGGTCGTACCCCCCACAGCTAGTCCCCGAGCGCCTTGTACCCATTGAATAACGCTGTCTTGTGCTTGTCCGAGCAGGCGCGAACAAAGCCGAGCAGTCAAACTCACGGTCCGACCACCATGTCGAGGTGCCGAGCAGTAGCGAGCAGTTGCGAGCAGCGAGAACCATAGTCCAGCAGTAAGATCTAAGCATGGCTTGCCATAAGGGTGTAAGGAGCTCATGTTCAGAATAGAAAATTTCCTTGTAGTGGACCAAGTGTGCCCACTTAGATTCCGACCATGGGAGAAGGAGTCAATCTTCTGCAAGAGGCATTTAGTCTTTGAGAAAAAACCCCCGCACATTCACCATGAGGTGAAGTGTGCCCACTTAGTCCCCAAGCCTGACAGTAGATGATGTAGTCATGTGGTGCTAGGGTCAGAAAGAAGAAGAATAGTAGAAGACCAGCCGAGTAGGTAGCCAGTCCCCGGGCGTGACCCCAAAAAGAGACAAAGCACATTCACCATGAGGTGAAGTGTGCCCACTTAGTGCCCGAGCTACAAGCGGAGATATCGGAGAAATCAAACCGTGGAGAAAAAACCGGAGTAATGGCTGTACAGTATCGGTTACTGAACCTCAATAAATGGCAGAGAAGTCAGTAATTATTTGGTGAGTAGCAACTGACGGCGGCGATAAATGGGCGACATGGGCTGCAGTTGCGCAAAAGCCCATGTTACGGCCCACCTTGCTATTGCGGAGGATTCGGAGAGGCGTAAATCGTGGGAATGGTTTCCCAAAAACCCTCGACTACAAAGAGGTGGGGAAAGTGCTTTATAACTGCACCACCGCTTCCCAAGTTTTCACCTTCGCCACTTTGCCATTTTGTCTTCCTCCACTGTCCTCACACTTCCAGATTCGCACCCACGCACGCTGTCGGCGCTAGCTCCCATCTAGATCCGAAAGATGGCGCCAAAGAGGAGAGTTGCGAACCCGAAGAGAGCGAGCCCAAAGAGAGCAAGTGCCAGAGCCAGATGTGATGAAGAGTGGGCGCCGTCGCGCACAGGAGAAACGGAGCTCGAGAGATTGGTGGTGGCGGGCGTGCTTCCTGACCGCGTCACCGCCGAATGGCGGCCAGCCAGTGGTGAGCCCTTCCCAATGCCTAACACCAATGAAGTTGTAGTCTTTGAAGATTATTTCTGACGTGGGTTGGGGTTCCCTATTCATCCTTTCCTAAGGGATCTATTGGAGCTCTGGGCGGTTAGTCTGTGCAACCTCCATCCCAACACCATTCTTCATATCTCAATCTTCATCCATTTCTGTGAGGCATTTCTTGGGGTTCTGCCACACTTCAACCTCTTCAGACATCTCTTCTGGTTGAAGAAGAAAGGCGGTGGTGGCTCTAGGGTGGTCGACGGCGTCTATTTGTAGCTCCGGGACGAAATGGCCAGTGAGTATATTAACGTACCACTGAACACTTCACTAAAAGGGTGGAATTCCAAGTGGTTCTACATGAAACAGAGCCACCCTACAATCCGCTATGACGTCCACCATATCCCGGAGAACCAGAGGAGCTGGTCGGAGAAACCGAACAGTGCTGACATGGAACAAGTGATGGAGCTCCTCGACCTAATTAGAGGCATGGAAATTAGAGGCGAACTAGTGGCAGCAAGCTTCATAGTGCGCCGTGTCCAGTCCTGCAAGGAGAGGGCCCACCTGGGTTTTAACTATAGAGGTAATGACGATGGGACCTGGGAGAGAACGAAATGACTGATGAAAATGAATGTCCTGGAGCGGGCCATAGAGCTATTCTCTCCCAACATTTCATTTGCCTGGCCAAAGCAAACGAGGGCCTTCAATTGCACATATCCGCCCCTGGAGGTGATCATCTTGATTTTTATAACCGATACTTTTAATCCTGAAGCATTGACGAGCAGTGAACTGATTTGCTTATGCAAAGATCCATTCATAGGAAAGAGCGGTGTATTTCTCTGGTGTCCCAAGGGGTGATTGGCCAAGGGGAGTAGATGCCCGATCACCAGCTTCGTCTGAAGAAGATGCGGCCAGCGCCCCATCAAAATCTAGAGGCATCGATGCTGGTCAGATGGAGAGTTCACCCCCAGTGATGGAGAAAGTCCGGGGAAAGAGGGCAGCGGCAAATGAGCCGGCCTAGAAGAAGAGAAAAATGGAGGTTGCCGCTCCTCTCAAATGAGGCGGCATCTCGCTTGGTGGTGACCAGACCACTTGACCGCGAAGGACCGCGGTGCTCGAGTGGCCTAATGACAATGAAGATCTAGTTGCTCCTCCTCCAAGCACCCAAGCACCTCCAGGGGAAACAATGAAGTCCCCGAGCACCAGGTGACAGAGGTTCCCCCTGGGCAGGCGACGAGAGTCCCCGAGCAACAGGCGGAGGTAAATCCAGAGCGACGGGCAGAGAAAACCCTGGAGCAGCAGGCAGAGCAGAGGCCGACTGTGGAGGAGGCGAGACCTTCACCCTAGAATAAGGGAGTCAACCCAATAGCCACGCCTAGGGGCTTGGGCAGGCATCGTCGATTCAAAAAATTGTACCAGCAGACCAAATGGTAAGTACTCTTGTGTTGTAGTTACTTTGTTGTCTTGTCTTAGCTTTTTTGCCGATTGACCAAATGATATGATGCAGTGCAAGTCATATGGAGGGTCTGGACCCATCCGCCCAGATTAACAAGTAGCCTTAGGTCGATCTCGGAGCAGAGGTAACGCCGTTAGCTCCCATGTCGAGGTCCCCGGGTGCTCGGTAGCCGGTGAAAAAGTCAACCACCATTGTAGGTGGACTTGGAGACGGCGAGAGGTTGGCGTCGATGGGGGACGGGTCGGTGACAATACCTAAAGCAACGTCGGTTACTGCCGGGCCCTTGGGAGCTAAAACTGGAGTTGTCAGCGAAGCACCAGAGTCTGGGTCGGTGAAACCAATGGCGCCCGAGGAGCTAACGGCGCCCCCGAAGGCATCACAGGGCATGGTCGGGTCGGCTATCCGGCCACAGAGCACCCTAGGGGTTTCTTCCGCTGCTGCGAAAGAGGAGGATGAGGTGGAAGAGATCATTCGTGCTAAACCTCAAACCCAATCCGTCCGAATCCTCCGCAAGCATGGTGACGAGGTGGTAGTTGTCGAGGAAGAGGACACCCACAAGGAGATTAGGAGGCTGAAATTTGCCCTTGCTGGAGTAATAAAACAAATCGAGGTTAGTACTCAATCCTGAGTATTTAGTTTTGACGTGGGAGATCGAATACCATTATTGTACTTGTGAATTTCAGGGAATAAATCAGACTGCCGAGCAGTGGCACCAGTTGATAAAGAGGATGGAACCCCTTGCTGAGGAGAACCAAAAACTCAAGGAGACGATGAACCTCTCAGAGAAACACACCTAGAGGGCCCGGCGCGAGCGAGACCTCACTGAATCCAACATGTGGGACCTGAAACACCAGAAGGGAGTCCTATCTGAACAGCTGGTGACTACAAAAGAATAGCCGTGGAGCAAGTCCAAGCAGCTGGCCAGTGCCTCCACACAACTAAAGGATGCTTTCGAGCACTTGGAACAGCTGCAGAAAGTCTCCGAGCAGAAGAAAGGTACGTGTGATCGATGAAAGTGCTTTGCAAAGTTGGATACGCTTACTTTTGGTGCTGACTGTTGTACTTGTAGAACAAGATGTCGAGCTCGGCCAGCTACGATAGGCCCTCGAGCAACTCTAAGAGGAGAAGGCGAAGGAGACAGAGTGAGCGAGCAAGCTAGCCGAGGAGCTAAACGGTAAGTATTCCCGAGTAGGAGTTACCGTTCAAGTGACTTTCTCGCTTGATGGAACTTTGCAATGCTTGCAGACTACCGTCGGAGGGTCAAGGCACAATTTGATGTGCTGGAGCAGGACGTCCAAACCCAAAGGGACAAATTTGACACCGTAGTCACTGGAATCAAACTAGTGCTTGACTGCATCGAACCAGAAGTGGCTCCTCAGCCCGACGGTAGGCCACCACGCCTGGACATCATCATCAAAAGATGTAAGATGGCGTGGGAGAGCTTCAAGGGCTTCAACCGCGACGCCGTTGTCACTGCCGCTACCCATGCCTATGCTGTGGTTCGATCCCACTGTCCAGCCACTGACCTTCAGGCGATAGGGGGCGGGTTCACCGAAGGACTGAGCGAGGCAGAGACCTAGCAGCTGGAGGATGAAGTGGAGGACGCAGCGAAGAAGTTGGCAAGTGATATAGACCTGTTCGGCGAAATGGACGGCAATGGCGGAGCACAATGATCTATCTGGCGGATATCATCTGTAATTTCTAGACAGTGTAGCTAGAACACGCGAAGGCATAAAAACACTTATTTATACAATAAATATTATAAGGTGCATGTGGATGCGGTTAGATTGTATTTCGGCAAAAAAGATCTTCATAGTTTTAACCACGTAGTGTAAGTAGAGTCTGAGCAGTTGGTTCGCTACTGACCCATATGGCCTCGGCTAGCCCATAGTCCATAGCGTCGAGCGCGAAGCCTGTGCACGTGTAGGAGGAACAGGCATAACCAAGGAACCACAGCCGACCACCCATAACGCAGAGCACGAAGCCTATAGCATGTGTAGGGAGACATCAGAGACTGGGTCTTCCCCATAGAGAAAAGAACGGAACATGAGCTGCACGGCGTTTATCAAAATAACTTGGAGATATATGTAACATAAGCGGCGTCCAAGCAATTAATTCTATGCTGAGCCCTCGGCCTTGGCTAGCCTATAGTCCATAACATCGAGCGCGGAGCCCATAGACGTGTAGGATGAACAGGCATAACCAAGGAACCACAGCTAACCACCCATAACGCAAAGCGCGGAGCCCGTAGCACGTGTAGGGAGAGATCGGAGACTGGGTTTTTGCTGAAGAGAACAGAAAACAAAGTATGTTGCTCGCTGATCGGCGAAATATCTTGGAGATTTGGATAAAAGTGTTTGGCAATTTGGAGAAAAAGCATGGCAAAATACATTAGCGATTTAGAGGAGACATGTGCGGCGATTTGGAGAAAACTTATTTGGCGAATTTTGGCAAAAAATGTGTCGGCGATTTGGAGAAGTCGTTCGGCGATATTAGAGAAAACGGTTCGGCAATAACGTTAGAGATTTGGAGGAACGTGGTTGGCGCAGTTATGATGATGTCGTATTGGAGTTTGTTATGAAGTAGCATAGTGCTCGGCGACCGCGAGTGGATGTTAAACCACAATAGAGACAAAATGAAGACAAGTTATGGAGACTGAAACTTTATTCAACGTAAAAGTGGAGAGTACATATCTGGAGCGTTTCAAGGATAGAAACATATAAGGTGTTCGATGTGCCATGAGTTGGGAACATTGATTCCTTCTAAGTCACTTAGGTGATAAGACCCTGGTCGGGTAACCTCTTTGACGACGTAAGGCCCTTCCCAAGGGGAAGAGAGCTTATGCATTCCTTCAGTTTTTTGTTTTCTACGGAGAACGAGATCATCGACAGCAAATGAATGACCTTTGACATTTTGGTTGTAGTACCTCCGCAAGCCTTCTAGATATTTAGCTGTGCGGACGCAGGTGATTAGGCGTTCTTCATCGGCCCTGTCGACGTCCTCTAACCGAACAGCCACGGCCTGCTCTTCATCATAGTTTTCCACCCTAGGTGCTCGGAAGGCAATGTCCGCTGGTAGTATGGCTTCTGAGCCGTAGACCAAGAAGTATGGAGTTACGCCAGTGCTGCGACTAGCTTGGGTACATAGTCCCTAGACTATAGCTGGTAGCTCCTTGAGCCATCTGCCCGGGTGCTTTTCTTCTTTCTGATATAGTCGCTTTTTGAGGGCATCAAGGATCATGCCGTTCGCCCGTTCGACCTGGCCGTTGGCTCTAGGATGGGCAACGAAGACATATTTGATGGAGATGCAATGGTCTTCGTAGAAGTCCCAGAAGTGATGGCCAGTAAATGTAGTTCCGAGGTCAGTGATGATGCTGTTCGGGAGACCAAATCTATGTACGATATCTTTGAAGAGCTCGACTGCTTTCTTTGCAGTAGCCGAGACGAGCGGTTTATATTCAATGGTGACATACACGTATTGGAAACCACCTAGTGCTGGCTTGAAAGGCTCGATCATATCTAGTCCCCAGCATGCGAAGGGCCAGGAAGCTGGGATGGTTTGTAGTTCTTGTGCCGGCACGTGTATTTGCTTAGCGAAAAATTGGCATCCTTCACAACATCGGGCGAGGTCTTCTGCATCAAAAATGGCTATGGGCCAATAGAAACTAGCTTGGAAAGCCTTGCTGACCAGTGTTCTTGAGGCCGCATGGTTGCCGCAGGAACCAGAGTGAATTTTGAGAAGTAGCTTTACTCTCTCCTCTTGGGTGATGCATTTCTGCAGTATCCCTTCCTTGGCACTTTTCCTCATCAAGTTGCCGTCCACCAGCACGTAATACTTGCTTCGATGAATTTGGCATTCGGTTTTAGTCTTGTCAGCGGGTACCTCGGCGCTGGTGAGGTACTTGATGAATTACTCCCTCCAATCGGCAGCCAGCGAAGGTACTAAAAGTACAAGCTGCTCGGTGGGGGGAACTTCCTGAACTTCCTTATCTTCGTTGATGGATGGCGCCAGGAGATCCTAAATGAAGACCCCCGGCTGGATCGCGGTGCGAGAAGAGCCCAACTTGGATAAGTGGTCGGCAAGCTGATTTTGGTCATGTACCATGTGGTGGTACTCGATGCCGTAGAATTTTCCTTCAAGCTTTCTGATTTCGGCGCAATATGCATCCATCTTCTCGCTGGAGCAAGACTAGTCTTTGTTGAGCTAGTTGATGATCAGTGTGGAATCCCCGTACACCATGAGGCATTTGACACCGAGCTCGATGGCTATACGGAGTCCGTGGAGACATGCTTCATATTCAGCAGCGTTGTTGGAGGCCGAAAAGTGTATCCGGAGAACATATCAGAGCTTATCCTTGGTCGGCATAATGAACAGAATGCCCGCACTAGCACCGTTGATGCTAAGGGCGCCGTCGAAGTACATTACTCAGTGCTCGGGGCAAGTGGCAGCGATAGGCTCTTGGATCTTGGTCCACTCAGCGATGAAATCAGCGAGCACCTATGACTTGATGGTAGGCCTGCTTCTGAATTTGATGGAGTAAGTGCCGAGCTCAACAACCCACTTGATGATGTGGCCATTGGCTTCCTTGTTGCGGAGAATGTCACATAGAGGAAACCTAGTGACCACGTCGATCTTGTAGTAGTCGAAGTAGTGTCGGAGCTTGCGTGACATAATCAGAATTGCATATAACAGCTTTTGTATCTGAGGATAACGAGTCTTGGGCTCATTAAGTACCTCGCTTATGAAGTATACTAGATGTTGCACCTTGTAGGCGTGCCCGGCTTCCTCATGTTCGACGACAATAGCTGTGCTAATGACTCAAGAAGTGGCGGCGATGTAGATTAGAAGAGTTTCATCTGGTCGTGGCGCTGTCATGATCGGAGGCTTTGTCAGGAACAAATTGAGCTATTCAAAAGCTGTGTCTACCTCCTCCGACCAGGAGAAGCGCTTGGAGGCCTTGAGGAGCTTGAAGAAAGGTAGCCCTTTTTCACCGAGGCGTGATATGAAGTGGCTTAAGGCAGCCATGCAGCCTGTAAGCTTCTGTACATCCTTGACACATGTCGACCGTTTCATGTTGGTGATGGTGGAGACCTTGTCAGGGTTAGGTTCGATGCCTAGATCATTGACAATGTAGCCCAGCAGTATGCCGAATGGAACTCCAAAGATGCATTTTGAAGGGTTCAGCTTCCATCGATACTTCTTCAAGTTGGCAAAAGTTTCCTCAAGGTCGGAGATAAGGTTGTCGGTGGTCTTGGTCTTGATGACCACATCATCAATGTAGGCTTCGATGTTGCTGCCGATCTGCTGGTTGAGGCACATCTGGATGGCCCTTTGATAGGTTGCTCCAGCATTCTTGAGTCTGAAGGACATGGTTGTGTAGCAGTAAGCACTGAAGGGCGTGATGAATGATGTCTTAGTCCGATCTTCTTCCTTTAGGGAAATCTGATGATACCCAGAATAACAGTCAAGGAAGGAGAGCAGTTCGCATCCAGCGGTTGAGTCTACAACTTCGTCTATCCGAGGCAGGCCGAAGGGGTCTTTAGGGTAGTGTTTGTTAAGATCAGTATAATCAACACACATTCTCCATTCTTTATTCTTTTTTGAATGAGAATAAGGTTTGCTAACCAATCTGGATGATACACTTCTTTTATGAATCCGGCAGCTAAGAGCCATTTTATTTCTACCCTAATAGCCTCCTTCTTGTCTGGCGCAAATCGGTGGAGTTTCTGCTTGATTGGTTTGGTGGTCGGCGAGACATTCAAGGAGTGCTCGATCTTCTCCCGTGGTACCCCCAGCATGTCTACATGTTTCCAAGCAAACACATCGGTGTTGGCACATAGGAAGGAGACGAGCATGCTTTCCTATTTGGGGTCAAGTTGAACCCCAATCTTCATGGTCTTGGAGGGGTCATCAAGGCCGAGGCTGATCTCCTTGACTTCCTTTGACTTGGCGGAGGCGCGGGGAGGCTCTAGCTCTGGGATCTCCATGTCTTCAGTAGGCACTGTCTTGGCTTCGGTGACCACGTTAGCCATCTGGATGGAGGGGTCAGTAGCTTCGGCGAGGGCGAGACTCTCTGACTCATAGGCGTAGGCGATGGTGAGGTTGGCCCATAGGGCCAAGACACTAGCAGGAGAAGGCATCTTCAGCACTAGATAAGCATAGTGCGGTATGGCCATGAACTTAGCTAGAGCTAGCCGACCAAGTATGGCGTGGTGGTGGTGTCGAAGTCGGCGACGTAGAAGTTGATGTGTTCGACGCGGGTAGTTGCTTGCCGTGCCAAACTGTACTAGTAGGGTAATCTCTCCAAGCAGTTTGGAGGCCCTGCCAGGTACCACACCCCAAAAGGACAAGTAGGAAGGTGTGAGATCTGACAAACCGAGGCCCAGCTCTTTTAGGGCTCTGGCGAAGAGGAGATTTAGAGCACCTTATGTATGGTTGCGTCAAGGACGAGGGGAAAACACCCTATGTAGGGAATATCTACCCACTGGTTGGCCCTGCTAAAGGTGATGGGGACCTCGGACCATGGGCGATAGCTAGGGTTGGCGGTGGCGTCTTCTGTATTGACGGAGAGCACCCGCCGTGCGACGAGCTTCCGCTCTCTTCTGCTCTCAGTGGAGGCGAGGCCTCTGAAGATGGTGGCATCCACCTTGTCGTGGTCCTGAAAGGCATTGTTGTTGCCCTCAGGTGGTCGGCGACCTCCAGTGTAACACCCTAGGTGTTTGGCTTCCACATATTGCATTTCATTTCATAAACATATGCATCATCTATGTCATCATGCCATTGTCACTGAAACATACATATGCAACATTTGCAAATTCTGTTTGTTTCATACTTGATTGCTTATGAATGGTAGTAGTGCAACCTGTGAATGCAACATGAATTTCTCATACTTTGAAACATGGCAATATGGTAGTAATGTGACAAGTGTAAAATAACAACAAAGTCATGAAACATGTGAAACATTGCATTGCAACATTTGGGTGAATTGCTTGTTTTGTTGTTTCATCACATGTGATCATTTGACATGGGTATAGCACTTGTGTAAAGTGGTTTATTATGGTCTAATACACCTTAACTACACTTAGGGTAATTGTTTGGACATTGTTCATGCGGATCAAAATGACCAAATTGCCCTTTTGGAGAGGTTTGACTTGAATTGAACCTTAGAGTGCCATAGTTTGACTAATTCAAAAGACCAACTTAGAGACTTTGCATGGCTATGCACTCTTTACCAAAGTTGTAGCTAATTTATCAAGGAACAAAAGTTGTTTTATGATCGACTCATGAAAATGTGTGGAACAGCCCCAAACATGGCCCACAAGTCATTCTTGATGGTGGATTCAACACTGAAAAATATTTCTAAGTCCTAACTGTATTTTTAGTTTGATTGAGCCACTTTTGGCTTGATACACCTCAGGATACAGGGTGAATTAGCTGTAGATTTCTAAAACAAAGTTGTAGCCCTACTATAGCTCTGCAACTTTTGTATACATTACTTTCACTAAATCATCACGGTTTAAGAGATCCATCACGGTTAAGTTCGCCTGTCAGTCATCATCGTTGATCTCTGAATCTGAAATTTCAGAAAACGGACAGAGCCGCCGTGGCCTACCAGCATAGGAGCTGCTCGCCGTGTGGCGCTCATGCTCTGCCGACGCCACCACGTCGCGCGTCTGAGCTCTAGAAGAAGGCCAGCGCCTGCCCGACGCACTCGCCAGCTCCATTTGCCTCTTTTTCGCCTCCACCGCGCGCAGCGCCGAGCCGCTGCAGCTCCGCCATTGCCGGCCGAGCCTTCGCCATCGCCTAGCTCACGCGCCTTTGCAAAAACACGTTGCCCAGTTCGCCCAGAGCCTCGCCGTGATCCCCTCTACCTCCTCCACCTCACCGTCGTGCCAATTTGGCCTTGGTAAGGGCGAAATAGCTGTTTCTTCCACCGCCGCCATGGTGGGACCTCGCCGGAATTGGTGCTCCACGTAGCCAACCACCACCGTGGCCTTCCTATCCTCTCTCTCTCTTGCGCTAGCTGCTGCGTGTGCTACTGATGCTCGGAGAGCAGGCCACTAGGGCCGTAGCACCGTCACCTCGCCGGAGCATCGTCTGACCGCTCCGCCGTCCGCCATTCACGCCGTCGTCCTTGCTAGGGGTCGATAGAGTTTGAAATGAGGGCTTAGATGGGTGTGCCTTGGTGTGGGGAGCACGCCTGTGCCGTCGGGTTTGCCGGAAGAGTCGTCGGCGACGAGCTTTGCTACCGCCTTTTCATCCCCTTGTTTTCTCTCGCTGACCCGTGGGGCCGCCTTGTCAGTCGCTGACGCACGCAGGCGGGAACCAGCCTAGGCCGCGTCAAGGCTGGGCTGTGTACACGCGTGTGTTGTGGGCCGCCGTGTCCTTCAGGCCGGCCCAGCAGTAGAGTAGGGTTTCAAATTTGTTTTTGTTTTATTCTTTTCACAGATTTGTGTAGAGATTCAAAAATGTGTATCTTCTAGTTGGTAGCTTCGAATGATGTGGTTCCAATTTTGTTGAGTTCATGATATTGTCTAGTTTATATTAAAAATATGATTTATGCCATGTTCTGTTATGAAAATGGGAGTTTCTATTTATCTCTTTTAATCATAGAGGAAATAGGGATAATTATATCTTTTTCTATGTAGCTCCAAATGGCATGAAATTTTTATGGTGTACTGCTCATATTATGAATAGCTTGTAGTTAAATTTTCATATATTTTGGACACTGTATGTAGGAGTTATAAAATTCTCTTGTTTGCATGGATGGATCTTGTGTGAATTTTCATAATTTTTCTATAGATCCAGTAAAGGTAAAATTTGGTGAGTGCTATTCTTATGCTAGAATGATGCTAGGAAAAGTGAGAAATCTATTTCTTGACACTTTTCAATTGGGTTTCCTAATTATGTTAGAAATAGATATGCCACCTGTTATTTTGAATACAGCAAGTTTTGTTTACCCAATGGCTTTGAAATTTTTATGGTAGTCTATGTGGAGCATGAGATAGCTACTGTAATTTTTGTAGATTTTTCTCAATAGTTTTACTATATATTGCTTTAATCACCTAATTAACTAAATAAATTAGAAAAGGATATTAAATAATTTATTTAGAAGTTGGCACTATACTTTCTGATGTTCCTCTGGTATGTGCAACAAGTTAGTAAACTTGGTTTGGTCCGATTATGCTTTTGCATCATCACTAAATAATTAATTTAGTAAACCTGTCATTTCTGGACAGATTCTAGGTTTACTGGAATTCGATTTGGTTAACATAAGAAGCATGCTTCGATGTTTATAAATGAATTGTAGAGAATTTCATAAGCTTTCCAGAATGTCCTCTTGCAAGTCATTTGCATTTATAGAACTCTTGTTGTGATTGAATTAAGGAACTACTCGTGTGCATATGAAACTTTAACTGTTGATTTAAGTATGCATTTACTATTCCTAAGCTTGTGGTAATGTTCCTAGGTGTTAGGCCTTTAACTGAAGATGAGCATCTTTATCTTAGGTTATGCAAGCTAGGTGAGTTGATCTTGTTCTTCCAGTTAAGTTAGACACATGTTTTAAAGTGATTTGAATAGAGCTATTCTTAATCGGTAAACGAGTGTACAGTGTTGTTTTGTTAAAACACTTACTGTGATTCATTCATCATGAGCATCATGTCATTCCTTATACATTCATGATATTTATCTTGTGTATCGGCATGCAATAGGTGTACCGGAAGGTGTGACACTGCTGGAATTCGAGGAACCGAGCGAGCAGCAGCAGCCGACACCGGAGGTTCAGGAGGTGCAGCCTTCAGGAGAGGTGCCAGACGAGGTCGCCGTTGAGTGCCTGGATCACCGTCCGTGCAACTTTGTGAAAGGCAAGCCCCGGAGCATATTAAGCCTCCTAATTTTCGAAATGCAGTTAAAGTATTATTGTTACATATATATATTGTTGCATTAAGTTTAGGTGTTGGATGCAAACACTTGCTGCATTGGTTATTCAATCCTTGTCCAGATATTGTTACCCTGGATCCTATGTAGCTCAGGCTCGTGTAGTGCTTAGCCCTGCTTAAACATGGTAGAAGTCAGGTGATTTCCTATCACCTGTGAGATATAGGAAGATACATATGGCATGGTTGGCTATATTTGCTATCGTGGAAAAGAACCAGTCTTAATTTGAAATGAAGACCGGATGGAGGCTTGCCGAGTTGCAGTGACTCCGTCTGTGTCGATTAAGGACTAAATCTTGTAGCCTTTCCTGTTCATGTTGAACGCATGCCTCTCTCTTAGTTGGCCGTGTCCGAAGACCGACCGCGAAGCCAAGTAGCTCACCTCAGGCCGGGAGTCGATAAGTATAAAGTGCGCCTCGGAAGGGAGCCGTAGGCGTGAGTCCAAGGGCAGGTGATTTAAAAGTCCTGATCATCCTGGCAGAAGGGTAATCCCTGAGAGTGCTGGCGTTGATCGAACCCACAAATTTGGTTCCTGAGTTGTTCCAAAGGTGACCCACGGCTACCCTTGCTAAGTATGCTAGGGTGAGAGTTAGGAATACCCTCTCAGCTGAGTTGTAATTCGATTTGAGTCGCCGTCTCTCCCGGTTAGTGAGAACTTGACGGGCTTATCTCCAATGTAGATACACTAAATAACATAATGGTTCGAAAATGATGATATGATGATGACAGCCTGATTATACCTGCTATGGTTAATATTGTTTGCTCCTAATAAGTGAGTGCTCTAGTACAGGTGCTAATCTAGTGGACAGGTAAATGATGATAAGCTTGATGCTAAGTTTAAATTGGTTACTATAATCATAAGCTCTTTTATGCAACTGTGTCAAGCTAGCCCACCTCATAAGCCTTGTATGACCCTTGGTGTCTTTTATTTCTGGTTTTGATGGGTAAGTCTAGCTGAGTACCTTCTCGTACTTAGGGTTTATCTCCCACCTGTTGTAGATGACCAGTTCTACTTTGGTTGCTGCAAGTATGCCTTCTTCCGGCTGGGGATGAAGACTAGACCATTGGGCGTGGTCTCTTGTAGTTCTCGTATCTAAAGATGCTTTTGTGGGACATGACTCAGACTTGGCAATGTATTTGAAAACTATGAAGTTATGTACTAAACTATGTTGCTTTCGCACATTAGAACTTAGTTTGTAATATTTTATTTGAACTCTGATGGATGTAATCCGGATGCTACTTGTGAAATGTTGTAACGGATGATGTGTTGTGTTGAATCACTACGGTCTTGGTTTGTATGTCGAAAGTTGGTTGAAATCCTTCGTGGTTTCCGGACTACCGGGATTATGGGAGCTTAAGTACAGGAATTTGATCGCTTCGGTGATTGTTTTTATACTTACGTTCTTATGATTTGGTCGGTTCTGTTACAGCTGGCATCAGAGCAAGATTTGACACTAAACATGTCATTTGTGTATTTAAAACAAAAGTATTTGTGAAAATCCTAAATTAAATACTAAGTATTGCCAGTGGTCATATCCCTTATGCCCAAATAAGGACTCTTAGGTGGCTTATTAAAGTACTAACTTGGGGGTTCCTGCTTGTTTCTGTTTTGTTGTCCATACGACGTGCTATTGTATGGATGCCATCCGCTTGGGTGGTAATGTATGGATCAAAATACCTCTACGCTCTGGTAAGTGGGAGTTGTGAGAGCATGACCATCCAACCGTCGGTCTAGGGGAGAGTAGTTGTGGTTGCTCGCATACTTACATGTTCGATCATGTATCTATGAGAGTACTTAAATGTGGGTATCTCTGACGGGTAGCTGTGATACTAGAGTATATGCATCAGGGTATGTATGTACGAAAGTATTTAGTTTACTACTTACTTTATATGCCTTTTTGGGAAATTGTTGGGCTGAAATGAAATTTTCTGCAGGTACACTAACAACGTATTGTTGTAGATCGACTAGCTACCGTATATGAGAGAATGTATATATGCCACCGTATATTTCGCTAGCCTTTAAATTTTTCTAGGTTTGTGAGGACGTACGGATCGTGCATGCATCATGTTCAAGCATACATGGCATTCTTGCATTACTCCCTCCTTTAAAAATTGATGGTCTCGAATAATTAAATTTTGTATCCCTTAAATCATTCTCCCCTTACGTTGCAACTTTTTGCTACAGATGGTGCGCACGAAACTCACTGCTCGCAAGTCCACCGGAGGCAGGGCGCCTCGTCACCTGTTAGCTCCTCGTGAGCCCCGTCCTGAGCCTACTGAGGCGGAAAGGCTGAGGGCAGAGCTGGCCCGGGTGACTGCTGAGAGGAATGCGGCTCAGCACCGTTTGGAGCAAGTAACACAAGAATGGGACCAAGAGACCCTGGAGGTTCAGAGGTTGATAGTTGCTCACCGCAACTGTGAGCGCATGTTGATTCACGTGCTAAACCAGCGGAATGAAGCCTGGAACGAAGAGAATGCGTTGAGAGCACGACAGGTTGAGCTGGAGCAGCAGTTGGCAGCTGCAGAAGAGTACAATGACCATCTCCATGAGGAAGTTCACCTGTTACACAATCAACTTCACCCTCTCCTACCCCCTGATGATGAGGATGAGATGGGCTCTAGTGTCATCATGGCAGAAGGTGATGATGACATGGAGGTCAATGGACCTAAGGACGTTCCACCTGAAGAGGAGGAAGATGAGGAGTTAGAGCCTGCTAGTGATGAAGATGGAGGAGAGATCTTCGACATAGACTCCGAGGACGATGCGTAGTTTAGCTTACTACTTAGCTAATGCGCTAGAGCTAGTCTTTTGTTGATCCTCATGCATGAACGAGTAGCTTTGTAATAAGTTAATCGTTGGGATGTAATATAGGACCCTATGTTATCTTGGATGTAAGTTTGGAACCACTATGGCTTGGATGTAACCTAGCAAACATGTTATGCTCCACGTATGTGAGTTTTGATAAATTTCATCTATGCGGTCTATAGATCTTGTTGTTGGTTATGTTCATCGCATTAATGTGTCAATTGATGCGCTTGATGAGTTGTGTGATTGTGATGGATGATTGTGCCTCTATTGATAGTATAAATTCATGTTCTCCATTGGAGTCAGTTTGGCATAATTATACAATTCATCTACAAAATTTCCACATCGTCAGTGCTCATTGACTATACATTTTGTAGATGGCTCATAATCTTCATCGCGGTCGTAGCCTTGGAAATGAGGAACAACCACCTCCTTCACCGCCCACCCCAGCTGAGCTAATGCAAACAGTCGTCGAAAGTCAGCGCATGCTAGCTGAGGCTATGCGCCAAATGGCTAACCATGATGATCGACATGTCCACCAGGGACCCGAGCCAAACCAGTATAGCAGCTTTAAGGACTTCATGGACACAAAGTCTCCTATCTTTAGAGAGGTAGAAGAACCATTACAAGCTGATGAATGGTTGAGTACGATAGAGCAAAGGTTTGGATTGCTCCGATTGACTGAAGGTATGAAGGCCACATATGCAGGACACCAGCTCCAAGGCCCTGCAGGCATCTGGTGGACCCATCATAGGACCACCTTCCCTGCAAACATCGAGATAGTTTGGGACCAGTTCCAGACAGCTTTTAGGGGACATTTTATCCCTCCTGGTCTCATGGCCATTAAGCATACCGAGTTTATGAAGCTAACTCAAGGCAATAAGAGTCTTAATGAATACCTCTAGGCATTTAACAACATGGCGAGGTATGCTCCCGAGTTTGTTGATACTGATGCCAAAAAGATAGCTAGTTTCAAGAGGGGACTTTCCCCTAAACTGATGAAGTCTATGGGCAACTGCAAGTGTGTCACCTTCAATGAGTTTATTAGTGACACCCTGACTCAAGAGAATAATGATAAGGTATATGCTGCTTCCAAGACCCATAAAAAAACTTTGAGGTAGGTGCTTCTCAGTCTAAAGCACCAGTGGTATCCAAAACCCAGTATCGTCCACCCAATGCTAATGTCTGGTACCACCCACCTCAGAAGAAGAATCAAGCTAAAACTGGTTTTCACAAGGGGTACACAATTTCCTTGCCAAAGAATACCTCTGGGCAGGGTAGCTCCAATATCCCGCCAGCAAACAGGCTGTGCTGGAACTGTAACTAGCCTGGTCACTAGGCTAATAAGTGTCCCTATCCTTCCAAGCAGAATGCTCAGGGAAACATCCGTCAGGGGCGTGTCCACTACACTACTATGGAGGAAATTCCTGCTGGTGAAGTGGTCACCGCTGGTAAGTTCCTTGTTAATGATCACCCTGCAGTTGTGCTCTTTGATTCGGGTGCTTCGCATTCCTTTGTGAGTTCTACTTTTGCATCTAAGCATAAGATGAATGTGATTACAATTGTCAAGGGTGGTTATTATATTAGTGCTGCTGGAAATAATATCATGACTAACCAAGTAGTTAAAGATGTAAAGATTGAGATTGGGGATCAAGAGTTCCTTGCAGATCTTGTAGTTTTGCCAGGGGTAGGAATCGATGTAATCCTAGGGATGAAGTGGATGAGCGGGAATGGAGTGTTGATTGATACATCAACCCGTGTGGTAATGTTGAGAGATCCTATGGATAAGAAGGGTTTTCTAGTACAGTTACCTTGTGATATCGCTATCCATAGTACAACCAATGCTACCCTAGCCAAAGCCATTGAAGATATACCGGTTGTCTGTGAGTTTCCAGATGTCTTCCCTGATGACTTGCCTGGATTACCTCCGGACCGTAAAGTAGAATTCAAGATAGAACTCATTCCGGGTATGGCTCCTATTTCTCGAAGGCCCTATAGAATGTTGCCCAATGAGTTGGCTGAGTTGAAGAGTCAGTTAAATGAGCTATTAAAGAAAGATTTGATTTAGCCTAGTTCTTCTCCTTGGGGTTGTTCGGCTATCTTTGTGAAGAAGAAGGACGAGTCTCTGCGCATGTGCGTGGATTATCGCCCCCTTAATGCTGTTACTATCAAGAACAAATACCCTCTTCCTCGCATCGATATTCTATTTGATCAGCTCTCCAAAGCTAAGGTATTCTCTAAGATCAATTTGAGGTCTGGCTACCATTAGATCAAAATTCGTCCTGAAGATATACCTAAGATAGCTTTCTCTACTCGATATGGCTTGTTCGAATACCTTGTCATGTCCTTTGGGTTGACAAATGCTCCAACACACTTTATGTACCTGATGAATTTAGTATTCATGGCGGAATTGGACAAGTTTGTCGTCGTGTTCATTGATGATATCCTTGTATATTCTCGGAATGAAGAAGAACATGCTGAACATCTGAGAATTGTTTTAACTCGATTACGTGATAACCAGCTTTATGCTAAGTTCAGCAAGTGCGAATTCTGGTTGAATAAGATACCTTTTCTAGGTCATGTGTTATCTAGAGATGGAATTTCGGTTGACCCTACTAAGGTGCAAGAAGTCCTAGAGTGGAAGGCACCTACTATGGTCATAGAAGTCCGAAGTTTCCTAGGTTTGGCTGGCTACTATCGTCGCTTTATCCTGGATTTCTCAAAAATCGCCAAGCCCATGACTCGACTACTTCAAAAGGATGAGAAGTTTGTGTGGACTCTGAAGTGTGAAGAGGCTTTCCACACTTTGCGGACCTTACTAACCTCTGCTCCTGTATTGGCACAACCTGACATCGAGAAGCCTTTTGATGTCTATTGTGATGCATGTGGCACCGGTTTGGGGTGTGTTCTTATGCAGGAGGGCCAGGTCATTGCTTATGCTTCGCGCCAGCTTCGAAAACATGAAGTCAATTATCCTACCCATGACTTAGAGCTAGCCGTAGTTGTTCATGCCCTAAAGATTTGGAGACATTACTTGTTGGGTAATGTGTGCAACATCTATACGGACCATAAAAGTCTCAAGTATATCTTTACGCAACCCGAGCTGAACATGCGTCAACGACGATAGTTAGAATTAATCAAAGACTACAACCTTCAAGTGCACTACCATCCTGGTAAGGCAAATGTGGTTGCTGATGCCTTAAGCAGAAAGGCCCATTGCAATTCCTTAGTTAGTGAAGACTTTCATCTGGCACACCTCCTTCATCCTGTAGTACTCCACAATATCACTGTGGATTGTTCTCTTAGAAGTCAAATTATCGAACTCCAGAAGACTGATGTGGGTGTGTTTCACATCAAGCAGAAGATGAAAGAGCAAGAGACCAAGCACTTTAGGGTCGATGACAAAGGAATTCTCTGGTTTAATGATAGGCTTGTGGTACCCAAAGACAAAGAACTTAGAAATCAAATTATGGCTAAAGCCCATTCTTCTAAATTGTCCATCCATCCTGGTAGCAGTAAAATGTATCAAGATCTCAAGCTATATTATTGGTGGACCAAGATGAAGAAAGAAATCGCAGCCTATGTGGCAAGGTGCGATAACTATTGCAGAGTCAAGGCTATTCATATGAGGCCCGAATTATTGCAGCCACTCTCTATTCCTGGCTGGAAGTGGGAAGAAATTGTTATGGATTTCATTGTTGGATTACCCACTACCAAAAAAGGTTGTGATTCCATCTGGGTTATCGTAGATCGTCTAACTAAATCCGCTCACTTTATTCTGGTCAAGTCTACCTATCACCCTCACAATTATGCTGAGATTTATTTTCAACAAGTGGTACGTTTCCATGGTGTACCCAAATCCATTATTTTAGATAGAGGACCGCAATTCACGGCTTGCTTTTGGGAGTGCTTACATCAGAATCTTGGCACTCATCTAATCCGCAGTTCTGCCTATCATCCACAAACATCAGGACAGACTGAGCGTGTTAATCAAATTCTTGAAGACATGCTTAGAGCTTGTCTTATCTCTTGCAAAGGCTCTTGGGAGGACTGGTTGCCTCTCGCTGAATTCTCTTATAACAACAGTTATCAAGAGAGTATCAAAATGGCTCCTTTTGAAGCTCTTTATGGCCGCAAGTGTAGAACTCCTTTGAACTAGGTGGAACCCAGAGAAAGAAGATTCTATGGTATTGATTTTGTAAAAGAAGCCAAAGAGCAAGTCCGAACTATACAGAAGAATATGACTGCCGCACAGGCTAGACAAAAGAGCTACGCTGACAAGAGAAGAAAACCTATTGAGTTTGAAGTAGGTGATCATGTTTATCTGAAGGTATCCCCTATGAAAGGAGTAAAACATTTTGGAATCAAAAGGAAGCTTGAGCCTCGATATGTTGGACCTTACTGCATTATCGAGAAAAGTAGAAGAGTAGCATATAAGCTCGATCTACCACGTGAAATGGGAGCTATATTCCGGTATTCCATGTGTCCCAGCTGAAGAAGTGTCTCTGTATTCCCGAGGAAAGAATAGCAACAAGGAAAGTCAATTTGAAATCTGATCTTTCTTATGAGGAGAAGCCCGTGCAGGTTATGGATACTCAAGAAAGAGTGACTCGTAAGCGAGTAGTTAAGTTATACAAGGTAGTTTGGAGTAACCATAGTGAACGGGATGCAACATGGGAGCGGGAAGACTATTTAAAGAAAAATTATTTGGCTTTCTATACTGATTGGTACGCTTTCCAAATCTTGGGATGAGATTTTTCTAAGGGGGGAGGGCTGTAACACCCTATGTGTTTGGCTTCCACATATTGCATTTCATTTCATAAACATATGCATCATCTATGTCATCATGCCATTGTCACTGAAACATACATATGCAACATTTGCAAATTCTATTTGTTTCATACTTGATTGCTTATGAATGGTAGTAGTGCAACCTGTGAATGCAACAAGAATTTCTCATACCTTGAAACATGGCAATATGGTAGTAATGTGACAAGTGTAAAATAACAACAAAGTCATGAAACATGTGAAACATTGCATTGCAACATTTGGGTGAATTGCTTGTTTTGTTGTTTCATCACATGTGATCATTTGACATGGGTATAGCACTTGTGTAAAGTGGTTGATTATGGTCTAATACACCTTAACTACACTTAGGGTAATTGTTTGGACATTGTTCATGTGGATCAAAATGACCAAATTGCCCTTTTGGAGAGGTTTGACTTGAATTGACCCTTAGAGTGCCACAGTTGGACTGATTCAAAAGACCAAATTAGAGACTTTGCATGGCTGTGCACTCTTTACCAAAGTTGTAGCTAATTTATCAAGGAACAAAAGTTGTTTTATAATCGACTCATGAAAATGTGTGGAACAGCCCCAAACATGGCCCACAAGTCATTCTTGATGGTGGATTCAACACTAAAAAATATTTCTAAGTCCTAACTGTATTTTCAGTTTGATTGGGCCACTTTTGGCTTGATACACCTTAGGATACAGGGTGAATTAGCTGTAGATTTCTAAAACAAAGTTGTAGCCCTACTATAGCTCTGCAACTTTTGTATACATTACTTTCACTAAATCGTCACGGTTTAAGAGATCCATCACGGTTAAGTTCGCCTGTCAGTCATCGTCGTTGATCTCTGAATCTGAAATTTCAGAAAATGGACAGAGCCACCATGGCTGACCGGTGCAGGAGCTGCTCGCCGCGTGGCGCTCATGCTCTACCGACGCCACCACGTTGCGCGTCTGAGCTCTAGAAGAAGGCCAGCGCCTGCCCGACGCACTCGCCAGCTCCATTTGCCTCTTTTTCGCCTCCACCGCGCGCAGCGCCGAGCCGCTGCAGCTCCGCCATTGCTGGCCGAGCCTTTGCCATCGCCTAGCTCACGCGCCTTTGCAAAAACACGTTGCCCAGTTCGCCCAGAGCCTCGCCGTGATCCCCTCTACCTCCTCCACCTCACCGTCGTGCCAATTTGGCCTTGGTAAGGGCGAAATCGCCGTTTCTTCCACCGCCGCCATGGTGGGACCTCGCTAGAATTGGTGCTCCACACAGCCAACCACCATCGTGGCCTTCCTGTCCTCTCTCTCTCTTGGGCTAGCTGCTGCGTGTGCTACTGATGCTCGGAGAGCAGGCCACTAGGGCCGTAGCACCGTCACCTCGCCGGAGCATCGTATGACCGCTCCGCCGTCCGCCATTCACGCCGTCGTCCTTGCTAGGGGTCGATAGAGTTTGAAATGAGGGCTTAGATGGGTGTGCCTTGGTGTGGGGAGCACGCCTGTGCCGTCGGGTTTGCCGGAAGAGTCGCCGGCGATGAGCTTCGCTGCCGCCTTTTCTTCCCCCTGTTTTCTCTCGCTGACCCGTGGGGCCGCCTTGTCAGTCACTAACGCACGCAGGCGGGAGCCAGCCTGGGCCGCGTCAAGGCTGGGCTGCGTACACGCGCGTGTTGTGGGCCACCGTGTCCTTCGGGCCGGCCCAGCAGTAGAGTAGGGTTTCAAATTTGTTTTTGTTTTATTCTTTTCACAGATTTGTGTAGAGATTCAAAAATATGTATCTCCTAGTTGGTAGCTTCAAATGATGTGGTTCCAATTTTGTTGAGTTCATGATATTGTCTAGTTTATATTAAAAATATGATTTATGCCATGTTCTGTTATGAAAATGGGAGTTTCTATTTATCTCTTTTAATCATAGAGGAAATAGGGATAATTATATCTTTTTCTATGTAGCTCCAAATGGCATGAAATTTTTATGGTGTACTGCTCATATTATTAATAGCTTGTAGTTAAATTTTCATATATTTTGGACACTGTATGTAGAAGTTATAAAATTCTCTTGTTTTCATGGATGGATCTTGTGTGAATTTTCATAATTTTTCTATAGATCTAGTAAAGGTAAAATTTGGTGAGTGATATTCTTATGCTAGAATGATGCTAGGAAAAATGATAAATCTATTGCTTGACACTTTTCAATAGGGTTTCCTAATTATGTTAGAAATAGACATGCCACCTGTTGTTTTGGATACAACAAGTTTTGTTTACCCAATGGCTTTGAAATTTTTATGGTAGTCTATGTGGAGCATGAGATAGCTACTGTAATTTTTGTAGATTTTTCTCAATAGTTTTACTATATATTGCTTTAATCACCTAATTAACTAAATAAATTAGAAAAGGATATTAAATAATTTATTTAGAAGTTGGCACTATACTTTCTGATGTTCCTCTGGTCTGTGCAACAAGTTGGTAAACTTGGTTTTTCCAATTATGCTTTTGCATCATCACTAAATAATTAATTTATTTAACCTATCATTTCTGGACAGATTCTAGGTTTACTGGAATTCGATTTAGTTAACATAAGAAGCATGCTTCGATGTTTATAAATGAATTGTAGAGAATTTCATAAGCTTTCCAGAATGTCCTCTTGCAAGTCATTTGCATTTATAGAACTCTTATTGTGATTGAATTAAGGAACTACTCGTGTGCATATGAAACTTTAACTGTTGATTTAAGTATGCCTTTACTATTCCTAAGCTTGTGGTAATGTTCCTAGGTGTTAGGCCTTTAACTGAAGATGAGCATCTTTATCTTAGGTTATGCAAGCTAGGTGAGTTGATCTTGTTCTTCCAGTTAAGTTAGACACATGTTTTAAAGTGATTTGAATAGAGCTATTCTTAATCGGTAAACGAGTGTCCAGTGTTGTTTTGTTAAAACACTTACTGTGATTCATTCATCATGAGCATCATGTCATTCCTTATGCATTCATGATATTTATCTTGTGCATTGGCATGCAATAGGTGTACCGGAAGGTGTGACACTGCTGGAATTCGAGGAACCGAGCGAGCAGCAGCAGCCAACACTGGAGGTTCAGGAGGTGCAGCCTTCAAGAGAGGTGCTAGACAAGGTCGCCATTGAGTGCTCGGATCACCGTCCGTGCAACTTTGTGAAAGGCAAGCCCCAGAGCATATTAAGCCTCCTAATTTTTGAAATGCAGTTAAAGTATTATTGTTACATATATATATTGTTGCATTAAGTTTAGGTGTTGGATGCAAACACTTGCTGCATTGGTTATCCAATCCTTGTCCAGATATTGTTACCCTGAATCCTTTGTAGCTCAGGCTCGTGTAGTGCTTAGCCCTGCTTAAACATGGTAGAAGTCAGGTGATTTCCTGTCACCTGCGAGATATAGGAAGATACATATGGCACGGTTGGCTATATTTGCTATCGTGGAAAAGAACCAGTCTTAATTTGAAATGAAGACCGGACGGAGGCTTGCCGGGTTGTAGTGACTCCGTCTGTGTCGATTAAGGACTGAATCTTGGAGCCTTTCCTATTCATGTTGAACGCATGCCTCTCTCTTAGTTGGCTGTGTCCGAAGACCGACCGTGAAGCCGAGTAGCTCACCTCAGGCTGGGAGTCGATAAGTATAAAGTGCGCCTCGGAAGGGAGCCGTAGGCGTGAGTCCAAGGGTAGGTGATTTAAAAGTCCTGATCGTCCTGGCAGAAGGGTAATCCCTAAGAGTGCTGACGCTGATCGAACCCGCAAATTTGGTTCCTGAGTTGTTCCAAAGGTGACCCACAGCTACCCTTGCTAAGTATGCCAGGGTGAGAGTTAGGAATACCCCCTCAGCTGAGTTGTAATTCGATTCGAGTCGCCGTCTCTCCCGGTTAGTGAGAACTTGATGGGCTTATCTCCAATGTAGATACACTAAATAACATAATGGTTCAGAAATGATGATATGATGATCACACCCTGATTATACCTGCTATGGTTAATATTGTTTGCTCCTAATAAGTGAGTGCTCTAGTATAGGTGCTAATCTAGTGGACAGGTAAATGATGATAAGATTGATGCTAAGTTTAAATTGGTTACTATAATCATAAGTTCTTTTATGCAACTGTGTCAAGCTAGCCCACCTCATAAGCCTTGCATGACCCTTGGTGTCTTTTATTTCTGGTTTTGACAGGTAAGTCTAGCTGAGTACCTTCTCATACTCAGGGTTTATCTCCCACCTGTTGTAGATGACCAGTTCTACTTTGGTTGCTGCAAGTACTGCCTTCTCTCGGCTGGGGATGAAGACTAGACCATTGGGTGTGGTCTCTCGTAGTTCTCGTATCTGAAGATGCTTTTGTGGGACATGACTCAGACTTGGCAATGTATTTGAAAACTATAAAGTTATGTACTAAACTATGTTGCTTCCGCACATTCGAACTTGGTTTGTAATATTTTATTTGAACTCTGATGGATGTAATCCGGATGTTACTTGTGAAATGTTGTAACGGATGATGTGTTGTGTTGAATCACTATGGTCTTGGTTTGTATGTCAAAAGTTGGTTGAAATCCTTCGTGGTTTTTGGACTACCGGGATTATGGGAGCTTAAGTACAGAAATTTGATCGCTTCGGTGATTGTTTTTGTACTTACATTCTTTTGATTTGGTCGGTTCTATTACATCCAGCTCCATTGTTGGCGTCGTCGTCCAACTTCTTGTCCTAGAACTCCTTAGCCAAACCGACGCAGTCCTTCATCTTGTGTTTGGCGTTCTTATGAAGAGGGCACGGGCCATCGAGGATCTTTTGGTACTGTTTGTCGTAGTTGCGCTTGGCGCGAGGTTGACTAACGGCAGCGACAATGTGGTCTGGCCAGCGGTGGCGATTTTGGCCAGGCCTGGGTCCTTCTATCTGATCACGGCCGCCGTCGCGATGGTAGCTGCGGTTGTTGGGGCGACGGTTGTTGTGGTGTCGGTCGTCGGGGCGGTCGTCGTAGCGACGAGATGGGCGATGAGTGCCCGCATATTCGTTGAAGCGCACCTCAGCTTCCTCGGCGTCGATGTACTAGTTGGCCATAGTGATCATCTCACCGATGCCAGTAGGCAGCTTGCAGTTGAATTTGGAGCGAAGCTCGCGATGGTGGAGTCCTCGGATGAAGGCGGTGATGACCTCAGCTTTCATGATGTTGGGAATAGAATTCCTCATCGCAGAGAAACATCGGATGTAGCTACGGAGGAGCTCTGACAGCTTCTGGTTGATGCGGTTGAGATCATGCTTGGTGCCAGGTCAAGTACACATGGCCATATAGTTGTTGGTGAAGACTTTCTTTAGCTCTTCCCAGGATCCGATGGAGTCCGGCGCAAGGCTGGTAAACCAGCTCATGGCGGGTGGCATGAGCATGACAGGGAGATAATTTGCCATGACACTGCTGTCTCCTCCGGTGGTGCGGACAGTAGTGGCATAAGCCTACAGCCACTTTGTCGGGTTCATCCTTCCTTCGTAGGGCTCGACCCCAGTGATCTTAAAACCACGGGGCCACCGAAGTGTTTGGAGCACCCTTGTGAAAGCTGGAGGCCCCTCAGGGTTGTCGACACTATCATCTATAGCGTTGTGGTCAGCGATAGCTCGAGGGCTGAGTCTAGGTTGCCGTACTCTTGCTCGTACTCCTAGCGGCGACGTACTTCATCTTCATGGCGACCAAAGCAATGTTGCTCGATACGTCGTCGTGCATCCTGAAGGTTGCTGAGGTGCACTCGAGCGTCCTGTTCGACCTCCTGGTCATGTTGACGATGGTGTTTGGCATGGTGGCCCCCGGCTCCCCCTAGAGAGGTAGCAACTGGTCGGCGAAATGGCTTTGACTGGGGCGATGATTAGATCTCAACGCAACTAATCGGTGAATCGTGCTCGTAGAGCATGAAGGTCTCTAATCCTCATGAATCTCATTAACCTAACAGTGTGCCGCTTTAAGCATGGCGGCGACCTTGGTGAGCCCGGGCATCTGCAAGAGGCGAGCAAGCTCATTGGCGGCCACTGCCAGATTGGCGCTTGGAGTCTTGAAGACGCCGTGGCCGTCAACGAGGAGAAATTCTTTGTTGAGGTCATGGTGGAGCGAGAGCGGTCTTCCCTATGAATCGAGTCGATTATTTCGAGCAGCCTCAGCCCTCGTAATGGCTGCCTCATTTTCTCGATGCTGCGCATGGTTGACGTTCTGGTTCTCCTGAGCAACACGCTCCTCCTCGGTTTCACCATTCCGAGGAGGGCTGTCGACGCTGATGTTTTAGATCGCACCACCTCAGAAGGGTGGAAGAAGGAGTTGCTCAGAGAAGGTTTCGGTGAGGGTCTCCGTAGAGCCCTAAGACTCGGAGGGGCACTCCAGGGCACCAGCCTAAGTGTAGCATGTTGACGGCTGGCGGAGGCTGGACGGCGATCTGATCGGCGAGTAGATGGGCACATTCCACCTGGTCGGCGAATTTGCCCCTCAGGGCGTCTTGGCAAGTGGTAGCGACATTGGTGAGCCCGAAGGGCAAAGCCATGACTCCTGGAGTTTTCTAGGCAGCCTCCGATAGATTTGGATCAGAGGGTGGTCGGTGCTGATCCAAAGTGTCTAGAGCCGATTCGGTGATGGAGAGACAATCAGCGAGCTTCATTCCAACCAGATCGATGGACTCGATTAGATCATCATTATCGATCTATCTCCTCTGGTAGCGAGGAAGTGGATGGTGAGTTGTTGATGAAGGCGACCTTAGAAGTGGTTCCAAGATTGAATCTGTAGTTGCAGGAGCGGGGGTGGTCGGCACAAAAATGATCTGCACCGGCTCGAGGAGCTCTCCAACTCCATCAACGTTGATGATCTAGGAGATCGATCCAACCATGAAGATCTAGCCAGGCTGGGGAAGGGACGAAGAGCCTGCCGACAAAGCCATCTTGTTCAACAAGGAAATAGCACACACACCCCTACCTGGCGCGCCAACTATAGACAGAATATCATCGGTAGTCCTTCGAGGGGTATCCCACGAAGGTAGATTGATCGGTAGGGGAGCGTGAGATCAAGAACAAGAAGGCAATAGAGACACATGAGTTACACAGGTTCAGGCCATCAGTATGACGTAATACCCTACTCCTGTGGTCTGTTGGTTTGTATTAGCTATCGTATGATATTGCATGTGTTTGGAGGGGGTCCCTGTCCGCCTTATATAGTCTGAGGAGTAGGGTTACAAGTCAGTTAGATCTAAGAGATAACTAGAAAGTAATAACTAATTACAAGAATCTTGGGATCATACATATCCTAATAGATCTTGTAGTATCTTTAGGATATCTTCTAGATGTCTTGCGGAAGGCGCTGACCAGGATCGTGCCCCGCAAGGCTTCATCTTGTGGGCTAGGCCGCCCCTGAGGGTGCAGCCCATGTGGTTCGCTGTGGATATCTAGGGTCGTACCCCCCACAATCACCTAGGTGGTCGTTTCTGAGGTGTTTGGGTCGGTGTCGAGCACTAGCACGCCTGCCGTCCAACTGGCTGAGGTCTCTAATGAAGTTTGGGCCCTCATCTCCGACGGCATGTTCTATGGGACATCGGGGGTGCTGACCTCAGTGGTGATGCACCACCCGAACCTAGACTTCACCACCATCTACAGAGGGTACACCGACGGCTAGAGCGTGGATGCCATCCATGAGCTTGGAGAGAGCTTGGTGCCATATGCACAGATGGTGGCCAAGCAAGTCTCTGTGTAGTGGGTGATGGAGGCTTGCCGTTCGAGCATGGCTAAAGGCGTGTGCCAAGAAGATGTCATCCAGCCTACGGACGGAGTGGAGACTAGGTTAGAAGCGAGCGTCGTACCTCCTCCGACCGAGCCGAACATCGTCCCATCGGAAAGCGAGCAGCCCTTATCCTCATCGACCGTGCCGTCAGCCGATGCCGCTGGCCAACCACAATAGAATTTAGAGTAGAAGCAGTAAGTATATGTAAAAGTTAAGTTTGTGGGGAAGCCATCGTGTGAATAGTTTTTTTACATTCGTGAATACTTCAATTTTGTTTTGTGATGGAATCACTCGTAAGGGGAAGCTTGTCCCATCCATCTTTGTTTTCACTCCAGCATAGCTTTGTTTTTTATCCTTTCTTTTTTGCACCTGCCCGTTTGACCCGTAGGCTGCAACCTGAAGAACCTAGGCGTGGCACGCGAGGCTCAGCAGCTCGTAACCGTAGGTCATGGTGGGGTATGATCGGTTGGGAGTTTAAAACATAAGTTACATAGGATAACTAAAGTAATAGACTACCCTTTCGTTTGGGTGAAAAGTATTACTATATGATAGTAAAAAAAAGAGGGGTGGTATCACACCCTCGTAGAGCCCCCGAGCGACCCAGGCCAAGAGTGTTCAAGCTATGGTGCTTGTAGGAGCAAACGTTGAATGAAAGAAAGTGGTAAGACCGAGTTTTAGGGGAAGAAACGATGTAACTATTCGATGTTCCATGTGCTGGTGAGAACGTTGCCGTTGTCGTCCTTCAGTCGATAGGTGCCCAGTCGGATCACCTCGGTCACCGTATAGGGTCCTTCCCAAGGTGGAGAGAGTTTATGTTTCTCCTTGGTTGATTGGGTTCTTCGGAGCATGAGGTCTCCGGCCTGGAGGATCCTCCCTCTAATTTTTCTTTCATGGTACCTATGGAGAGTTTGCTGGTAGCGAGCGGAGCGGATGACGGTCGTCTTGCGAGCTTCCTCAAGTAGGTCAATTGCGTCCTGCTAAGCCTCCGTGGCTCGGTCTCCATCAAAGGCCTTCACTCTTGGGGCACCGTGGTTGAGGTTGGAGGGCAACACTGCTTCAGCTCC
This sequence comes from Miscanthus floridulus, assembly GCF_019320115.1. Classification (NCBI taxonomy): domain Eukaryota; kingdom Viridiplantae; phylum Streptophyta; class Magnoliopsida; order Poales; family Poaceae; genus Miscanthus; species Miscanthus floridulus. The sequence continues at coordinate 27,639,608 of NC_089580.1, forward strand.
GTAGGCCAGGAAGAAAGGTGCGAACTCTATGGATTGGTTCGGGGTCATTCTTAGGCTCCAAAGGGTCGCTGGGACCTCTACAACCCATCACCGAGCATACTTATTGAGTCGGTCGAAGATTCGTGGCTTAGGTCCTTGGAGGACCATGCCATTGGCTCGTTTGACCTAACCATTAGTACATGGATGTTCGACCGAGGCCTAGTCGATCCTGATGCCATATCTGTCATAGAAGTCCAGGAACTTCTTCTCGGTGAAGTTAGTTCCATGGCCAGTGATGTTATAGTTAGGGACACCAAAATGATAGATGATGTCATGGAAGAGCATGACCGCCTCTTCCTAGCGAATGTTGGTGATGGGCTTCGTGATATAGACTAGGCCCGATCTTTCGAAAGGTATGATAGCATCGATTGGTGGAGACTCGACGTTCATGATCTAGGCTTCGAACCAAGACTGATTCAGACCCCTGCAACCGTTACACCACTGCTCCGTTGGTTATCAACCATGCGAACGCGATTGACCTCGCCAAGAAGGCTTTCCTGCAAGCGAATCGAGAACACAAGCAAGAACGGGATGAACATAATCTGAAATTGCAAATAAATATGAGGCTTATGATAATGAGAAGGAGTTCAAGTCTTTATTCAAAAGGACTAATCGCCACAGGCGAACAAGATCAAGAACTAGGGCCTCGGTTCACAGCAAGCAGCCTTGGCGGCATAATTACAGCAAAACAATGTCTGTTTTACGAGGAAATCAAGAACTAAACAAAACCCAAACCCTAAGGAGAGTGATGGCTACTATTTATAGAGTCTTGGGCGTCACCCCCTAGACGCGCCCCCTAATGGGCCCAAACACGATACATGGTCCAATGGACCAAAAGACGGTGTCGCAGCACCCTGGCAGATTCTGGACGCTAATTATTTCGACAATCCCTATTGATTTCGAAGTTATTTTGATGTGAGACCACTTCGATTGGCTTCTTTATCAAATTATCTTTCCAACCATATGTGGATCGTTGAAAACAGAGTCTGGATGCGTCCTGGGTGACCAGTTTAAGGTAGACTGGTCCTGGAGGCCGAGGTAGACTCGAACTTGAGTTGCTTTGGGCCTCCACCTCAGGGATTCGAACCGAATTAGCCTTGGACCTCCTTTTTGACTTGGACACCCTTGCTGGCCTCCTACCCCTCCATACCATGCACCAAACATGGTCATATGCATGGGTGTTATGTCCTCATCATCCTCCCCTTCTTGACAAAAAGCCATCCTCGGCGTCGATTGTGCTTGAAACTAAACCTGCACAACATAAAGGAGAACGGGGTTGCGAAGACAAAGGGAACTGAAATAATTGTGTGAAGGAATGTGACCATGTTTCCAAGTTTCTAGCATATCATCTTGCATAAAAATTTCAGCAAGCGTGTAGACTCCATGATCCAAATGCACACGATGTATGTCAACACTATCCTACAAAAGATTAAAACTAACCAAAGACAATGTAGGAATAGATGGTCTAGCAGACATAGGTAGCAACCAACAATGCTCCCCTTCTTGGAAGTGAACTTGTTTCTTTGAGGAAGATGAGATAATGTTTGTATTATTATGGTTGCCCTCTAAATGATCATAATCTTGTACAACAAAAGGAGAATTCATATTATTACGAATGTATACTCGATGTATCATATATTGTCCCTTGTTGTTATATTTGCCAATAACATGATATGTGTGTTTAGAAAACCAAGGCAAATCAGCATATTTAAAAAGGCTCTCCTCCAAACAATCTAGGTTACACAAAACATCAAATTCAATGTAACCCAAAGTATGTAAAAAAGACAACAGTTTGAACTCATCAGTTTTAGTAGCAATATGAATAATATGTTTATTTTTAGCACAAGTGACTGGTTCCAAAACATGTAAAACTAAAGCATCATCAACTAATTCATCTTTATCACAAGGAACATCAAGCAAATTATCATGGGACAAAGATAAATCAAGAGAGGGTTCCACTAACAATTGCTCTATGATAGCATGGTTTGTGGAAGAATTTAGTACATTAAAACAATTCTCACCTTCCGTGAGTGTAGCACCATGGGTATTACCTGTATTTTTAGCAGGAGTAATAGGTGCATTGTGTAGTGATGGTTCTGAATTTGCATATGAGGTTGTGAGCTCCTCATTTTCTTCCATGTCATCCTCTCGCTTATGTACATTATTCTACAGAAGGTTAGTCATAGCAAGAGGAATAACAACAGACTCTTTCTCTAAATGGTGAACCTCAGCATATGAAGTCAAAACATGAGGTGGATTAACAAAGGTTTCTCGCATAAGGAGTTTCATATCATTCCAAGTTTGAGGTTTATCAGAAGGATCTAAAGACTACCACCAAGATAAAGCTAAATATCACAAAACACTAGCTGTATTGTTTACCTTCCTCCTTGGGCACATAAAGCTAGTAGCAAATATGTTATCTATGGCAATTTCCCACTCCATGTACTAATCAGCACCTATACCATCATAAGTCGGTGGATATGAACAACCTGTCATTGTTAGAAGACAACACAAAAGTATTATCCGTATCAACTACTTAGGTTGTGGACAAGGAAAAACAAGGCTCTCAACTCTCAAGTGTCTTACCATAGTCTTATAAGTGTTCTTACCAAAGCAACAGGCGGTGTAATCGGTCGGTGACTGTGATACCGTTGTAGCTTGAGTGTAATAGTTGCAAGGCAAACCTGTACTTGATTAGAAGAAAGTGGAGCTTGGACAGGCACAATATAGTAGTAAGAAATAGCAATAATTTAATTCAGAAATTGCAAGATTGAAAAGTAGTCCCAAGCTAGTCTATGTCGCTGGCCTAAACTCATTCTGGACCTAGTTCAAGCAAGCAATACAATACAACTCAGCACAAGGACTCAAAAGGATGCAAGCACTTCTAAACTTTCTTTCACTTTCTTTTTCTTTCCTTCTTTATTTTTTCTCTCTTTTTTTAGATGCAGCTTTTTTTTCCTTCTTTTGGTTTTTGCACCTCTTTGCCTTTAACTCTTTCTTTTTTTTACTCAGAAAAGTGCTGCAAAAATAACTGTAAATAAAAATATCAAGAAGCAGCACTGTAGCATGATCTAAACTCTCGGCCAGCAAAGCAATATCAGCAGTAGGAGTGCCTAGGCATGGACACCCTTACAGCAACTTTCCTTTTGGATTAGCGCTAGGAAAAACCAAAGAGATGCCCAACAAGGATCACAACTAACCAACAGTAGAAAATCTTGTGTGCATATTATTTCCAAAGGAGACTATAACTGCCAATTAATGCTTTCCTTTCTTTCAAACTATGCACAAGAATAATCCACCAGCTACAACCATGGAGATCAGATGAGATATCCTTTTTAAACATTGAAATAAGGATCAGGATAAAGATTTGCACTATATGTCTCTCTCAACTTGACTTATTCTTTTCCCTCAATTTGCTCATGTAACAACCAACAGAGATGCAAGATTTGGTGAAAAGGAACAAACTATCACCACACTGGAAGACAAGACTTGACACTAGACCAAGAACAAGATCAGAACACAACGAACACTAAGACGTGGCGAGGGACAACGGTTCAATAAAACAAACTGAAATTAAAAAAAAATTGCAAAGGCACAACGAGGCTATAGGACGAGTAATACGTGGCAGTGTATATTTTTTTGGCCTTTTGTGGATGATAGGTAATGCAAAAACAGTAACAATCTAAAGGGAAAACAAAGTTATACCTAACGGGCAACAAGGTCTCTGATACTACTTGATGTAGACTAGGCCCGATCTTCCGAAAGGTATGATAATGTCGATTGGTGGAGACTCGACGTTCACGATCTAGGCTTCGAACCAAGACTGATTTGGACCCCCGCAACCATTACACCACTGCTCCATTGGTTATCAACCACACGAACGCGATTGACCTCGCCAAGAAGGCTTTTTTGCAAGTGAATCGAGAACACAAGCAAGAATGGGATGAACGCAATCTGAAATTGCAAATAAATATGAGGCTTATGATAACGAGAAGAAGTTCAAGTCTTTATTCGAAAGAACTAATTGCCATAGGCAAACAAGATCAAGAACTAGGGCTTGGTTCATAGCAAGCAGCCTTAGCGGCACAGTTGCAGCAAAACGATGTATGTTTCACGAGTAAATCAAGAACTAAACAAAACCCAAACCCTAAGGAGAGCGACGACTGCTATTTATAGAGTCTTGGGTGTCACCCCCCTGGACGCGCCCCCTAATGGGCCCAAACACGATACACGGTCCAATGGACCAAAAGACGATGTCGTAGCACCCTAGCAGATTCTAGATGCTGACTTATTTTGATGATTCCTATTGATTTCGAAAGTCTTTTGATGTGAGACCACTTGGATTGGCTTCCTTATCAAATTAGCTTTCCAACCATATGTGGTTCGTTGAAAACAGAGTCCGGATGCGTCCTGGGTGACCAGTTTAAGGCAGACTGGTCCTAGAGGCCGAGGCAGACTCGAACTTGAGTTGCTTTGGGCCTCCTCCACCTTGGGGATTCGAACCGAATTAGCCTCGGACCTCCTTCTTGACTTGGACACCCTTGCTGGCCTCCTACCCCTCCATACCATGCGCCAAACATGGCCATATGCATAGGTGTTATGTCCTCATCACTTCGCCTCTACCCACTTGGTGAATTTGTCCACCGCTACGAGTAGGTGAGTGAAGCCACCCAGGCCCTTTTTGAGGGGTCCGATCATGTCGAGGCCCTAGACCGTGAATGGCCAAGTGATGGGGATGGTTTGAAGCTCCTGCGCCGGCAAGTTAGTTTGCAGAGCATAGAACTAGCATCCTTCACACCTGCGGATGACCTCCTCTGCATCTCGCAGCGCAGTGGGCTAGTAAAAACCTTGGAGAAAGGCTTTTCTGACTAGTGACCTCGGGGCCATGTGATGTCCGCTGATTCTGGCATGGACCTCAAGGAGGAGTTATTTCCCTTGGTCGGTAGGGACGCACTTCATGAGTACTCCCGATGAACTTCGCTTGTAAAGTTTGTTACCGAATGCGATGAATGTCTTGGCGCGTTGAGCGATTGGTCACGCTTCAGTCCTTTCTGGTGGGAGAATCTCCTTGAGGAGGTAGGTGAGTAGCGGTGTTCTCTAGTCAGCTTGATCGAGTGCTACCATGATGACGATGATGGGCGACAACGTCATGGAGGCACCAAGGTCGGAGCCCCCGAGTGCTAGATTGGTGTCGGAGTGTATCTGGATCGGACCTTCTAGGATGCAGGCAGACGACTTGTGAAGGTCGTTGATGAAGACCCCATCTGGAGACGAAACCCGCCTGGCAGCCAATTTTGCGAGAAAATCGATGGCATCGTTGTCCTTTTGGGGGACATGATGTAGTTCAATCCCCTAGAATTTGTCCTCAAGCTTGCACACCTCCTAGCAGTATGCTACCATGAGGGGGCTTTTGCAAGATGACTCCTTCATGACTTGGCTGATGACCAACTTCGAGTCACCGTGGACATATAGCCACGTAGTGCCAAGCTCGATGGCGATGCGCAGTCCATTGATGAGGGCCTCATATTCCATGGTGTTGTTTGAGGCCAAAAAATGGAGGTGAATCGCGTAGTGGAGCCTGGTCCCATCCGGGGAGATCAGAGCCACTCCAGCCCCTGAGACAGGTGCCATTACAGACCCATTGAAGTACATCATCCATTACTCATGGGTGACATCTGAGATCAGGAGCTGGACCTCCGTCCATTCGGCGACAAAGTCCACAAGCGCCTTAGACTTAATAGTGGTGCGGGGGATATACCTGATGTCGTGGCCCATTAGTTCGAGTGCCCACTTTGAGATCCATCCCACGGCGTTGTGGTTGCAGACGATGTCTCCCAGCGGGAATGAAGTAACGACCATGACTTCGTGGTCGGTGAAGTAGTGCAGGAGCTTCTAGGTCACCATCAACATAGCGTATAGAAGTTTCTACACCTGGGGGTACCGAACCTTAGCATTGGTGAGTACCTCACCGACGAAGTATACGGGTCGCTGGACCTTCAGGTGGTGTCCTAGCTCCTCCCTTTCGATGACTAGGGCAGCGCTCACCATGTGGTTGCTTGCTGCGACATAGAGGAGGAGGGGTTCTCCCTGTTTGGGAGCAATGAGGATTGGGGCTGATGTCAATGACGCCTTGAGGCTTTCCAAAGCCTGTTGTGCTTCCTTAGTCCAGATGAATGTGTCTGTCTTTTTGAGAAGTTTGTAGAGGGGCATCCCCCACTCGCCAAGCCGAGAAATGAACCGGCTCAGGGTGGCCAAACAACCGGTGAGTCTCTATATGCCCTTGATGTTGCGTATAGGGCCCATGTTGGAGATGGCTGTGATTTTTTTGGGGTTGGCCTTGATGCCGCATTCGGACATGATGTATCCAAGCAACTTCCCCTTTGGAACCCCAAAAACATATTTTTTGGGATTCAAGTTGATGTTGAACCTTCGGAGGTTTACGAATATTGTGGCCAAGTTCGCGATCAGGTCGCAAGTTTGAGCCATTTTGACCACTATGTCATCTACATAGATGGCAATTGTTGGCTTTGGCCGCTCGACTTGGTCAGGCTGGTCGAGCAGGTTGATTTGGTCGGCAAAGCATTGCTGCATGCACCATTGATAGGTGGCGCCAGTGTTCTTCAGACCAAAAGGCATGGTTACATAGCAGTACGAACCATACGGGGTGATAAATGAAGTTGTAAGCTGGTCGAACTCTTTCATCGCGATCTGGTGGTAGCTTGAGTAGGCATCTAGAAAGGAGAGTATTTTGCATCCTGAGGTGGAGTCAACTATCTGGTCTATGCATGGCAAAGGAAAATGGTCCTTCGGACACACCTTGTTGAGGCTAGTATAATCAATGCACATTCTCTATTTACCGGTCTTCTTTTTAACAAGAACAGGATTGGCTAGCCAGTCGAAGTGGTATACCTCCTTGATGAACCCGGCTGCTAGGAGTTTGGCGATCTCCTCACCTATGGCCCTACTCCTCTCGTTGTTAAAGTGATGCAGGTGTTGCTTGGTGGGCTTTGAGCTCGGGACAAGGCTTAATGCATGCTCAGCGACCTCCCACGGTATGCCCAGCATGTCAGAAGGTTTCCATGTGAAGACATCGCGATTAGTGCATAGAAAGTTGGCAGGCTTGCATTCCTATTTGGCTGGGAGCTTGGCCTCGATTCGCACCGTCTTGGTTGGGTCGGTGGGGTCGATCCCCACTGCCTTAGTTTCCTCGATTGGGTGGAAGGTAGTTGAGGAGGTTGGCTTGCAGCAGTCTAGGACTACTGGAGTCGATGAATTTTTGAGCTGAGGGAGCTTAGCTAAGTTGATGATGGTAGTGGCAAGCTCATAATGCTCGTGGTCGCACGTGTAGGCGTGCAAAAAGGTGCTACCCATAGTGATGACATTGTTCGGTCCTGGCATTTTCAACTTGAGGTAGCTGTAGTTGGGGATCGCTGTGAACTTGGCATAGCATGGCTGCCCCAAGATGGCATGGTAGGACCCTAGGAAGTCCACTACCTTGAAGGTGAGGACCTCCGAGCGGAAGTTGGCTCGGTCACCAAATGTGACAGGTAGGTCGATCTGCCCGAGAGGGTATGCCTGCATCCTTGGGACCATGGAAGGGAGAGCTCACTAGGCGAAGCTCTGACTAGGGGATGTGCATGGCATCGAGGGTGTTGACATAGAGGATGTTGAGACCATTGCCTCCATCCATCAGCACCTTGGTGAGATGCTTCTTGCGGACAATGGGGTCGATGACGAGCAGGTAGCGACCCGGTCTGGCAACATGGGAAGGATGGTCCCTTTGATCAAAAGTGATTGGAGATTCTGACCAGCTAAGGAAAGAGGTGACAGTCGTTTCAGCAATGCATGCCTCTCTATAGCGCACCTTGTGATGGCGCTTGGAGTAAATGGCATCGGATCCCCCAAAGATCATGAGGCATTCCTCAAGGTCGGGAAAACTATCATCATCCTTGCCTACCATGCCTCCTTTCTTGGCTGCTACCTCCCTGCCCTTTCCTTCCTTCGGCCCACCGGCCTGCAATAGAAAGCACTTGAGGAGTTCATAGTCCTTGTAGAGGTGCTTAACAGGGTAGGCGAGATTGGTGCACGGGCTCTCCATGAGCTTGTCGAAGTGGTCATGATGACCCTGCTAGGGCTGCTTGCCCATACAATTGGCCGCGGGGACCAAAGTGGGGTTCGCTGATCGGCGCCGATCCTTCTTGTTCCTTTTGCCCCTTTGCGTGGAGGGGCCCTCATCTTGGTCCTCACACTTGGCCTTGCCCTTAGATCCACCTAGTCGCGGATGCTGTTAGGCGGGAGGAATTCGAGCCATGCTTGAACATGCTCCCCATGTAGATGGGGAGGTATTGAATGATGAAGTGATCATCATCCACTCCTCTAGCTCAGCAGGTGAGCCGAAAGTCTTCGAGCCATATATCGAGATTCATTTCTCCGGTGTATTTGGCGATGTTGGTAGGTGGTCGGAAGCGCTATGGGAACGACGCTTTCTAGATACAACGGCCAAAGGCCTATGGTCCTGGGCTGTCTGGTGGGTGACCATGCATGGGGTGTGTTTCCCCACTCCCCTCGATGATCCGGTTGGGGCCCGTGCAGCCTGCTTTCATTGCCCCTTGATGGGCGTCATCATCACGTCGGGCTTGATGCCGATTGTTGATGACGCTGTGAGCGTCATGGTTTGGCCTAAGCCATTTGCACATAGGTGGTCGGTGTGGAGCAGGCACTGGGTCAGGCCGTGGTGTAGCTACGTCCTCCTATTCTACGCCCGGCGACTGTAGTGGTGAGCGGATGGAGCGATTCGACTGGTGCACCCCCATTCCCTCGATAGGGGAAGAGGCCATGAGATGATATCGCGACGTGAAGCTCTTCGCCTGTTGAATGGTGGTGGTTTCCACCAGCGCTCGGAGGTTCCAGTGGATCGCTTGTTCCTAGGGGTCGATAGGCTCAGGAAGGCCACATAAAAGCATCGCCGCAGCGGTGATGTTATGGCCAACCTGAGCGAACTATGGGGGATCATTTCCTCCATCCATGATGTTGCACTGGACCTGACGGGCATGGCCTCGGGCTCCATTCGCCAGGTTACGCACGTGTGGCGCGGCATGCTGTGCTGAGCGCGCCAGCGCAGGTGGCTGTTGGCTCTGCCGCTTTTGTCGCAACTCTTCGCTGTGCTCCTACACACGAGCGAGGGCCTCTACACGAGGGTCCAGAGGGGCGTGAGTCTGTAGGGACTCCGCTACCCCAGAGCATCCGCCATAGCACACTCCCAGGACAGAGGGTGGCTAGGTGCCACGACGTCACTGATGCTGGAGTCGTCGCTTTCAACCTCGTCATCCATGAGGTCATGGAAAGAGGCAGGAGTGTAGACTGCCATCCCCACGAATTTGGATGTGAGAGGGGGCGGTGTCAGCATCTTTCAGAGCCCCCGTTGAAAGGTCCTAATATGGCTAGAGGGGGGTGAATAGCCTATTTAAAAATCTACAAATCAACTAGAGCAATTTAATTAGTAAGACAAATAGCGAAATGCAAACTTGCTCTAGCTCTACGAGGGTTGCAAGCCACCTATCCAACAATTCTAGTTGCAATGATAGATAGACACACAATTAGTTATGATACTACTCACTAAGAGCTCTCAATCTTTCTACTCTAAAGAGCTCCACTAAGCGAACTTAAATAGCAAAGCATGCTCTCAAATCTAATTACACTAAAGAGCTTGCTACAACTAATTTGCAAGAATGTAAACGAGTGAATAGGATGGTTATACCGCCGTGTAGAGGAATGAATCAATCACTAGATGTATATGAAACCAATCACCGGAAGAATATCAAATGGCAAGAGACAACCAATTTTTTCCCAAGGTTCGCGTGCTTGCCAACACGCTAGTCCCCATTGTGTCGACCAACACTTGGTGGTTCGGCGGCTAAGAGGTGTTTCATAAACCTCATCCACATGATTGGACACCACAAGAACCTACCCACAAGTGAGGTAACTCAATGACACGAGTAATTTACAAGAGTTACCTTTTGGCACTCCGCCGGGGAAGGTACAACTCCCCTCACAATCACTGGAGACGGCCACGAACAATCACCAACTCGTGCCGATCCTCCACCGCTGCACCGAGCCATCTAGGTGGTGGCAACCACCAAGAGTAACAAGCGAAATCCACAGTGCAACACGAATACCAAGTGTCTCTAGATGCAATCACTCAAGCAATGCACTTGGATTCTCTCCCAATCTCACAGTGGTGATGGATCAATGATGGAGATAAGTGGGAGGACTTTGGCTAAGCTCACAAGGTTGCTATGTCAATGAAAATGTGCAAGAGTGTGAGCTAGAACCGGCCATGGGGCTTAAATAGAAGCCCCCATGAAATAGAGCCATTGTACCCCTTCACTGGGTACTGATTGGGGTGATCGGACGCTCCGGTCCAGTTGACCAGATGCTTGATCCAGCGTTCGGTCGCCCGATGTAAGCCACATGTCATTCTGAGTTAAACCTAAGCCGCCAGATCTCAACAGCTATTAACTGACCGGACGCTCTAGCACAAGTGACCTGACGCTCAGACCCCAGTGTCCGGTCGTTTCCAGTAAGCTCCCAAAACCATCTTTTGCCGACTAGATGCGTCCGGTCATGCTTGACCGGACACAGACCAGCGTCCGGTGCTTAACCCTAGTCACTATGCCATCCGACAACTCGACCGGACGCAGCCCTTCAGCGTCCGATCGCTGGTTGATCCAGCGTCCGGTCAGTTGACCGACGCCAGCATCTTTGCGACCAACTCCATTTCACTTCAAACTTCTTCACCCTTGCTCATGTGTGCCAACCACCAAGTGTATCACCTTGTGCACATGTGTTAGCATATTTTCACAAATATTTTCAAGGGTGTTAGCACTCCACTAGATCCTAAATGCATATGCAATGAATTAGAGCATCTAGTGGCACTTTGATAACCGCATTTTGATATGAGTTTCACTCCTCTTAATAGTATGGCTATCTATCCTAAATGTGATCACACTCACTAAGTGTCTTGATCACCGAAACAAAATGGCTCCTATAATTTTACCTTTGCCTTGAGCCTTTTGTTTTTCTCTTTCTTCTTTTCCAAGTTTAAGCATTTGACCATCACCATGCCATCACCATTGTCATGATCTTCGCCATTGCTTCATCACTTGGAGTAGTGCTACCTATCTCATAATCACTTTGATAAACTAGGTTAGCACTTAGGGTTTCATCAATTAACCAAAACCAAACTAGAGCTTTCAATCTCCCCCTTTTTGGTAATTGATGACAACCCTTACACAAAGATATGAATTGAGATATAATTGAATTCACGTTGCTTGCCCAAGCATATCTACCATGTGTAAAAGAGTATGGACAAGTTTCATGAACTCCAAATGGTAGTAATTGCTCCCCCTACATATGTGCCAAGAGTTTGGATTGTAGCTTTCACATATGCTTAGATAGGAAACGTAGGAGTCAATTTCTACCAAATGATGCTAAGGTATAAGAGATGGACCTTTGAAGCGTGATACCAACTGGAGTGCACCAATATACCATCCTTAGCACCATTAGTAACTGGACATACACAAAAACTAGAATACCCCATGAGATCAACATTAAAAGTAAGGGTCTAGTTTTCATAATGTGAGCACGAGTCTAGTTACTTAGCCTATGCATGCTAGTTTTTCATTTTATCACTCAAACCTATAGCTAGCATACACCATACAAGCATGTATATTGAAATTTAAAAACTTGTGCTATGCAAGCAAACATATGAAATGCACATCAAGATGCAACATACAAGTTTATAAGCTTGCTCCCCCTACTTGTGTGCTCAAAATTTTAATTGATCCCTTTCCTTTATCATATATCTCCCCTTATGTCAAATACTCCCTTATCACTCATATCTTTGTTTCTCTCCCCCTTTGTCAACAATTAACACAAAAGGTGAGCTCAAATTATAGATAGGTTGGGGTGAAACCATGTGAAATGAGGATCATTTTCCCAATTTGGTTCAATCTAGATTACTTGCAAAAGATATTTAACTCGGTTTGATCCAAGGACAAGCTTCTTCACACCTCCAAATAAGGGTTATCTTGTACCATGTTGAGTTAAACACTTATAGCTCATTTTATAGATCAAACACTAGGTTTACAAGCCCACAAACATATCATATGCTACCACTAGATCATTTCAAACATACAAGCAATAGTGGTACCATACAAGCATCAAATTCATTTGATTTTCATGAATGAGCCTATTCAAGTGTGAAATATGTCTAGATGCACTAATCATGTTCTTAGCAAGGATGTATGCCATGTCAATCAACTTTTACCTTGGATTACTCGAAGGAGAGGCATGTCATATAAATTGAGGGTGCATCAACACATATTGGAGAAGTCAAGTATGTTCAATTCATTCCTTAGCTTGCAAAACCTCTTTTCATCAAGTGGCTTGGTGAAGATATCGGCAAGTTGATCTTCGGTGCCCATACTCTCAATGCAAATGTCCCCTTTTTGTTGATGATCTCTTATGAAATGATGGCGGACATCAATATGCTTTGTTCTTGAATGTTGCACCGGGTTGTTGGTGAGCTTTACGGCACTTTCATTGTCACATAGCAATGGCACTTGCTTGAATTTGATTCCAAAGTCACTCAAAGTAGCCTTCATCCAAAGTAATTGAGCACAACAACTACCGGCCGAAATATACTCCGCTTCGGCGGTTGAAAGAGCTACACTATTTTGCTTCTTTGATGACCAAGACACAAGTGATCTTTCCAATAGTTGACATGTGCCCAATATGCTCTTTCTCTCAACTTTGCATCCTGCATAATCGGAGTCCGAATATCCAATCAACTCAAATCTTGCTCCTTTGGGATACCACAATCCAACATTTTGTGTATGCTTCAAGTACCTCAATATTCTCTTTGTTGCTTTCAAATGACTTTCTCTTGGTGAGGCTTGGAATCTAGCACACATGCATACACTAAACATCACATCCGGCCTTGATGCGGTCACATAGAGTAGGATTCCAATCATAGACCGATACATCTTTTGATCCACCATGTTGCCACTAGCATTACTATCCAAGCTTCCACTTGTCCCCATTGGTGTACTAATAGCTTTACTATCATCCATTCCAAACTTCTTGAGCATGTCCTTGATATACTTGCCTTGACTCACAAATGTGCCATTCTTCATTTGCTTGATTTGAAGACCAAGGAAGTAGCTAAGCTCTCCAATCATGGACATCTCAAACTCACTTGTCATCATCTTGCCAAACTCACAAAAATCTTGATTTGTTGACCCAAATATGATATCATCAACGTAGATTTGCATTACCAACAAGTCATTTCCAAGCTTCTTGGTGAAGAGAGTGGTGTCAACCTTTCCCATCTTAAATCCCTTAGAGAGTAGGAAATCCCTCAATCTCTCATACCATGCTCTAGGTGCTTGTTTCAATCCATACAAAGCCTTTCTCAACTTGTAAACATAGTTGGGCTTCTTTTCATCTTTAAATCCGGGAGGTTGCTCAACATACACAAGCTCATTGATGTACCCATTGAGAAATACACTCTTCACATCCATTTGGTACAACTTGATGTTGTGGGCACAAGCATAGGCTAACAAGATCCTAATTGCTTCCAATCTTGCAACCGGGGCATATGTTTCTTCAAAGTCAAGACCTTCAACTTGAGTGTAACCTTGAGCCACTAATCTTGCTTTGTTCCTTATTACTATCCCATCTTGATCTTGCTTGTTCCGAAAGACCCACTTAGTTCCAATCAAATTATGATCCTTAGGCCTCTCAACTAACTCCCATACTTGGTTTCTTATGAAGTTGTTTAGCTCTTCATGCATAGCATTGACCCAATCAACATCCTTCAAAGCTTCATCTATCTTCTTAGGTTCAATGGATGACACAAATAAGAAATGCTCACAAAATAAAGCCAATCTTGATCTTGTTTGCACACCTCTTGAAATATCACCAATGATAGTGTCCAATGGATGATCTCTTGCAACATTGGTTGGTTGAAGCATTTGCACTTGATTGCTAGCATTTGATTTATCACTTGGTTGAGATGATGAACTAGCCATTTGTTGATCTTCCACATTGCCATCACTAGTGCTTGCTTGGATTTGATCATGAGAACCACTAGCTTGCACATTTGAGTTAGAGAGCACTTGATTCTTGTCATCTTCAATATCAATCACCTCTCTAGGCCTTATATCACCAATGTCCATGTTCTTCATTGCATTGACCAATTGAGTGTCTCTTACATCATCTAGATTCTCATCTTCCTCTTGGGAACCATTTGTTTCATCAAACTCCACATCATGAACCTCCTCAAGAGTACCACTAGCCAAATTCCAAACTCTATAAGCCTTGCTAGTAGTGGAGTAACCAAGCAAGAGACCTTCATCACATTTCTTTTCAAACTTGCTCAATCTAGTGCCTTCCTTCAATATATAGCATTTACAACCAAAAGCCCGGAAGTATGCTATGTTGGGCTTTCTTCCATTCAATAGTTCATAAGGTGTCTTTTCCATCATGGGGTGACAATAGAGTCGGTTGCTATAGTAGCAAGCTGTGTTGATTGCTTCAGCCCAAAATGAATGACTCACATTGTACTCACTCAACATTGATCTTGTCATATCAATTAAGGTTCTATTCTTTCTTTCAACTAGCCCATTTGATTGAGGAGTATACTTGGCCGAGAATTGATGTCTAATTCCAAATTCATCATATAACTCATCAATTCTAGTGTTCTTGAACTCACTTCCATTGTCACTTCTAACTTTCTTGATTGTTGTTTCAAACTCATTGTGAATGCCCTTGACAAATGATTTGAATGTTGCAAACACATCACTCTTGTCAACAAGAAAGAACACACATGTGTATCTAGTGAGATCATCCACAATCACAAATCCATATTTGTTTCCACCAATGCTAGTGTATGTGGTTGGTCCAAATAAGTCCATGTGCATCAACTCAAATGCCTTGGATGTGCTCATCATGCTCTTCTTAGGATGTGTGTTACCAACTTGCTTTCCAGCTTGACATGCACTACATAGCTTATCCTTCTCAAATGTGACATCTTTTAAGCCTCTAACTAAGTCATGGTTAATCAATTTATTCAATTGTTTCATTCCAACATGACCAAGTCTTCTATGCCATAACCAACCCATGCTAGACTTAGTGATCAAACATGTTGACAATTGAGCTTCTCTAGCATTGAAATCAACTAAGTATAGATTCTCATATCTAAATCCTTTGAATATCAAGTTAGAGCCATCTACACTTATGATCTCTACATCATCCACACCAAATATGCACTTGAAACCAAGATCACACAATTGAGCTACCGACAATAGGTTGAAGTTCAAGCTCTCTACTAGTAGCACATTGGAAATGCTCAAATCATTGGATATTGCAATCTTACCAAGCCCTTTGACCTTGCCTTTGCCATTGTCACCAAATGTGATACTATCAATCCCATTGCTCTTGTTTTCATTGATTGAATTAAACATTCTTGGATCACTGGTCATGTGTTGTGTGCACCCACTATCAAGCACCCAATGCCTTCCTCCAGCTTTATAATTGACCTACAAAAGAAAATCAATTCTTTTTAGGTACCCAAACTTGCTTGGGTCCTTGTAGGTTAGTTACCAAGGTCTTTGGTACCCAAATGGCCTTCTTCTTTGGGCCCACAATTGGTGTACCAATAAACTTAGCCTTCACACCATTGGCACCCTTATAAAGCATGTAACAAGAATCAAATTTAATTGAGGATACATTAGGTAGCTTGTTCTTGTTAGTCTTGTAATATTGCTCTATATGCCCAACTTGCTTGCATCTATTGCAAAACTGACCATTGCCCTTCACAAAGCTAACTTTGGGAGTGACAAAGGCCTCCTTGCCTTTCTTGGGGATATAGCCTAATCCCTCTTTGTTGAGAGAAAACATTTGGCTATCCAAGCACTTTAGCAAGCGGGCATCTCCACCATAGGCATTGCCTAAGGCACGAGTGAGCTCATTCACCTCCTTCTTGAGGGTCTCATTTTCCACTTTTAGTGAGTTTTCACAAGTGATACCATCACTCAAGGGTGAAGTGGAAGTGGTAGTGCTACAAGAAGTGTTAGTGGGAGCAACAAAAATAGATTCATCAATAAGATCACATGTTAGTCCCACATCACATGATATGATCACTTGCTCCTTCTTGGCTTCCTCCACTTTGACTTGCTCAATGAGAGAGGAGTGAGCCTTTTCAAGCTTAGAGTGAGCTTTGCCAAGCTTCTCATGGGCTTCCATTAGCCACTCATGAGTAGCATTGAGCTCATCAAAGGATTGCTCACGTGCTTGCCAAGAGACAACCGATTTTTCTCCTAAGGTTCACGTGCTTGCCAACACGATAGTCCCCGTTGTGTCGACCAACACTTGGTGGTTCAATGGCTAAGAGATGTTTCACAAACCTTGTCCACATGATTAGACACCGCAAGAACCTACCCACAAGTGAGGTAACTCAATGACATGAGCAATTTACTAGAGTTACCTTTCGGCACTCCGCCGGAGAAGGCACAACTCCCCTCACAATCACCAGAGACAGCCACGAACAATCACCAACTCGTGCCGATCCTCCACCGCTGCACCAAGCTGTCTAGGTGGTGGCAACCGCCAAGAGTAACAAGAGAAATCCACAGCGCAACATGAATACCAAGTGCCTCTAGATGCAATCACTCAAGCAATGCACTTGGATTCTCTCCCAATCTCACAAAGATGATGGATCAATGATGGAGATGAGTGGGAGGGCTTTGGCTAAGCTCACAAGGTTGCTATGTCAATGAAAATGTGCAAGAGAGTGAGCTTGAGCCGGCCATGGGGCTTAAATAGAAGCCCCCACGAAATAGAGCCGTTGGCTCAAATATTTGGCTGACTACGCATCGACCGGATGCTTCGGTCACAATGCACCGGACGTAGCACCGAACGCTCCAGTCGTGAATACCGGACACGTTCGGTTAGCCAACTGAACGTGTCCGGTAGCTCCTAGACTGCCATGTGTCTAGTTCAAACTAGCCTAGCCATTGCCACCCATTCTGCCGATGATCGGACGCTCAAACATGAATGATCGGACGCTGAGCCGCTGTGTCCGGTCGAGTCCAGTAAGCCTCCATGGCCGATCAGACACGTCAGTTAAAAACTAACCGGACGATGAGCCTCAGTGTCCGGTCAAGTATAGTAAGCATCCACCGACGACCGGACGCGTCTGGTCGCACCGGACCAGACACGGCCAACGTCTGATCGACTGCTCTGCCGAACACTACTTTTTCTGATTCACACCAGACGGGTCCGGTCGCTGAGTACGTCGCCAAATACCGGACGTGTCTGGTCATCATACCAGACACGTCTGGTCACTCTAAAAACAGCGCGACTAACTCTTTTTCAACTCTATCTTCTTCACCCTTGCTCAAATGTGCCAACCACCAAGTGTATCATCTTGTTCACATGTGTTAGCATATTTTCACAAACATTTTCCAAGGGTGTTAGCACTCCACTAGATCCTAAATGCATATGCAATGAGTTAGAGCATCTAGTGGCACTTTGATAACCGTATTCTGATATGAGTTTCACTCCTCTTAATAGTACGGCTATCGATCCTAAATGTGATCACACTCGCTAAGTGTCTCGATCACTAAAACAAAATGGCTCCTACAATTTTACCTTTGCCTTGAGCCTTTTGTTTTTCTCTTTCTTCTTTTCCAAGTTTAAGCATTTGATCATCACCATGCCATCACCATCGTCATGATCTTTGTCATTGCTTCATCACTTGGAGTAGTGCTACCTATCTCATAATCACTTTGATAAACTAGGTTAGCACTTAGGGTTTCATCAATTAACCAAAACCAAACTAGAGCTTTCAATCTCCCCCTTTTTGGTAATTAATGACAACCCTTTCACAAAGATATGAATTGAGATTTTAATTGAATTCATGTTGCTTGCCCAAGCATATCTACCATGTGTAAAAGAGTATGGACAAGTTTCATGAACTCCAAGTGATAGTAATTGCTCCCCCTACATATGTGCTAAGAGTTTGGATTGTAGCTTGCACATATGCTTAGATAGGAAATATAGGAGTCAATTTTTACCACATGATGCTAAGGTATAAGAGATGGACCTTTAAAGTGTGATACCAATCAGAGTGCACCAATATTCCATCCTTAGCATCATTAGTAACTAGACATACATAAAAACTAGAATACCCCATGAGATCAACATTACATGCAAGGGTCTAGTTTCCATAGAATGAACATAAGTCTAGTTACTTAGCCTATGCATGATAGTTTTTCATTTCATCATTCAAACCTATAACTAGCATACACCACACAAGCATGGATATTGAAATTAAGAACTTGTACCATGCAAGCAAATATATGAAATGTTCATTCAAATGCATCATACAAGTTTATGAGCTTGCTCCCCCTACTTGTGTGATCAAAATTTTAATTGATCCCTTTCCTTTATTATATCTCTCCCCCTACATCAAGTACTCCCCTATCACTCATATCTTTGTTTCTCTCCCCCTTTTGTCAACAATTAGCACAAAAGGTGAGCTCAAATTATAGATAGGTTGGGGTGAAACCATGTGAAAGGAGGATCATTTTCCCAATTTGGTTCAATCTAGATTACTTGCAAAAGATATTTAACTCGGTTTGATCCAAGGACAAGCTTCTTCACACCTCCAAATAAGGGTTATCTTGTACCATGTTGAGTTAAACACTTATAGCTCATTTTCTAAATCAAACACTAGGTTTACAAGCCCACAAACATGTCATATGCTACCACTAGATCATTTCCAACATACAAGCAATAGTGGTACCATACAAGCATCAAATTCATTTGATTTTCATGAATGAGCCTATTTAAATGTGAAATATGTCTAGATGCACTAAACAAGTCCTTAGCAACGGATGGATGACATATCAATCAACTTTACCTTGCTTTGCTCGAAGGAGAGGCATGTCATATAGTGGGGGTGCATCAACACATATTAGAGAAGTCAAGTATGTTCAATTCATTCCTTAGCTTGCAAAACCTCTTCTCATCAAGTGGCTTGGTGAATATGTCGGCAAGTTGATCTTTAGTGCCCACACTCTCTATGCAAATATCCCCTTTTTGTTGGTGATCTCTTATGAAATGATGGCGGACATCAATATGCTTTGTTCTTGAGTGTTGAACCGGGTTGTTGGTGAGCTTTACGGCACTTTCATTGTCACATAGCAATGGCACTTGCTTGAACTTGATTCCAAAGTCACTCAAGGTAGCCTTCATCCAAAGTAATTGAGCACAACAACTATCGGCCGAAATGTACTCCGCTTTGGCAGTTGAAAGTGCTACACTATTTTGCTTCTTTGATGACCAAGACACAAGTGATCTTCCCAATAGTTGACATGTGCCCGATGTGCTCTTTCTCTCAACTTTGCATCCCGCATAATCGGAGTCCGAATATCCAATCAACTCAAATCTTGCTCCTTTGGGATACCATAATCCAACATATTGTGTATGCTTCAAGTACCTCAATATTCTCATAGTTGCCTTCAAATGACTTTCTCTTAGTTTGGCTTGAAATCTAGCAAACATGCATACACTAAACATCACATCTGGCCTTGATGCGATCACATAGAGTAGGCTTCCAATCATAGACCAATACATCTTTTGATCCATCATGTTCCCACTAGCATCACTATCTAAGCTTCCACTTGTCCCCATTGGTGTACTAATAGCTTTACTCTCATCCATTTCAAACTTCTTGAGCATGTCCTTGATATACTTGCCTTGACTCACAAATGTACCATTCTTTATTTGCTTGATTTGAAGACCAAGGAAGTAACTAAGTTCTTCAATCATAGACATCTCAAACTCACTTGCCATCATCTTGCCAAACTCCTCACAAAATTCTTGATTTGTTGATCCAAAGATGATATCATCAATATAGATTTGTATTACAAATAAGTCATTTCCAAGCTTCTTAGTGAAGAGAGTGGTGTCAACCTTTCCCATCTTGAATCCCTTAGAGAGTAGGAAATCCCTCAATCTCTCATACCATGCTCTAGGTGCTTGCTTCAATCCATCCAAAGCCTTTCTCAACTTGTAAACATGGTTGGGTTTCTTTTCATCTTCAAAACCAGGAGGTTGCTCGACAAACACAAGCTCATTGATGTACCCATTGAGAAATGCACTTTTTACATCCATTTGGTACAACTTGATATTCTTGGCACAAGCATAAGCTAGCAAGATCCTAATTGCTTCCAATCTTGCAACCGGGGCATATGTTTCTCCAAAGTCAAGACCTTCAACTTGAGTGTAACCTTGAGCCACTAATCTTGCTTTGTTCCTTATTACTATCCCATCTTGATCTTGCTTGTTCCGAAAGACCCACTTAGTTCCAATCACATTATGATCCTTAGGCCTCTCAACTAAATTCCATACTTGGTTTCTTGTGAAGTTGTTTAGCTCTTCATGCATAGCATTGATCCAATCAACATCCCCCAAAGCTTCATCTATCTTCTTAGGTTCAATGGATGACACAAATGAGAAATGCTCACAAAATGAAGCCAATCTTGATCTTGTTTGCACACCTCATGAAATATCACCAATGATAGTGTCCAATGGATGATCTCTTGCAACATTGGTTGGCTGAAGCACTTGCACTTGATTGCTAGCATTTGATTGATCACTTGGTTGAGATGATGAACTAGCCATTTGTTGATCTTGCACATTGCCATCACTAGTGCTTGCTTGGATTTGATCATGAGAACCACTAGCTTGCACATTTGAGTTAGAGAGTACTTGATTCTTGTCATCTTCAACATCAATCACTTCTCTAGGCCTTATGTCACCAATGTCCATGTTCTTCATTGCATTGACCAATTGAGTGCCTCTTACATCATCTAGATTCTCATCTTCCTCTTGGGAACCATTTATTTCATCAAACTCCACATCATGAACCCCCTCAAGAGTACCACTAGCCAAATTCTAAACTCTATAAGCCTTGCTAGTAGTGGAGTAACCAAGCAAGAACCTTCATCACATTTCTTTTCAAACTTGCTTAATATAGTGCCTTTCTTCAATATATAGCATTTGCAACCAAAAACCCAAAAGTATGCTATGTTGGGCTTTCTTCCATTCAATAGCTCATAAGGTGTCTTCTCCATCATGGGGTGACAATAGAGTCGGTTGCTATAGTAGCAAGCCGTGTTGATTGCTTTGGCCCAAAATGAATGGCTCACATTGTACTCACTCAACATTGATCTTGCCATATCAATTAAGGTTCTATTCTTTCTTTCAACTAGCTCATTTGATTGAGGAGTATACTTGGCCGAGAATTGATGTCTAATTCCAAATTCATCACATAACTCATCAATTCTAGTGTTCTTGAATTCACTACTATTATCACTTCTAACTTTCTTGATTGTTGTTTCAAACTCATTGTGAATGCCTTTGATAAATGATTTGAATGTTGCAAACACATCACTCTTGTCAACAAGAAAGAACACCCATGTGTATCTAGTGAAATCATTGACAATCACAAATCCATATTTGTTTCCACCAATACTAGTGTATGTGGTTGGTCCAAACAAGTCCATGTGCATCAACTCAAATGCCTTAGATGTGCTCATCATGCTCTTTTTAAGATGTGTGTTACCAACTTGCTTTCCAGCTTGACATGCACTACATAGCTTATCCTTCTCAAATGTGACATCTTTCAAGCCTCTAACTAAGTCATGCTTAATCAATTTGTTCAATTGTTTCATTCCAACATGACCAAGCCTTCTATGCCATAACCAACCCATGCTAGACTTAGTAATCAAACATGTTGACAATTGAGCTTCTCTAGCATTGAAATCAACCAAGTATAGATTCTCATATCTAAATCCTTTGAATATCAAGTTAGAGCCATCTACACTTATGATCTCTATATCATCCACACCAAATATGCACTTGAAACCAAGATCACACAATTGAGCTACCGACAATAGGTTGAAGTTCAAGCTCTCTACTAGTAGCACATTGGAAATGCTTGTCGATGCGGGACCCACAGGATACCCCGCAAGGGAGAGAGAAGATCTAGTTCAACTAGGATTCTTCCCATATAATCTTAATAGTAGAACTATTGAGTAATCCTACTCGGAAATCTCATTGTAAACCGACTAGGACTCTGGCCTCCTGGCTATATAAAGGAGGGCAGGGGTCCCTAGATCGGCAGCTACAGATAACCGAAAAATATACAACACAATATATCACAATCAATCCAACGAAAAGGCTAAGGCCGACTGGACGTAAGGTTATTACTCGATCTATGATCGAGGGCCTGAACTAGGATAAATCAGCTGTCTCTTGCGTTAACCATCAAGTTCAGCATACGCCAAAGCCCAAACATACTGCCCTGGGTACCCCCGTGGCAGGCTATCGGTGGTGAAACATCGACAGCTAGCGCGCCAGGTAGGGGACTTTGGCGACTTTGCATCCGAGAGCTCGATGGACCTCGACAACATAATCTTCCCGACGAGATCAACTTTCATCTTCGGCTCATGGATCTGCGAGGCAGACAACAACGGCAAGCTTCAGGGCCATCTCCTCAAAGATCTAGATCATCATAAAGAATTTCCTATTTCAACAACTACAAAGGATCAGCTCACCAGAGATTCGCGCAGCTCATAGTATCCGATTCAAGTCAGATTCATGACCACTCGTATCTGATTCGAATTCAAGCTCCAAGGCGAAGTTTTATCCGAGTGCTTTCAAGAAACTGAGTTCTTTTTGGCAAGATTCCAGAGCACAACCCAAAACAACTTGGATTACCCTCAGAGTTCTCTCAAGAAGTCGAGTTCTTTTCCATTTGGGCTCGACAACATGGAAAAATCCTATCAGGGACAGTTCGAAAGATCTTTCAATCCAAGATTCGGGATACCACTGACAGGAGCTCAGGAGGATCTCGTGCTAACGATAACATCGCAAGACTGTATCATCCACTAGCCAGGTTCCGTTCCTGAAGGTAGCGGAACCCAACTAGTCGGCACAACAACAACAGCTATTCTACCTTACCAAGAAGGAGACTCGATCTACGACACTGAGGCATCTACTAAAGTTATCAGCGACTCCGACAGCATGAAAGCCAACGCCAATAACAGAACGACTCACGCACGAGAAGTGCTCATGGTTCGACGTCCGTGGTCACCATTAAATCCCCCAGAACCACCCGATGTCAGATCATCAGATGAATCAGAATCCAATATATCACCCTTTGCCCAGGGCAACGATGGAGAAACTGATAGTCAGAAACAAGCTAGAGAAAGAAAAAACAAGTTGAAGCAAGGGCACCAACACCATGCTAGGCAGCGCAGGGAAGCTTGGATCAGGTATGAGTCAGAATTGGCTGAGTACGACAAAAGAAAATCGCAACGAGAAGTCGAAGGAAGACGCGTGGCAAATACGCCTTACGATAAGATTCGAGAAGCATTAGAAGAACTTGGAGCAACTTCACATCCTGGTGAGAAGTATGAACAGCTCTAGGACTTGCTCCGATCGACGGTCCTGAGAACGCATGAAGAGAGAGCTCGATCAAGACTACCTGCCAGATCAACAACCCATAGGCGAGAAGATCAAAATCAAAGGAAATCCGCTTTCGAAAGACTTGGGCCGGGTGGAAGCCATGACGGAGGAGAGGAAGTAGGAAGGAACATAATCAGGGCCACCGATTTGAACAACCAAGGAAGACTAGGAGTAGAGTACCTACCTAGACAACCTCACAAGATTATTCCCATCAGAACAATAGTGGCCAGAAGAAGGCGCCGAATCTGAATTCAAAGAAACCAAGGCACACGACAGGTTCCCCTGTTTCACGAACAGGCTTGCATTGGTATGATTACCTCACAAATTCAAACCGTCTAACCACTCCAAGTATGATGGCAAAACTGAACCAAGGCAATGGCTCAGAATATATTCGCAATCAATTGAACTAGCCGGAGGAGACGACGATATCAAAACCCTTTTCTTTCCCATGGCACTGGAGGCCATGCCCCTCCAATGGTTCGACAAACTGAACCCAGGATCTATCAGAAATTGGAAGGATTTGCAAAGATCTTTTTGTGAGAATTTCGCAGGAATCATTACACACCCAATCACTCATGCAGAACTAAAAGGACTCAAGCAAAAGGGAGGTGAAAGTCTTAGAAATTACTATCGACGATTCGGTGAACTACGAGCTCAAGTGCATGACATAACCGAACGAGAAGTAATTGAAGCTTTCTCCCACGGAATCATGGCTAGGTGGCAATTTCAAGACTTCTGCAAAGAAAATCCGAGAAACAATGAAGAATTCAGACGAACAGTAGAAAAGATGATTACTGCAGAAGAAAAAACACGAGAGAGGTTCCCGGACAGAAGCAACCAGGACAACTCGGACAAGCAAAATCACCGAAATAGCAGACATCAAGAAAGAAAATGTAGACCAGACAATACTGTGGCAATGGCCGACAAATCAAAGAAGTTTTCCAAACCCAGAAGATATGATGACATTGAAAACATACGTTGCCCATTGCACCCTAGTGGGAGGCACACCATCGGAAATTGCTACACTTTCAATGATCGATACACAAGAAAAGATAGTAAGAAAAACACCAAAGAGGACAATCAGAAAAGAGAAGAAGACAACCACGAGGACAAAGGATTCCAAAAACCCAGGGGAACGGTAGCAGTGATCTTCTCAGGGGCTCCGGATTGCAGAAGCAAACATCAAGAAAAACTAGCACTGCGGACCATTATGACAGCAGAACCGGCTACACCAAGATACCTCAATTGGTCACAGTATCCTATCCAATTTACCAGAGAAGACCAATGGACTAGCATGGGAAACGCAGGCCATTATCCACTGGTTCTAGATCCGACTATTGCTGGTATGACCGTCACCAAAGTACTAATCGATGGAGGAGCTAGACTCAACATCATCTTTTCAGAAACTCTAAGGAAAATGGGACTACAACTCGCCGGGATGATCACGCCAACAAGCACACCTTTTTACAGAATAGTACCTAGCAAAGCAGCCCATGCCACTCGGACAAATTACTTTACCCGTTACATTTGGAACTCCTTCAAACTACCGAACAGAGTTTATCAAATTTGAGGTCGCCGACTTCGATTCGTCATATCATGCAATCCTCGGACGTCTAGCACTGGCAAAATTCATGGCAATACCACATTATCCGTACTTACTGCTTAAGATGCCAGGACCCAACGGTATCCTTTCTCTTCGAAGCGATTTGAAGCGTGCTTTTGACTGCGACGTTCAGGCAATCCAAATTGCAGCTAAAGCGTAAGCCGACAATGGAAGAAAAAGAAATAGCCACAATCGCCGCAGAGACAAGCCAAGAAGAATTAGAAAATACCGGCTAAAAAGCCCAGCATCATCGCACCACCAAAAGAAGCCGACGTCAAGCAAATCGGACTTAGGCACAGGCGATACCTCCAAGACAGCAACCATCAGTGCTCACCTCTCGGCAAAATGGAACTCTGCCGCTCACCAACTTCTTCGTGGACAACAAAGATATCTTCGCTTGGAAGCTGGCCGACATGCCAGGAGTCCCAAGGAGTTGGCTGATCACAGAATTGATGTTAATAAAAGCTTCAAGCCTGTAAAGCAACGGCTACGACGATTCTCACCCGACAAAAAGGCAAGCAATTAAAAAGGAAATAACAAAACTGATGGCAGCCGGATTCATCAAGGAGATCCTTCATCTAGACTGGCTAGCAAATCCGGTCCTTGTGCAGAAGAAAAACACGGACGAGTGGCGCATGTGCGTCGATTACACGGATCTCAACAAACATTGCCCAAAAGGAATTCCGTTCGGGCTACCACCGCATTGACCAGATAGTTTGACTCAACAGCAGGATCTGGACTATTATCTTTTCTCTCGATTGCTATGTCAGAGTATCACCCAGGATCGCACTAAAAGAACCAAGACCAGAGGCAGAGACAATCTTTCATCACCACCCCAGTTTGGTGCCTACTACTACAAGACCATGTCGTTTGGACCTAAAGAAACGCTGGCGCACGTACTAAAGAGCTATCCAGACTTGCCTTGGGAAATCAAATCGGTGAAAATGGTGGAAGCATACGTGGACGATGTTGGTGGTGAATGAAACAAAGAACCCAGACCCTTCTAATTGAAGATTTAAAGCAACCTTCGAAAACTTGAAGAGATGGAGATGGAAATTGAACCCAAATAAAATGTGTATTTGGAGTTCCCTCAGGACAACTACTTGGATTTTTGGTCCAGTCAGCGCGGGATCGAAGCCAGGCACCAAGCCAAATTCGAGCTATAACAGAAATGGGCCCACAACTAGAAGTGTCAAAGATGTGCAAAAACTAACAGGATGCATGGCGGCCCTCAACCGCTTCATATCAAGACTCGGCGAAAAGGGGTTACCTTTCTTTAAACTACTAAGAAGACAGACAAGTTCGAGTGGACAATAGAGGCCGACGAAGCTTTCAAAAAACTTAAAAGAATACCTCACTCGTCGCCTATCCTGACACCTCCAAAGAAAGATGAAGAGATGATGCTATATATTGCGGCGACTCCTACCGTAATCAGCACGGCAATAGTCATAGAAAGAGAAGAACAAGGGCGCGTGTATAAAGTGCAACGTCCCGTAGTATACTACATCAGTGAAGTACTGTCAGAGTCTGTCAAATCCAAAATCGGTACCCGCATGTACAAAAAACTACTCTACGCTCTACTCATCACCTCACGGAAGCTTCGCCACTATTTCGAAAGCCACAAGATTACCGTGGTGACAGATTTTCCACTCGGAGACATCCTACACAATAAAGATGCCACGGGGCGCATATCCAAGTGGGCAAGTTGAAATCGGAGCTCTTGACATCAATTTCACCCCACGGAAAGCAATCAAATCTCAAGCCCTCGCGATGATTTCATGGCGAATGGACAGAGATTCAAACGGCCTTTATCAGATACAATCCTTGACCACTGGAAGATGTACTTTGATGGATCACTCAAACTAGGCGGGGGCCGGCGGCAGGCGTTCTCCTCATTTCTCTAGAAGGAAAACAACTCAAGTACGTCCTTCAAATATTGTGGCAAGCTACAAATAACGAAGCAGATATGAAGCCCCTCATCCACGGGTTACGAGTGGCAATTACCCTCGGAAATAAAGGAGATTACTCATACGGCGATTCAGCAGTAGTTCATCAACCAAGTCAACAAAGATTGGGATTGCACAAAAGAAAACATGAGTGCTTACTGTGCTGAAATACGGAAACTTGAAAAACATTCCAAGGATTAGAAATTTTACACGTCCTGCGTGATTCCAACATTGCAGCAGATGTCCTTGCCAAGCTCGGATCAGACAGAGCGAAGGTTCCACCTGGCGTATTTATAGAAGAGCTATCAGTTCCCTCTATAAAACAACCCGGTGAAACAAATGATGGTGGTGAAACAAAACCCATGAAATTCAGGCTAAAGACGTTCAGATCTTGGTAATCAACACTTCATGGAGCCAAGTTTTCATCGACTATATCAAAGAAAATAAATTGCCAGCAGATAAAGCAGAAGCACCCCAAGTTGTTCGCAGGAGCAAAAAACTACGTTCTAGTAGGAGATAGACTTACAGAAGAGCAGCATCATCAGGAGTACTCCTAAAATGTGTCTCATTTGAAGAAGGCAAAGAGATCCTAGATGAAATACACTCAGGTTGCTGTGGAAATCATGCCGCTTCAAGGACACTGGTTGGCAAAGCATTTGCACGGATTCTACTGGCCAACCGCTTTGAAAGACGCAGAGGAACTTGTAGAAAATGCAAAGGTTGTGTCAAATGTTTGCAAGACAAGCCCATGTACCAGCTCACAATCTTATCTGCATCCCACCCGCTTGGCCCTTTTCCTGCTGGGGGCTAGATCAAGTGGGACCCCTGAGAAAGAAAGTAAAAGGCGGCTTCGAGTACATCTTCGTAGCAATCGACAAGTTCACCAAGTGGATTGAATACAAACCACTCACGAAGTACAGCGCAACCAAAGCAGTCGAGTTCATACAAGACATTATGCACCGCTTCGGCATGCCCAATCGAATCATCACAGATCTAGGCTCCCCCTTCACAGCTACGGAATTCAAAAGCTGGGCACAAGACTGCGGTTTAGTATAGACTATGCGTCTGTTGCACATCCAGAAGCCAACGGACAAGTAGAAAGGGCCAATGGACTCATACTAGCCGGATTAAAACCAAGGTTATACGAAGAAAGAACTAGTGGACTATGGGTCCAAATGGATTGAAGAATTACCAAAAGTAGTATGGGGGCTACGAACTCAAATAAAGTAGAGCAACGGGCTACTCACCTTTTTCCTAGTTTACGGGTCAGGAGGACGTACGTACTCCCTGCCGACTTGATCTGGACATCACCAAAGATAGAACAATACGATGAAGGAGAAGCAGAACACACAAGAAGATTAGAACTCGACAGCTCAGAAGAAGTCAGAGTAAACGCTACCTCCAATCAGCCAGCCAGATACCTACAAGGTCTAAGATGACACTACAACAAGAGTACCCATCCTCGATCACTACAAGTCGGAGACTTAGTGCTAAGAAGGATACAAAAGACTGACGGACGACATAAGCTACTCAGTCCATGGGAAGGTCCGTTCATTGTCACAAAGTCACCGGCTAAGGCACATACAAGTTAATAAGAAGAGGAAAAGAAGTCAGCAATACATGGCACATCAGCCAGTTAAGTTAAGAAGATTCTACCATAAAAACACACTCAAGATTAAAACAGATATGCAAGCCACAAGGGACCAACATTCACAATCGACGAAGGACGATATCTTTCAACAAAAATTGTATTATTCATGATCATAAAGATGACATTCATCCACAGCATGTCTTGTCATGACTTCCAACGAGTTGTTTTCACGAAACAAAAAAGCAAAATGGACTAAAAAACATGCCTAGCATCCCGGCCGAGAGCAAAATAGCTGAAAAGACGCTTGAGCCCGCCGATGAGGGTAGCTAAAAGCTAACACCCGAAACAAAAAGCAAAATGGCGAAAACATGCCTGAGCATCCCGCCGAGAGCAAAAAGCTGAAAGGCTTGAGCCCGCCGCGATGAGGGTAGCTAAAAGCTAACACCAAAACAAAAAAGCAAAATGGCTGAAAACATGACTGAGCATCCGGCGAGGAGAGCAAAATAGGCTGAAAAGACGCTTTGAGCCCGCCGATGAGGGTAGCTAAAAGCTAACACCTGAGAACAAAAAGCAAAATGGCTGAAAACATGCTGAGCATTCCGGCCGAGAGCAAAAATAGCTGAAAAGACGCTTGAAGCCCGCCGATGAGGGTAGCTAAAAGCTAACACCGAAACAAAAAGCAAAATGGCTGAAAAACATGCCTGAGCATCCTGGCCGAGAGCGAGAGAAAATAGATGAAAAGACGCTTGAGCCACCGATGAGGGTAGCTAAAAGCTAACACCTGAAACAAAAAGCAAAATGGCTGAAAACATGCCGAGCATCCCGGCGAGAGCAAAATAGCGAAAAGACGCTTGAGCCCGCGATGAGGGTAGCTAAAAGCTAAACACCCGAAACAAAAAGCAAAATGGCTAAAAGATGCGCTGAGCATCCCGGCCGAGAGCAAAATAGCTGAAGACGCTTGAGCCGCCGATGAGGGTAGCTAAAAAGCTAATACCCTAAAACAGTCGACCGAAATTAACTTCAAAAAGACCCTCCAGCTCTTCGTTCTGAAAAGCAAGAGGCTCGGGGGGCTACATCTAGATGAGGAATACTTTTTCCTCAGAAAAGCACAAGCGCCACTCAAGAAAGCACTCGGATGCCGAAGTTTGTCAAGGCAAACATTCTATGCGAGTCGTTTCACATAGCGCAAGCGAAAGGTTGTCAACGCAAAGATCTACATCTAACAAGTCATAGCGCGGACGACCAAAGCACTCGACGGATCACAAAAGAGGAAGAAAGAAAAGAAAAGTACTCGACAAATCGAGGGGTCTGTCAGGATAACGCACAGAGTTTTTTGAAGCAGAGACGAAAAAACGGGACAAAAAAGTAACTCAGCAAGTCAAGTAACTTCGACACCACACCCAGGCAAAGACATACATCAACGAAAATAAAGAATCTCATTTAAAGAGGAGTGTAATATACAAGGGGCTGGATCAACGGATCAGGCATATTGTCATCAGAAGGGAAATGTCAATATTTAGACTGTCTACAACCCACTGGCTAAACCTTCGACCTCAGGCTCATCCTCTCAACGGCGGCATCAAGGTTTATTTGGGCTTTCAGCTTCCTCTGCTATCTGGACAGAGGCGCCTCTGGAGCAAGGACCGGACTCTGGGCCACACATTCTTGGTACATACTTGAGCACACTTTCTTCGCGAAACTCTGGAAAGAGGTCAGAATCCGGGGAATGACTGTGCCCCAAGATGCCCGTCATCCGCTGGAGTCCGGAGAACATCAGTACTAGAACAAAAAGATTTCAACAAAACGTTCCAATTTTCGTAGCCGTCGCCAGCTTCCCGAGACAAGCCTTCAATAGTTTTTTGGCCTGCACAAGATCTCTGTCAGCTCCTGCGGCCTACCTAATCAGCTTAGCAAGGGCGAGTTCTTCCTCAGCATGAGTAAATTCCTCCTCAGCCTTATTATGACTAGAGCGGACAAGAGCCTTCATTTCATCGATACTCTCCGAGAGCTTCTGCTTCTCAACTCGGGAGAACTAGACAAGACACCAAGAACAAGTCAGAGAAAAAAAGAAGTCAAAATACAAGAAGAAGAAACAGGCAGAACCCGGCACCTTTGCATTCATTCTTCGCAGACTCCACCACGGCATCTCTCT